>NC_060138.1:453656856-454260356 GCF_021461385.2 Schistocerca piceifrons | reverse complement strand
ATAGAATAGCATGGAGAGCTGCATCAAACCAGTCTCAGGACTGAAGACCACAACAACAACCACCTTCGTCCTCAAACAACGCAAGCAACTTCATGTTTGCATATGACACAAGTATTGTGATAGACAATAAGACATCCACGGACCTAGGAATTAAATGCCAAACAATTACTTGAGGATGCCCTTAATGGTTCACAGTAAATTCTCTATAAATAAACCTCAGCAAAACCGCTTACATTCATTTAGATTCTGGACACAAAAGCCCACAGGAGTAAACGTTGTACATGAGAGCCAGCAGATACAGAGGGTAGATCATTTGAAATTATTGGGTGTACTTATAGATAACAGGCTGAATGGGGAACACCACATCCAGCAAACTCTGAAAAGACTTAGTTCAGCAACATTTGCCATCCAGTTAATTACCAAATTGGAGACATCAATGTCTCAAAATACTCTGGCTGCTTCCAGTCACTTATGTGTTATGGAATAAATTTCTGAGGGAATTCACCATTGTCAAAAAAAGTCTTTGCAAATCAGAAAAAGGTTGTCCGAATTCTTGTGGAGTGCCTACACTAACCTCAAGTCACAACCTTTTTAAGCAAATAGGAAAACTAACCACTACTTCACAATATCTCTTTTCAGTCATGACATTTGCAATCCTTCTCAGTATGAAACAACTGAAACATACCACCACCATAACACAAGAAGGAAATGTGACATACACCATGACCCGAAAAATTTGTCTCTGGTGCAAAAAGGTGTAAAATACATAAGCGTAAAAATCTTCAATGCACTTCCAAGAAATATTAAGTGTCTAAGAGGTAATAATATACTATTTAAAAGTAAGCTAAAGGAATTCTTGCTTGAAAAAGCTTTCTATTCTCTGAAAGAATTCTATAGCAGAGACAGCTAAGAGTATTTACCATATATTATTATGTATTCCTGATTCAATATATCTTGCTGCTTTCACTAGATTAATTTGGTGATCTGTAAGTCAAGGAGATGGTCATTTTATGCTGCAAAAAATTGTTTAGATAAGACCTGAAAATAGTATCTTGACCTCTGTTTGTGAGTGTAATTAAAACTAACTCATTGTGTTACTATATTATTTTCAATTTGTATTCTCAATCTCTTTTTATTGTCTTGACGGAAACAAATATTATAATGAAGTAAATGTTTTAACTCGTTCCACAACCATACGTTACCATGCAAAAATGGATCTACTGAATACATATTGCAATAAATAAAATAAATAAATAAATAAATAAAATTAATCTGCAGTACACGACATAAGATAACTTTGAAAGTGCATTTTTTTTTACAGGGAACAAGATAAAGTGCAACATTAAAAACTGGCTCAAGGATCATAAGACACATCATTATAAATTTAGAGCCTGGTTATAATTTCCACTCCATGAAGATGGAAGGAAAAGAGAGAGCAAAGTAAAAGAAAGGTGGAAAAAGAAGCAAGCCAGAAAATTAAAAGTAATAACTGCATATAAATAACAATAGGGCTATTCAAGTGGCCTAATTTTAGAAATGTTACACCACATAACCCATCTCAGATCTTGTTTGATGTACTGGGAAGACTTGTGGACCTGAATGAAAAATACACAAATTTCTAGCTCACAAATGTGAATACCTTGAGGGTAAGAGTCTCTTTAACTGAAAAGTGACAAAATATTGCAGTGACATTGTAGAATTCTTGAACAAGTTTTAGACTTCAGTGATTACTTGTGATAAGCCTACAAAATGTTGCAAGATGATTGAACAGCTTGTATTTTGCACATTTGGTAATTTTACGCCATTTGATTCTCTACTTTTGCTCCTAGGGGCACTCAACATTGTCAATAAATTTTGGCATGACTTAACTACTCCAGAGTTTAAGAATCTTAATTTCTTCATGTAGGTTGTTTAGGAAGCTCTACTTTTGTGACCTTGTTGGCTAGCAGCTTATTTATAAATCTTACAAGTTTGTTCGTACTTTTATATACGGGGTACAATTCAGCAAAAACATTTTGAAGCAAAAATAAGTAACATCTAAACCGCTGTATCTCAAAAGAGATGCCTAATCGATCCTTTATTAAGAACCATTTGAAAGAGCATTCTTTTCTCTACATAATAAGAAATTTCCACAATTTCTTCATTCCCTGGAAGTCTACAACCATTCAATAAACTTTCCCACGCAAAATCACTATCTTGGAACGACATGTTCTAGATCAAAGTACTTGCTGGAAAGAAATAGCATATGCAAGCATAAATTCACCATGCCTTGAATGAAAAATGGGGTTTATTATCTAATTTTTGGACCCTTTCTTTTACCATCCATCACACGGAAAAAGTAGTCTACTATGGAAAATTTTAGTTCCGTAATCGAATTTTATTGATGCAGGTAACTTTTCATATTGATGCTTTGAAAATCTGTTGGATTCAGGAAGTGAAAATGACCTGTCAGTGTGTAGTTTTGGTAATCTGGTTGTCTCAAGGTGTTTTTTGTGGGAGCATAATTTCGATAAAAGGCTGCACAAAATTGGAGATTTTTCACTTGAACTGTAGTTAAGTTGTTCTTGCCTTAGGTTTGGTTATTTACGTATGATCTGCCTTCTTCACAAGGCCATTTTGCTCACAATACAAACTGTTCTATCATCTTGCCATATTTAGTGCCAGTACCCCTAGTCTCCAGTAAAATACACCCCCCAAACTGACCCAAAAATTCTGAAATGTCACCATGCTGCTTCTACTAGCAAAGCACTAAATATGTAGGCTAAAAAATTTTACATCTTCTATTGAATGCTTAACAAACCTGCACATACAAAATGTGATTCAAATCAGAGAGAGAGAGAGTGGGAACCCTTAGACCACTTGTCATGGAGTAAGCCAGTAACAATATTTTATGATGACAAAACTGAAACATAACTTTGGGAGAAGGCATGAGGGCAGAGGCAAACTGATAGCAAGGACTCAGAGGCTAACAAAGGTTTAACCCTGATAAGTTGTGTGCACATAACACTTGCAGAAGAGTTAATTCTCTTTTAAACTTTGAATTGTATTTCACATTTAATGACACATTTAGAGTTTTTTTCCTTAAAACATTGAACATTTCAATTGTACTTAATTTAAATATATCTATTATGATTGGGACAATAGACAAAATGGAAAGAAAATGTACAATACTTCACAATTGTTAGTGCAGTGGCTTGTATCCAATGAAACAGGAGAACTATATAAATATGGTAACTTAAAAGCAGCAGTGTAAGCAAACGAGGTGAAGAGTGAAATGTACTGAGATCTCATCCAAGTGTGTGTAGATTGTATTTTATTGGTCCTGTTGTCTACATAGCAGCTTATGCATAAGACATTCTGAAGTAACTACAAAAGATTGCACAAACACACTGTAATTTTCACAGAAATATGTATTCCTTTTCATAGGATCCCAAAAATATGAATTTATAGCAGCACTTGCCTCGTCATTTCTCTTTCCAAGCGTTGTCGTATTGTCTGTACTACTTCTGACTGGAAGCTTCCTTGTTCTTGTACTTCCACAAAAACTCTTTGTATTTGAGTTACTTCACGATATAATTGCATAAGACGTTCCAGAGCAACCCTGAATCCCAAATCTAATGCTCGATGTGCCATAAAAAAACATTCTGTGACAAAACTATATTTTTCTGCAGTAGGCCTCTGTTCATCTTCTGCAATAGGTATAAGGCATGTCTCTGAATCAAGTCCTTTCATGTGCACACCTCTGTAATGGGCCTCAGCATCATCTTTGACTTTTACAGCACAATAGGTAGGGTCAATGCGATTTACTTTTAGATCATTCAGGTTTGAACAGATTGGTTGACACAAATGCAATAAAACACAGCCAAGATTAAGCATGAAGCCATCTGAAACACAAGCTGGTGCGCCAAGGCCTAAGTTGTGAGCAGTCCATAGTTTTCCTCGAGCTGAATTTGAGTGCAGACAGTTTGCCAACCAAGATAAAGTCTCATGTTTCAACTGAGTTGACGATTTCAAGAGATTATAGAATATTTTGTGCATATTTTCACAAATGAATGATAATGCTGGCCATATATTTGCTCCTTCTATATCTGGAGATTGTAAAGGATCCTGGAAAAATTCATATGGCCCATTCGGAGTTTTTGGTAAACAAGATAATGATAAAATACTACCAATCAGAGTATCAGCATATAACCTACCACGGCTTGTCTCTTTTGGGGTACTATGCAACAAAAGTACTGCACCTAACTCAGGACTCACAGAAAATGTCTGTAAAATATGTAAATAACATTGATTAAAGGTAATAATATTGCTTTGTGCTACATCATCTTGTATAAAATCGAGAGTAGGTGTAAAAGCTTCCAGAAGAGCATTTATAGGTTCACTTTCATCCTTTACAAATTGTTCTGAAATGCCACTGAAAAAATTAGTGAAGTCTTCAGGTGGAGCGCTTGTATCCCTGAACAGGTTAATAATCTGGAGATGTAGTTCCTGGGCTTCAAACAGGGCAGGTTGCCTAAGAGCCGTTGCAGCATTTCTCAAAATCAGGTTTTTAACTTCCTCAATTTCTTCTTCTTTCAAATCCTTTGGAATTAATGGACTACAAAGCCTTTTATAACATTCAAATAAATATGAAATAACTTCTTTCTCAGTCACATGATTGACACTTCTCTCAAGCCGATTAACAGTTTTATTCAGCAAATATGTACTGGGTTCCTCCAACAAAAGCCTCTGGAATAATGCCTGTTCCAACACTTCCATATCAATCCAATTTTTGGGGGCAATTTCTGACGCAAGATCTTCAAGAAAAATAAGACTTTTTCCTTCATCTACAACTTTATTCACAGTAAAGCCAAAAATTTCCTCTGTCAATCTTGCAATGCCAGTTTTCTTAAGTTCTTCTGTTATCCGGGAAGAGCAATCCGTAATACATGTTTCTATTCCTTTGGTCATGTCACGAGAGCTATTTTCCTCATTGAATACAGGTCTCTCTGTTTCTACTTGTAGTCGTCGATCATTTGAAACGCCTCTGTTTTCGTTGGCAACTACTTTCCTCTCAGCTCTCGGTCGGTACTCTAATAGCCTCAACAATCCACTCTCTCTTAAACTTATATATCTTTCTGCAGCTTCTACAGAACCGAAAAGTGCAACGAATGGGTTGTTACTTAATCTGTTGGCCATAATAACTAGCGGTCGAATCACAAATTTCTTATTTAATTGTGCACATTTTTCACAGAACTTAATGAAAGAAATTTTAACTTGCGACAACTTGGCAATCCTTTAATTTTGAAACATTTGTTCAACACAAACAATTCGAACACACTCACAGATGTTTTGAATGACACAAATACAAAACATGTGACAAAGATATCCAAGAGGCAAGAACTACCTGCTGTTGACAAATGTTATCTTTACGTAATGTTGCTGTCATGCTGTGTGAGCCAGTGTTCCCAGGTAAGCGGGTTTCAGACGTGACTCCAAACAGAAGTGCTGAAGAATTTGTATTTAAAAATGATCTAGAGTTCAACAGCGTCACTCAAATGACACCTTATTTTCTGTTACGATATCAAGAGTTAACCACTAGTCCTTCACCCACCACCACAGTGTTCCTGGGTAAAATAATTCGTAATTTTAGAGTAAACAAGACAGAATTTGACGCTGTCAGACTATGCATTTATAATCATAAGAACCTATGGATCAGATAAAATCTTAACTAAATAGAATTTGGACTAAACTTGGAAGAACTAAACGACCAATTAATCACTCAACACTATACCAAGTTAGTTTAATGTACCATGAACCATTTATATGATTAATGGTAATGAAGTTGAACGAATAATGTGGTTACTTGCTGACCATTTACAAGGCTTTATTTGTAAAAATAATATAAATGTAAGTCAGCAATTGCTACCAACCACATTTTACTGATTACAAAAACTGAAATTCTTCCACAGAAGAGAAGGAGTTGATAAATAAACTGAATTCAAGGAAATCGAATAACAAATGCAGGTGCCAATGAATTGACACTTTTTTTTGAAACCCTGTTGACTGATAATTTTAAAGGAAGTTGCCCATATATAAAAGAAGACAAACAATCAGAGTCGCTGTACAAAAGAGAACTTCAAAAGGGTGGATTTATTAACGATGTAAGCACTGAGAGAAAAAGAATTGAAATCAAGTAAACATAAGAAATTCTCTTCAAGTTTTCTTTATAGTGAAAAATTCGTTTAAAAAAGACTGCTACAAGTTTCATCAGTGTCTACAGTCGCAATAAAAGTATAATTAAACGTTTCTAAATCGTATTTAAATAACACATTTCGTATTGTTTACTAGTTAGATAGACGCGATTTAGGCCTAAATTTTCGGAGTTATAAACGTTTAAAAACCTGACCAAACACGCCTGAAAACGTAAATTGTCTAAAAGCAAATTAATTACAAGTTCATTCTTCTCTCGTTATATCTCTAAATCGGTGCAAAAAACAACCACCGCGGATAAGACCTTTGTGTCGTTTTTTATTTACACACAGCCAATCTCACCTCCTTAACAAATTTAAAATATTCTTTAAACTTAATTATTCTTCCAAAACTGACCATGAGTTAGAAATGTGGGAGCTGTTATAGGGTAGTGAGTAGATGGATTTGTTGCCAATCTTGTTGGAAATATTTTCACTGGGGGGGGGGGGGGGGGAAGCAGTGGGGAGAACAGAAGAGGCTTTCTCCTGTAATTGGAGAGTATGCAGTGGGATCATTTTGATTGGGGAACAGCAAAGAAAAATTTGTGCCCTTCAGGCCCAATTGGAGGAAGCAACTCATAAGGATCAAGAGAGATAGGGGGGAGGAGGGTGGTTGGGAACTAGCAGCTGGTAAGAGGATAGGATGAAAGAGAACGCGATCTGACAGTTTCATCATCAACACAAAAAACAGGTATCTACCACTTACAGAGTTAAGTGGAGAAGAGCCTCAGGCAGAACGAGGAGCAGGAAATGTGCAGCACACTTCAGCCGAGGCCAAGAAGCCTAGGAATGTACAAAGTGTTAGGAAGAAGAAAGTGCTGCTGCTACGTAGTAGCCATGGGCGAGATGTAGGCCCTTGTTTACAGGAAAGTTTAGGGGCAGCTACCAGGCCACCAGTATCTTCAAGCCAACTGGAGGGCTAAGTCATGTGATAGCGAGCCTAGGGTCTTTATGTAAGGACTTTACAAAAGAGGACCATGTAGTGATAGTGGGTGGGGCAGGAAACAGTCTTGACAGGGATGGTGCATATGACATAGGTGGTGACCTGGATAAGATAGCTTCCCTGACTCATGGCACTAATGTACACTTTGTTGAGCTGTTCCAGCGTCATGATCAACCACACCTTGATGGAGCTGTGAGGCGAATCAATGTGGGGTTAGGGATGGCTCTGAGGACAGCCAACTTTCCTCATATTTCTCTGGTGCATGTTGGGACTATCAACAGATGGGGTTTCACTAGTCATGGCCTACACTTAAACGGGACTGGGAAGGGAATATTTGTGCAGCTGATTTATGAAACTATAGGAGGTGGATCTCAGGCCACACATGGTCAAATACCTTTTGTCATGGGTAGGAAAAGTAGGTCTTTTTTAGGATAAACCCCGACAATAGGTTCCCCTGCCTAAAGAGTATCTCAAGCATTTTAACAAATACTCAAATAATCACTCACAAGACAGATTTTAACACGTCAAACATCACATATACCAGATGTCACAAAGGAAAACAAATCATTGGAAAAAGTAACATGGGGCATTTCACAGACTTAACAATCCTCCACCAAAACATGCAATCAATAAAAAATAAAATACAACTATTAGAAGTTGAGCTCCTGTCTTTGAATTGCACAGTAGTTTGTATTACTGAGCACTGGTGTAGATACTCAGAAATCCAACATGTAGCATTATCATTGTATGAAAAGGCAAACTCTTACTCCAGAACTACTTCAAGGGGTGGAGGATCATGCATTTATATCAGAAAAGGAACACAGTTCAAATCAAGACATGACCCCAGTACTGTAAGTGAAGAGAAACAATTTGAAATATCAGCTATTGAATTAATGGCTTGATATCACCACACCAAGAAATTAATCATTTTGTATGTGTATAGATCTCCCAGTGGTAGTGCAGACGACACAAGTCGCGAGAGGTAAAGGCAACTAATAATCAGTGCTTGGAGTCCTATCGTCAACTTCTTTTACAAAGTAGAAGATTGTTAAGCGGGTAACATCGATTTTATATAGTGTTTCCAAAGTTGCTGACTGAAAAAAGGGAACCACTGATGCATAAGGGACGAAACTGCTGAGGTCATCAATCACTAGACTTACACACTACTTAAACTAACTTATGCTAAGAACAACACACACATCCATGCCTGAGGGAGGACTCAAACCTCTGGAAGGAAGGGCCGCACAATGCATGACATGGCTCCCAAAACCACCCAGCCACTGTGTGCGGCTGAAGCGTAAGTTAAGGTCCTTGTTTATTCATCTATACCTCTAAGATTAAACAATAAAAAAGTATGTTGCTGCTTGGTATGTAACTATGTAGGAATCAGATATTGTGTTAGATACCACCATAAAACACTGTACCTTTTATTTAGATGAATACAGTAAACATTTATTTTGCACTCAGAATTTGTTCACCCTTAGTACTGGTATATACTTAGAGTTTTTAATACCACAATGGAACGCCATCAACTTGAAATCATATTCTACGGAGGAAAACAGAACACTGGTGAAATAACAACCTGCAATCGATTTTGTGTCAAAATTTGAGCAATAATTTTGATAGTGTGCAGCTTTGGCCGTCTGTGATGTTGCAGTACCCCACCCCATTGTACCCTCTTAATGGTAAAGCACGAACACAGCTAACTTGTTAAACAATTATTTTAATGAAAGGTTAAAAATTTTCAATTTACAAATCCGTAGTGTTGAATCAGTACTTCATAGTAATATTCTAAGCTTTATGATTCAAATGAATAATTCCCTTAACGGTACTTCTAACTATTTTACAAAGAATGGTGACCTGGAGTGACGTCCACCCAGCTACTCAAGACATTAGCAGCGAAAATCATTCAATATTGGACATAGCTTTGCTGCATATAAGCCGGTACTCTTTGAATGATAGGCTCAATTGTTTCCACTACATTGTGAATTTACACATATAGTAAAACTGTCCCCCCCCCCCCCCTATAAACCATGGAGCTTGCCGTTGGTGGGGAGGATTGTGTGCCTCAATCACACAGCCGTACCATAGGTGCAATCACAACGGAGGGGTATCTGTTGAGAGGCCAGACAAACGTGTGGTTCCTGAAGAGGAGCAGCAGCCTTTTCAGTAGTTTCAGGGGCAACAGTCTGCATGACTGACTGATCTGGCCTTGTAACACTAAGCAAAATGGCCTTGCTGTTCTGGTACTGAGAATGGCTGAAAGCAAGAGGAAACTACGGCCGTAATTATTCCCGAGGGCAAACAGCTTTACTGTGTGATTAAATGATGATGGCGTCCTCTTGGGTAAAATATTCCAGAGGTAAAATAGTCCCCCATTCAGATCTCTGGGTGAGGACTACTCAGGAGGACATTGTCATCAGGAGAAAGAGAACTGGCGTTCTACTGATCAGAGTGTGGAATGTTGGATCCTTTAATCAGGCAGGTAGGTTAGAAAATTTAAAAAGGGAAATGGATAGGTTAAAGTTAGATATAGTGGGAATTAGTGAAGTTCGGTAGCAGGAGGAACAAGACATTTGGTCAGGTGAATACAGGGTTATAAACACAAAATCAAATAGAGGTAATGAAGGAGAACAGTTAATAATGAATTAAAAAATAGGAGTGTGGGTAAGTTACTAAAACAATGTAGTGAACGCATTATTGTGGCCACGACAGACACAAAGCCGACATCTACTACAGTAGTACATGTTTATAGACCAACTAGCTCTGCAGATGACGAAGAACTTGATGAAATGTATGATGAGACAAAAGTAATTATTCAGGTAGTGAAGGGAGACGAAAATTTAATAGTCATGGGTGACCGGAATTCGATAGTAGGAAAAAAGAGAGAAGGAAACATAGTAGGTGAATATGTATTGGGGCCAAGAAATGAAAGAGGAAGCCGTCTGGTAAAATTTTGCACAGAGCATAACTTAATCATAGCTAAGACTTGGTTCAACAATCCTAAAAGAAGGTTGTATACATGCAAGAATCCTGGAGATACTAGAAGGTATCAGATATATTATATAATGATAAGACAGAGATTTAGGAACCAGGTTTTAAATTGTAAGACATTTCCAGGGGCAGATGTGGACTCTGACCACAATCTATTGGTTATGGACTGTAGATTAAAACTGAAGAAACTGTAAAAAGGTGAGAATTTAAGGAGATGGGACCTGGATAAACTGAAAGAACCAGAGGTTGTACAGAGTTTCAGGGGGAGCATAAGGGAACAATTGGCTGGAATGGGGGGAAGAAATACTATACAGTAGAAGAAGAATGGGTATCTTTGAGGGATGAAATAGTGAAGGCAACAGAGGATCAGGTAGGTACAAAGACGAGGGCTAGTCGAAATCCTTGGGTAACAGAAGAAATATTGAATTTAATTGATGAAAGGAGAAAATATAAAAATGCAATAAATGAAGAGGGCAAAAAGAAATACAAACGTCTCAAAAATGAGATCGACAGGAAGTGCAAAATGGCTAAGCAGGCATGGCTAGAGGACAAATGTAAGGATGTAGAGGCTTATCTCACTAAGGGTAAGATAGATACTGCCTACAGGGAAATTAAAGAGACCTTTGGAGAAAAGAGAGCCACTTGTATGAATATCAAGAGCTCAGATGGAAACCCAGTTCTAAGCAAAGAAGGGAAAGCAGAAAGGTGGAAGGAGTATATGGAGGGTCTATACAAGGGCGATGCACTTGAGGACAATATTCTGGAAATTGAAGAGAGTTTAGATGTAGATGAAATGGGAGATATGATACTGCGTGAAGAGTTTGACAGAGCGCTGATAGACCTGGCTAGTAACAAGGCTCCAGGAGTAAACAACATTCCATTAGAGCTACTGGCAACCTTGGGAGAGCCAGTCCTGACAAAGCTCTAGCATCTGGTGAGCAAGATGTATGAGACAGGCGAAATACCCTCAGACTTCAAGAAGAATATAATAATTCCAATCCCAAAGAAAGCAGGTATTGTCAGATGTGAAAATTACCGAACTATCGGTTTAATAAGTCTCAGCTGCAAAATACTGACACGAATTCTTTACAGACTAATGGAAAAACTGGTATAAGCCGACCTCAGGGAAGATCATTTTGGATTCCGTAGAAATGTTGGAACACGTGAGGCAATACTGACCTTACGACTTATCTTAGAAGAAAGATTAAGAAAAGGGAAACCTACGTTTCTAGCATTAGTAGACTTAGAGAATGTTTTGACAATGTTGACTGGAATACTCTCTTTCAAATTCTGAAGGTGGCTGGGGTAAAATACAGGGAGAGAAAGGCTATTTACAATTTGTACAGAAACCAAATGGCAGTTATAAGAGTTGAGGGGTATGAATGGGAAGCAGTGGTTAGGAAGGGAGTGAGACAGGGTTGCAGTGTATCCCCGATGCTATTTGTGGAGTCCCCAGGTATATTGAGCAAGCAGTAAAGGAAACAAAAGAAAAGTTCGGAGTAGGTATTAAAATCCATGGAGAAGAAATAAAAACTTTAAGGTACGCCGATGACATTGTAATTCTGTCAGTGACAGCAAAGGACTTGGAAGAGCAGTTGAACGGAATGGACAGTGTCTTGAAGGGAGGATATGAGATGAACATCAACAAAAGCAAAATGAGAATAATGGAATGTAGTCGAATTAAGTCGGGTCATGCTGAGGGAATTAGATTAGGAAATGAGACACTTAAAGTAGTAAATGAGTTTTGCTATTTGGGGAGCAAAGTAACTGACGATGGTCGAAGTAGAGAGGATATAAAATGTAGACTGGCAATGGCAAGGAAAGCGTTTCTGAAGAAGAGAAATTTGTTAACATCGAGCATAGATTTAGATGTCAGGAAGTCGTTTCTGAAAGTATTTGTATGGAGTGTAGCCATGCATGGAAGTGAAAAATGGACGATAAATAGTTTGGACAAGAAGAGAATAGAAGCCTTTGAAATGTGGTGCTACAGAAGAATGCTGAAGATTAGATGAGTAGATCACGTAACTAATGAGGAAGTATTGAATAGGATTGGGGAGAAGAGGAGTTTGTGGCACAACTTGAGAAGAAGAAGGGATCGGTTGGTAGGACATGTTCTGAGGCATCAAGGGGTCACCAATTTAGTATTGGAGGGCAGCGTGGAGGGTACAAAACATAGAGGGAGACCAAGAGATGAATACACTAAGCAGATTCAGAAGGATGTAGGTTGCAGTAGGTACTGGGAGATGAAGAAGTTTGCAGAGGACACTGAAGACCACAACAACAACAACAACAGTAAAATTGTGACTTGAAAATGCCTGTACGTAGGAGATATTTAAGAAAATTGAATATGAGGGTGTTTTTTATAACAGCTATCGAAGCAAAAAAAAAAATATTTTTAGAATTATTGCATGTATGCCTGTACGCGCACCACGCAAAAACTAATGCACGGAATTGGATGCGATTTTCAGTTGCATTTTTGCAGGTCTAACTTAAAATGTGATACAGCTTTCATTTTGACATGCCGGGTAGAATCCATTATCACAGTTTTGCCATAAAAGCACGTGCTGTTACACACCTTAGGAGATTGTCGCTTGCTGCAAACAATCAAATGTGCCGTCAGGACGCCGAAGCTTTGTGAGCCGCCGCCTGCGCCTATGTCTTTTTTTATGCGTGGACGAAGTCGCGGGTAAAAGCTAGTCGCAGTATAACAATGTACCAAGCAAAAATGTCTCTGGCACCAGTTACAGACTTTATCACGTGAACAGTCTCAAAACCATATTTCGCGGGAAGTGGCGAAAAAAAGGCGTGTACAGGAGGGTGGTTAAGTGTTCGTGACACTGGCTTTTTTTAATGTCCGTTCAACGAAACGACGCACGCTACTGTCACCATTTAGTAAATTTTTAGTTGTTGTTGTTGTTGTGGTCTTCAGTCCTGAGACTGGTTTGATGCAGCTCTCCATGCTACTCTATCCTGTGCAAGCTTTTTCATCTCCCAGTACCTACTGCAACCTACATCCTTCAGAATCTGCTTAGTGTATTCATCTCTTGGTCTCCCTCTACGATTTTTACCCTCCACACTGCCCTCCAATACTAAATTGGTGATCCCTTGATGCCTCAGAACATGTCCTACCAACCGATCCCTTCTTCTGGTCAAGTTGTGCCACAAACTTCTCTTCTCCCCAATCCTATTCAATACTTCCTCATTAGTTATGTGATCTACCCATCTAATCTTCAGCATTCTTCTGTAGCACCACATTTCGAAAGCTTCTATTCTCTTCTTGTCCAAACTATTTATCGTCCATGTTTCACTTCCATACATGGCTACACTCCATACAAATACTTTCAGAAATGACTTCCTGACACTTAAATCTATACTCGATGTTAACAAATTTCTCTTCTTCAGAAACGCTTTCCTTGCCATTGCCAGCCTACATTTTATATCCTCTCTACTTCGACCATCATCAGTTATTTTGCTCCCCAAATAGCAAAACTCCTTTACTACTTTATGTGCCTCATTTCCTAATCTGATTCCCTCAGCATCACCCGACTTGATTAGACTACATTCCATTATCCTTGTTTTGCTTTTGTTGATGTTCATCTTATATCCTCCTTTGAAGACACTGTCCATTCCATTCAACTGCTCTTCCAAGTCCTTTGCTGTCTCTGACAGAATTACAATGTCATCGGCGAACCTCAAAGTTTTTATTTCTTCTCCATGAATTTTAATACCTACTCCGAATTTTTCTTTTGTTTCCTTTACTGCTTGCTCAATATACAGATTGAACAACATCGGGGAGAGGCTACAACCCTGTCTTACTCCCTTCCCAACCACTGCTTCCCTTTCATGTCCCTCGACTCTTATAACTGCCATCTGGTTTCTGTACAAATTGTAAATAGCCTTTCGCTCCCTGTATTTTACCCCTGCCACCTTTAGAATTTGAAAGAGAGCATTCCAGTCAACATTGTCAAAAGCTTTCTCTAAGTCTACAAATGCTAGAAACGTAGGTTTGCCTTTCCTTAATCTTTCTTCTAAGATAAGTCGTAAGGTCAGTATTGCCTCACGTGTTCCAGTGTTTCTACGGAATCCAAACTGATCTTCCCCGAGATAAGAGTCGTTATTAATGTGTTGTTTTCAATCATTCTAATTTCTCCGACAATAGAAACAAGTCACGGCTTATCTCAGACAATCCCTCCGCACAATGGACAGCCTTTGATGTGGTCAATGCGAAAACAAATCTGGAGAAAGCCAGACTTGTGACAACTCTAAACCAGTAGGCAGTCTTCTTCCACCTGGTTTTATCGTCATTCCGTCCGCCCCCGGTAGCTGAGTGGTCAGCGCAACAGACTATCAATCCTGAGGGCCTGGGGGCCTCACGGGCCTGTGGGAGGAACACAAGAGGGCCAAACAAGGCACCATGTACGGCCAGAACTTCCTGAGCGTCCTGCAGGTCCCGCTGGACGCCAACTTCAGAGACGTTTCGCGCACGCCATGACCGCCATCATCACCAACATCCGAGCTCACCGTCGCCATCGATGTCTTCCTCCCATCCCTCTACCTACCTAAAGTCAAGGGCAATGACAAGTGCCAAACCGTGTGCTCAAGCAAGCAAAGTGCAAGGTGAAAGTTGAAAGTCTGCAAGTGTCGCAGTCCCAAAATATATGTAACATGTACAAGCGCTATCCCTACAGTGTCTCTTCCTCATTATCGCCTATAATTACAATGGAAAGGGTATCTAATAGGTGTATCAACGTAACAATGTAATTTAAGTAGTGTCTTTCATGTATTAATATGCTCTCTCTCTCTCTCTCTCTCTCTCTCTCTCTCTCTCTCTCTCTCTCCCTCTCTCAAGTTATGTATTTTGTTCATGTGATACAGATGTAAATTTCTCTCCATCATATGCATAAATGTTGGTTTTTTCTTTGTGTGTTATTATATTTCACCTTATACATCGTTTGCCTCATTAATATGTATGTGAAATTGTTGTGTCCACCTAAAAAAAAAGTTCGATTCCCGGCTGGGTCGGAGATTTTCTCTGCACAGGGACTCGGTGTTGTGTTGTCCTAATCATCATCATTTCTTCCCCATCGACTCGCAAGTCACCGAAGTACTGTCAGCTTAAAAGACTTGCACTCGGCGAACGGTCTAGCCACCGACATTTACATCGTCATTCCGGAAACGACAGACTCTTTAGTTCCATGTTCTTTATTCATTGACAAGGTTTTCTGACCTGAAAACTATGATGGAATAAAAACTAATCTTGTATGATTTTAGGAAACACGCCTTTTCGCGTAATCCGTCAGTATTCCTTGTCTATAAAATGACCTGTCCGTTAAAATATGATCCTCATAAAACAAACTTTGCTCATTTCGTGCCACTAGTATGCACATCGCTTCTTTTAAAAGTAGAAGCAGAGGCCAGAGCAAGTGTCGATCTGCAGATACCGTTGGCATGTTTTGTAGCTTTGTACAGGTTGAGTCACTAACTATTGCCACCAAGAATAACTCCGAAAGTATGATAGGAGCTAAAAAGTTTGTGGGACAAAACTTGCGTGGGACAACAGGGGCAATAATATGACGTTGGTTTTTTGTTGCTAGGTGGGGTTGCTTGAGAGATATGAAGAACAACTTTGTTTTTTTGTGTTTTTTTAATGGGGTGCTGTTGTTTGATATTTATTTTCTGATAACAGCTATCGAGACGAATCCAATGATGTGTAACAGTAAGGTCTTTGAAGGTCAACGAAGGTCACAAAGGTGGCATGAACGTCCTTTCACAGAAGGTGTTCGAAGTGATGACCATTGATATCAATGCAGTGCTGCAATATTCTTATCATGGGCTGAGTGATATTCCTTATTACATCGACACTTATGGTAGAGATGATATTTATGGCGATGCAGAACACGAACAACACTATAATGGCTCATGCCAGATTCCCTTTCATTGGATTCGTCTCGATAGCCGCTATCAGGAAATAAGTAACAAACTAAAGCATCCCATTAAAAAAAAAAGTTGACCTTCACTTCTCTGACCCGACCCCACTTAGCAACAAAAAACCATTGTCATATCATGGCCCCAGCTGTCCCATGCAAAATTTGTCCGACAAACTATTCGGCTACTATCATATTTTCGGAGTTATTCTAGGTGACAGTAGTTAGTGACTCACCCTGTATACTATTACTGACGCACAGACTGCACATTTTGATAGGAAGACGACCATACGTCATTTCTAAAATGAAAATACGCTTATACATATTCTGTCTATCGAAAACTCACATAGGCACAGTAGCTAGGGTATAGCTGAAAAATTCTTCATATACAGTAAATATGACTGTTTCGTAACGATGCCTACTTGTTTTGTTGCAGTAAGACAGGTTCCATTCACACCACAACAGAACTTTTATTGAATACGTGCACCCACGTAACAGATTATTTTAAAATTTGGGCCCACTTGTATTGTGGCTATAACGTCCCATTGGTCAACATGTTAACGTCGCGTATCATCACGTTATTGTGGCATACGACATTAAATTCATGTAGATCGATTATGTTGACCTTTGAAAACATTTTCACATGCCTACATCGCTTTCTACTCTGTTTACTGTTAATTTACAGATCGTTTTTGTTATAATAATTAAAAAATCTTCTTAACGACCCTGAAAGTTTCTCTTGTTTTTAGTCTTCCAGAAAGTGACATACCGTTTCGCATACTCCTCGCTATCATCTCGAGATATTGCTGATGATTTTAAATCTTCAGAACAGTCTTCATTATCACTTACTTCCTCATTTTAGCGTCCATTGCCCTTGAACCATTGGAAGTTGTAAAGAAGCAAGGAACGTCAGTCCATTATTTGCATCTTCATTTGGAAAGTTGTCTATGATATCTGCAACGAAACTAAAACGTATAAATAAGAGTGACAAGAAAAGCCCATACACTTCCATTTGCATGTGACATAGCCAGAAAATAATTATTTTAGTCAGTCGTGTCTTTACTAGCTATTGCTATTTCACATTGAACCATTTCAATCTGACCATCTTTCCATTCAAATTCAGGAAATGCCGCACTGTAGCTGATGCGTAGCCGGTAAGTCAACGCTACAAATGAAGGGCTTATTTCAATAGTGGTACAAGTCCATTACCTCCACTTTTCTGCCTATAATGCTTCTGAAATTAATGATCCAAACAAACAGAAAAAAAAGGTTCATCTCTAGCAAGAAACCATATTCTTGAATCTTTCTGGTATCTCGACTGCAGATTTTTAAGCGCTAGTTTAACTTTAGGACTCTGTATCTCAAAATGAACAAAAGTGGACCTGTACCACTATTGAAATAAGCCCTTTGTGCTTAGGCTAAAATGGCTGCAGTGTGGCTGAGCGAGTGACGAACAACCAGTGTACACGAGTATAGTCAGGTCTTAACTGCATATGTTCACTGTATGGCCCACATTCTCAAGCTAGATCGTTTGTAGGAGCTGACATTTTCCTAGCGTGCTTCATTTATTAAATATAAAGCATGAAGGCAAGTGGAAGATGTTTTGTTGAGAGCGCTAATTACGAATAATTTGAAGATGAGTTTGCATAGATGGGTAGATAACAGCTGAGAGCTTACTCTCAACCCATTTTCTTCTTCCTCCCGCTTAACTTTCATGGGAAGAGATTCAATAGATTCTGATAAGAGGGAAGCTGTAGTAGTCTAAACTCTTGTAAGGCGACTGTCAGTTTCGCCGCACTTTTATATAGTGCTAGTGAGCAGACAGTCGTTTCTACTTACACAGTACGTATCAATCGCAAATGCTCTATGGGTAAAAAAACTCTCATATACAGGTTGAGTCAAATGAAAACCTTAAATTTGTAATAACAGAACGAAATTTCGACCCGTTATCCTGTAAGCTGGTAAGCGTGCTACAAATAGCGTGCAGAATGGCCTGTAGCTGGTAGCATAGTGCAGATGCACACATACCGTCGCAGTATCAGTATAAAGATGGCCGCCCCACTTAGACTTGCACCAGGGAAGAACAGTGTTCTGTTATTCGGTTTTTGGGTAGTGAAGGTGTGAAACATATTGAAATTCATCGACGAATTAAGTTTCAGTACGGTGATGCATGTTTGTCACAGCAGCAAGTCTACGAATGGAGTAGGAAGTTCGCAAATGGTGTGACTTCTGTGGAAGATGCTCCTCATCCAGGTCAGGCACAACGAGTTGTGACTCCACAGAGCATTGCAGCAATTGAAGCCATAGTGAAGGAAAACTACCGAGTGACACTGAATAACATTGCAGCATGTTTACAGATTAGTCATGGGTCAGCACACCACATTGTGCATGATGTGCTCCAGTTTCACAAAGTGTCTGCAAGATGGGTGCCACGGCAGCTGACTCCTGAAATGAGAGAACGACGTGTTGATGCTTGTGAAGAACTTCTTCGGTGCTTTGAACGAGAAGGTGATGGCTTCCTTGCAAGAATCGTTACTGGGAATGGAATCTGGGTTCACTTCCACCAACCGGAAACGAAGAGAGCGAGCAAGGAATGGCGCCAGTCCTCATCACCAAAACCAAAGAATCCAAGAGGTTTCGAACACAACCATCAGTAGGGAAGGTTATGCTGACTCTCTTTTGGGACGAAAAAGGCGTCATTTTGGAGCACTGCATGCCTAGAGGGACCACTGTCAGCAGTGCAGCATACACAGATCTCCTAAAAAATCATCTGTGGCCTGCAATCAAATCAAAACGACGTGGATTACTATCAGCAGGTGTCCTTTTGCAACATGACAATGCAAGGCCCCACACTGCCCGTACAACATTGCAACACTCACAGACCTGCATTTTGAGTGTTTTCCTCATCCACCATATTCACCAGACCTTGCCGCAAGTGATTTTCATATGTTTGGACCACTCAGTGACGCAATGGGAGGAAAGAAGTTCCGTTCTGATGAAGAGGTACGCCACGCGGTGCATGAGTGGTTGCGCGGAACACCAAAATAATTTTTTTCCAAAGGAATTTATGCACTTTGTGAGCGCTGGAGGACTTGCATTGAGCGTGGGGGAGATTTTGTTGAAAAGTTATATAGCTTTGTACCACTTCTGCACAATAAATAGTATTTTAAAAAATATTTAAGGTTTTCAATTGACACACCCTCATATATAGCTTATCATTCGCGCATTCAACTAGCACTAAGTCCGCGTCATGTAACAATGCGGCCCATTTTTCAGCCGTTCTGCGCATTCCCCTCCACTAGCCACTGGCAGGCAATAATATTCATTCTCTTTCAGAGGGCTAGCAGCGAGTTATAGCTAGACAGCGATAATCTCGCTCTACATGCTGCACTGTTCACGTACTTCGCAAGAACCGAATTATTCAACCAACTGTCAGTTTCTTTTTCGTTTTCTTTTTCTTCTTGTAGCAGTACAGCTGTGAATGTGTATCTATAAATGTTTAGTGTGAGAGTCAGGTGACGGCAATAAGCACTATAGGGATTATTTACCGCATTTACACACGTCAAAAGAAGTTTTGCATCATCCCGGTTCCCAGAACTCCTGAAGATAGACGTTGACTGTGCATGTTGTATCACAGACAAAGTCCATTTGACTGTTCAGAGATGTTACTAAACCCACCCAAAGATGTAAACAACCATGCATGAGCAGCGTCTATTAGGTGGAGGGGGTTCGACAGCCAATCAGTTCCAGTCATTCCACCAGGAAGGAGGTACACGGCTCTTGTTGTCTGTAGTTCACCCACACCTAGACGCTCAATATCGCGGTTCGATCGCTTCCGCATTGTTACTTAGTGCCAGGAAGGGCTCTCAACAAGGGAACTGTTCAGGCATCTCGGAGTGAACCAAAGCGATGTCGTTTGGACATGGAGGAGGTACAGAGAGACAGGAACTGTCGATGACGTGCCTCGCTCAGGCCACTCAAAGGCTACAACTGCAGTGGATAACCGGTACCTACGGATTATGACTCGGAGGAACCCCGACAGCAACGCCACCATGTTGAATAATGCTTTTTGTGCAGCCACAGGACGTCCTGTTACCACTCAAACTGACCGCAATAGGCTGCATAATGCGCAACTTCACTCTCGACGTCCATGGCGAAGTCCATCTTTGCAACCACCATACCAAGCAGTACGGTACAGATGGGCCTGTGGGGCAGGGGGTGGAATAATTTTTATTTAAATGTTTTGTTTTTCCTGGCCGATTAGCAACATATGTGGGGCAGCGGGTGGAATAATTGTTATTAAATGTTTTGTATTATTTATTTATTGCTGTTGTTTGCTGTTCTCAACACTGGCTCTCTAACTACAATATTGGCAACCATAAAGTGATTAGCAAAACGTGAAGCCTGTAATTAGAATTACTAGTGCCCATTTCATCTGAGAAATACATTTATAGCTACAGCTTATAGCTCTGAGGAATTAGGAGATTGTCTGGGATTCATAATCAAAAACCATTCTCTCTATATTCTGAAAGTCAGACCAAAAAGGAATCCACACAATCCAACTACCAGAGCAGTTCAGAGTCTATTGCGCTGATGCAACTATAACTCTTCAAATTAAATGTATAAATGAATGCTCGCCATAATTTGATGATAATGTTCATCAAACGCCACACTAAATAATGGTAGAATGTCTGTCCCGCGGCGGCACGTGAAAACACGACATACGCAAACTGAAGATAGATCATTAACGTCATCCCAGAATTAACACTTCACTCGAAAACGATTTCATGGTTACGCGTATCCCGAGTAACTTATTACGGCATCCAAGGCTGTTTATAGCAATGATACCGACGCGACGCGACTCCCGGCACAGGTGGTGCGCTAATCAGCGTCTGGAGAGAACTAGGGCCTTTCTTCTCGCGCAGCGTTCTTATATATAAAGCCGCGGTGCAGAAGGCTAAGGGAACGGCTGATCAAATCCGCTCTCCCGACTACCCGCTGGGCTAGTAATGCACCACTTTAAGTTATCGAATAAATCATTGCTTCCTTTGCTGATGGCCGATGAAGCTCTCAATTTAAATGTGCAATCAGCACACAGATAAGTAATCATAATAAAAGTCTGACGTGGCTAAGTCAAATATTTTGGACGAGGGAATTAATTTAATTACACTACACGCAGTAGACGAGCTCTTAACTTGCCCTTTGGAGATACGCTATCGCTATAGTTTTATAGTTATTCAGTTGAAACTTCTCTCATCTTTATGATTATAGCGGATCTACCTTCTACTTAAATTTAAACATCCTAGCCTTATTTATTCGCCTACTTAATCTATCTTACTTCCTTAATTTCTAAGACAAAAACCAGGAAATCATGAATTTCAACTAAAATTTTAATTTGTAAGATCCAGAATACTGTTTCTACTAAATTATTATGAAAAAGGAATCTAAATATAAATTTTTTAGTTTCCAGCTCTTTTATGTTGCGCCAATGATTTTTACAGAAAAACGTCCAGATTTCGAAAATGGTTAAAGTTATTGAACTGATATTCAACACATAATGATTTAGTATTACTCCTGACATGCTAGAAACGTTTCAGGTTATTTACTTGATTTTTAAAGTATTGCGCAACATTTATGACGTCAGTGCTAGTTACAGCGGACTAGGCTGACACACAATGGAAAGACTGATGTGAATTTTATACGGCGTGAATAGGCTGCTTCCCTACAGGCCCAACAACACGCCGAATGGACCGCTCAGGATTGCCATCACGTTCTCTTCACCGACGAGTGTCGCATACGTTTTCAAGCAGACAATCGTCGGAGATGTTTTTGGAGGCAACCCGGTTAGGCTGAACGCCTTAGACACACTGCAAAGCGAGTGCAATAAGGTGGAGATTCCCTGCTGTTATGGAGTGGCATTATGTGAGGTGACATACACCGCTGGTGGTCATGGAAGACGCTGTAAGGGCTGTACGATACATGAATACCATCCTCTGATCGATAGTGCAACAATATCGGTAGCGTATTGGCGAGGCATTCGTCTTCATGGACGACAATTCGCGCCCCCATTGTGCGCAGCTTGTGAATGACTTCCTTCAGAATAACGACATCGCTAGACTAGAGAGGCCAGCATGTTCTCCAGTCATGAATCCTATCTAACATGCCTGGGACCCATTGAAAAGGGCTGTTTATGGACGACCTGACCCACCAACCTCTGAGGGATCTATGTCATATCGCCGACGAGGCGTGGGACAATCTGGACCAACAGTGCCTTGATGAACTTGTGGATAGTATGCCACGACGAATACAGGCATAAATCAATGCAAGAGGACGTGCTACTGGGTATTAGAGGTACTGGTGTGTACAGCAATCTGGACCACCACCTCTGAAGGTCTCGCTGTATGGTGGTACAACATGCAATGTGTGGTTTTCATGAGCAATAAAAAGGGCAGAAATGATGTTTATGTTGATCTCTATTCCAGTTTTGTATACAGGTTCCTGAACTCTTGGAACCGTGGTGATGCAAAACTTTTTTTTATGTGTATAACTTTTTCAAATGTGAATTTGAAAGCTGGGCTCTTATGGTTGACATTTGAAGACACGAGAACGGACTTGAAAAGCATGTGGTGTCGGCAAGACAACAGTAAAGAAAATTGTAAAAGTGTCGGACCTGTAGACTGTAGGAACCGTAGGAAATGTTGATTTCGTGTCGCCTGGAAAGCATGGAAATAGCAAGGAACCTGTAACACAAATTGTTATACCAGAGCCAAGGTAGCACCTGAGGGCCGGCAACCCATGTTACACCACAGAGGACGAGGTTGTCTATGTCCAAGGTGTACCAAAAGCACCATGGTAAACACCGGCTATTTACATACAAGATTATGGAAACAGACATTCCAACCACTACTTCCTGCAGGGGGAGTTCGAGCGACAGCCTGCAGGAAGTATCACTACGCCAAAACCTGATTGGCTGGAGACAACTATTTAGGGGCTAGAACCAGCCCCGAAGTTCGGTTCACTCCGGATGCCAACCTCGAGAACTTCGACCGCTGAAGATTATGTCTTCGTCTCTGAATTGGACTCTTACTAGTGTGTGTGTGTGTGTGTGTGTGTGTTACCACAACCCTTTCTGGAAATTTAGAAATGAACTTTTGTTTGCCTCAATTATGAGACTGTTACAGGCATCGTTATTGTTACCTTTCGTTTGTTGTTCAGTCATAAACCTTGTGAACTTATTTCAATAAAAGTTGTGTTTGTGAAAAATTGCGAATTGTCGGTCACAACACAAATGTATTGTTGTAACAACGATGTTTTAAAGAGCTCCTTGTGAATGATGAATGCCTGACAAAACAAAAACGTGCTACAGTTACGCAGGAGAATATACCTTTCTTGGTAAACACTTCATCGATGTAAAGAATATTAAAAGATGGTGGTTCCAGACATGTTAAGAAGAGAGATTTTAGTTCAAAGAGGTGACATAGGTGAAGCACTAACTACATCCCACACAAAAATTCACGATACAAGAGAAGGAGGTAGGTCAACAGTCTATTACCTTAATGAAACATGGCTCAATTATAATCATTTCACGAAGATATGCTGGAAAATGGGTGATGGTAGTGGCGGTTTTAAAGTTCTCATAGGAATAGGTTCATAGATAATTATTCTGCATGCTGACTCTTCTTCTGGTTTTGTTTCTGAGAATAAACTTATACTTACATGTAAGAAAAACAGCAGTGACTACCATTCTGAAATGAACGCTGTCAGTTTCATGACGTGATTCACAATGCTTGTCATTCCTTGCTTCGAAGTCGGGCATTGCCGGTTATAATTCAACTGTTGCAGAGAAAACACAATGCACAAACACTAGAAAAGCGGATATTATTCCCTGGCTTAAAAATAAAAATATAAAGCACAGTGTTTACCAGGCTCAAGCTGATTTCCTGCAGCTAGTTAATTTATACAAGTCATGTGACAACATACAAACTTGACTTCCTTGCACGTGAATGGGGCCACACAGTTTTATGTTTACCCATGTGTCACTGTCAGTGTAGTCCCATGGAATTAAAAAAAATGTTCAAATGTGGGTGAATTCCTAAGGGACCAAACTGCTGAGCTGAGGTCATAGGTTGCTAGACTTACATGCTACTTAAACTAACTTATACTAAAAACACACACACGCCCATGCCTGAGGGAGGACTCGAACCTCTGGCAGGAGGGGCTGCGCAATCCGTGACATGGCGCCTCTAACCACATGTCCCCATGGAATGAATTTGGACAAAGGGTGAAGACTATGTGGGAGACACAAACAAAACATTCAAGATAACATATTTTACACTGAATCGCTTGTGCATAAGGCAATAGCCAATATCTCACCTGTAGCTTGGCAGCAGTCTGTGCGGCTTCTTCAGAAAGAAGAGTTTGACAGGGAAGAGATGATGGATATAAGCCTTTAACCCATCATCGTAAATGTACAATCACATAGTTCGGAAACAGACTCAAATAGATGTGACGATGGTATTACGATGTAGACTTTGGAACAAAATAATAATACTTCTTAATTTTGAAGATACATAATTCAAAAACTATGTTTGTTAACGTATCAGTTGCATATGTAATAATGAGAGCTTCCTAGCCTTTTTGATTAGGACTTTGTATCCTTTGAAGTATGCAGACTATAATGTTCAACATATTGCCTAAGGAGAAGGTAACCTTTTCCCATCATATTGTATGCTCTAATAACATGCGAGAATACAGCTGGATAAATTCGTCAGAAGTCCAATATTTCCACATATAAACCCCTGTAGTTCGCAGGGTATGAACTGGATAAGGCCCTAAAATGACAGTAACTGTTACTTGTCGTGTTATCGGTGGTTTTCGTTGTTATCGGTCAGCATTCCCTAGAGTTATTTGCAGATGTTGGTTAATTGTTTGCTTGTTCAATGGATTATAAATTTAGTCTCTCACTGTAATGTCGAACGAGTTAATTTACACTCATAATGCCCGTTAACAGCAAAAAATGTGGCAACTTACTGACCATTTTTACAATATTCTGTTACATAGTCTTTTCTACTGCTAATTCTCTTTTACGCTCAGTGATTATACTTAACTATAGTTAAACACATCCACACACCACACACAAACACACACATCTTACACGTTATTAAAAATTGTTCTGAGTAGAAGCACTATTGTTGTTGTGGTCTTCAGTCCTGAGACTGGTTTGATGCAGCTCTCCATGCTACTCTATCCTGTGCAAGCTTTTTCATCTCCCAGTACCTACTGCAACCTACATCCTTCTGAATCTGCTTAGTGTATTCATCTCTTGGTCTCCCTCTACGATTTTTACCCTCCATGCTGCCCTCCAATACTAAATTGGTGATCGCTTGATGCCTCAGAACATGTCCTACCAACCGATCCCTTCTTCTGGTCAAGTTGTGCCACAAACTTCTCTTCTCCCCAATCCTATTCAATACTTCCTCATTAGTTATGTGATCTACCCATCTAATCTTCAGCATTCTTCTGTAGCACCACATTTCGAAAGCTTCTATTCTCTTCTTGTCCAAACTATTTATCGTCCATGTTTCACTTCCATACATGGCTACACTCCATACGAATACTTTCAGAAATGACTTCCTGACACTTAAATCAATACTGGATGTTACCAAATTTCTCTTCTTCAGAAACGCTTTCCTTGCCATTGCCAGCCTACATTTTATATCCTCTCTACTTCGGCTTGTCCAAGCAAATACAATGATTTCGGTTTGTGCTTGAAGTTAACTTTGTTGTGAATTTGTACATATAACACAATTCAAATCGCAATAAATGATAATTATAGCAAGCAACTAGACAACTGTTATTTTGAGGGAAATTGTACTTCACATCTTCACAAAGCTGTGTCAGCTGTTCTCGCCTCCCGATCTCACACAGAGTAAATCTATGGAGCAGTGGGCGCAACGTTATCAAGACGTGAATTTGTATTTCTCTCATGACTATTGATGTAAATCGGTTTTAATATCTACTATTCCCCTCATAGATATGAACGTACAATTCTATGTACCGTAGGCAAATGAGCCTCACTGTTGTTCGCAGTAATGCAGTTCGGCAACGTGGTCTTTGTTTGCCCGCTCTCTGCTGCCGCGCATGCGTCGTTCTCATCCCTCCACGCTTCCTTACGGCTCCGCCTCTATGCGCGAAAATGCCGTCCTATGTGATGCGAGCTATAGCTTCAATGGAGAATGGACGTATATTATTTATGATACCTACGCTTCACACAATCCAATTAAATAGTAGTGTTCCATTTTATTTTGTAATTTATATTCCCTTCTACACAGATGGAGCCAGCCACCATGAGCAGCCATGGAGGTATCCTTATACCTCCATGTGAGCAGCAGACAGAGATACAATGGACGCCACTACGCTTCTAGAAGTTCAAAGCGTAAAGCAAGAGATGAAAAGGAGAGAAAGACATACCATGTTATATCTAAAACACGTAAACTGTCTGATTTTTTAAATGTTCAGAATGACTTTGCCGAATATACGCAAAATTAAGTACAAAATACAAAAGCTGTAGTTGATGGTAACGATGATAGTTATGCTACAGAAGGTTCATCAGAATATGCAACTTTTTCCGATGTAGTTATGTTTTCCACAAGTGATACAGCAATTGAACAGATGGCAAGTCTTCCCAGTTCAGCCACATCGTCTCCAAGAAAACTGAATTGAAAAGCATAGGAAGTCCTATCGGCCCAATCGAAGAAAATGTTACAGGCTTCTGATGTTACTGCGTCTTGTACAAGTGGGACACAAAATGAAAGTAAAATGTATTCTAACGATATTGCTGAGTGGCCAAGAAACTGTGACAGATAATTATGGGAGTATGAAAGGAAGTAGCGAAGTTCAGCATATGAACATTAGTTTTTCGTATACAGTGAAAACATATAAGAAGGAAAATAAGCTAAGATTCTGCAGAAAGTCGTTTTTCACATATAATCAGAAATTAGCGAATAAAACTCACATGAGAGATTGGTTGTGCTACTCAGAAAGCGAAGGGCGACTGTTCTATTTTGTTTGCATATTGGCATCTTCTGAAGGCTCGCCACAGTTTATAAAAGACGGATTAGATGACTGGAAGAAAGCAAATATTTTGCTGAAGAGACATGAAGAAAGCAGTTGACATAGAAAAGCACTAAATTCCCTGTTAGTTCTAAAAAACAAGGATGCACGTGTCGATTCTCAACTTGTAAGTCAAATTGAGAGTGAACAAAAGGGTTGACGAACTGAGCGAGGGCTAGCGTTTCGAGGTAGTGATGAAATTGTTGGTTCACCCCACAATGGAAATTATTCAGGGTTATTAGAATTACTTGCCAAATTTTGATGTGTTTCTGGCCCAACATATACATATTAATGCAAATAAAAGAAAGGAATAGACGCCGCATTTGTCAAAAACGTGTGAGGAATTGATTCATCTAATTGCATCAGTCGTACTGGATCATATTATTTGCGAAATTAAGAGATTCAAATACTATTCAGTCTCATTGGACTTTACTTGTGATATATCTCATGTAGATCAACTGACTCTGATACTATGCTATGTCCTACCATCCACACCAGCAGAAAGATTTGTGAAGTTTTTGGATATAGAAGGTCATATTGCAGAACAACTCTCCCAAAGCTTACTATCTTTTTTAACAGAGAATGGCATTAATATCAAAGGCTGTCGTGGGCAAAGCTATGACAATACCAGTAACTTGAGTGACAGGTACACCATCTTTGAAGCACGAATTAAAGATATAAATAAGTACTCTGAATATATTCCCAGTTTTTCACATTGGTCGCCAAGTGTGCTGCTGAATGTTGTACGGAAGCATCCCTTGTCTCTGATTTCCTTGAAAGCCTCTATACATTTTATTCCGCTTATACCTGTCGATAGGGCCTTCTTTTGATGGCACTGAAAAATGATGGTACTAAATTTCCTATTCTGAAAAGGTTATCGGACACTAGGTGGTCGGCCAGAGCTGATGCTACAAAGACACTTTTATTTGATTTCCATATGGTGAAAAGTTTTGAATGACATGTCTTCTAGTATGCATCAAAAGGTAGAGTGCCGCAATCAGGCTTACGGACTGGTTTTGAAAATGAGTAGGTTGGAAGCAGGAATAATGTGTGTTGCATGGAACAGAATCCTTTCACGCTTGCAAGCGACTAGCTTTTCTCTGCAGTCATCTGATCAAGATTTGAGCACTAGATATGCAGTTCATAAATCCTTACATAAATATATTTCCAAGTAATGTGTTTCACATCCAAGTCTTTGTGACAAGGAATAATATGAATATTATTGCTCACAGTAATTTAAGCTGTTGTCATTTGGTTTCTGCCTAACCATACTCTCAGAAAACGCCACATGTTTGGAAATAAGGAGCTAAATATTTATTTCATCCAACGATCTCTACTCAGATGAAAATATAAATAACATAGAATATTGTAGAACATACTTTTATAACATTCATAAGACAGTTGCAGAATATGTTAGCAATGCTAAGTCAAATTTGCATATAGTGTAAACTGTACCTACAGCCTTTGACCCCATAATCAATGACCTTATCCATTACACTAGGACTGTGTCAAGTGAGTTTCATCTCCTGCCTCGATTATCATAATTTGTCTTGTTGATGCTTTATTAACCGACATTTAATGATAAAGGTGACATGGCCGTGATAAATCTTCAATGCACCATTGTCTGGAAACAGCATGCTGTAAGTTAGAATACAAAACAGCTAAACAAGCCAAAATGAATGTGGCTGTTTCCCACCAATGATACTTGGTGTGCTATTAGCCAATGAGTGGTTACTGAGCCAGAGAGCTTCTGTAGCATATCGATTTGTTGTATTTGCATGTCATATCTGCATACCTGCTGTACGCCATTTCAAGGCAAAAGCACATTGAAGATTTATCGCAAAACTAACAATCTCAGTTTGATTTCTAATAATAAAATGTCAGTAATGATGTATTAGTAACATCAGCCTCAAGAGACTCCAAGTTCAACAATACAGTAGTTGTAGGTTGCACATTCTCGGACAGTGTGTTCGTAGGTGAAAAACGAAACGACACAGAGTTTTGCACTCTCCCCACCACATCGTCCCAGCTGTAACGAAGTGACCAACGAGAAGTCAGAACTGGAAGGCCAATCGGAAAGCGCTAGGTTTCAGCTACACACAGGTTTATGTTCGTTTCCATTCTAAAGTTATTTTTGACCCATTGAAGATTTGTCACAAACATATCACCCTTGTTAGGATTTCTTAAAAGTAAATATCAGTTAACAATGCATCGAAGAGTAATGCCATCAGAAAATTAAAGAAGAAAAATTACTTCGATTATAATGCCCAACGTTCGGTGTGGCCATGATGGAGGCATCGTATTCCTGTGTCGCAGGTCATAGGTTCAGCGCTGATTACATTCCTTTTTTTTTCAACTTCGCGTTTTTAACGTATTCTGAGACCAGCAATGATACACTCCTGGAAATGGAAAAAAGAACACATTGACACCGGTGTGTCAGACCCACCATACTTGCTACGGACACTGCGAGAGGGCTGTACAAGCAATGATCACACGCACGGCACAGCGGACACACCAGGAACCGCGGTGTTGGCCGTCGAATGGCGCTAGCTGCGCAGCATTTGTGCACCGCCGCCGTCAGTGTCAGCCAGTTTGCCGTGGCATATGGAGCTCCATCGCAGTCTTTAACACTGGTAACATGCCGCGACAGCGGGGACGTGAACCGTATGTGCAGTTGACGGACTTTGAGCGAGGGCATATAGTGGGCATGCGGGAGGCCGGGTGGATGTACCGCCGAATTGCTCGTGGGGCGTGAGGTCTCCACAGTACATCGATGTTGTCGCCAGTGGTCAGCGGAAGGTGCACGTGCCCGTCGACCTGGGACCGGACCGCAGCGACGCACGGATGCACGCCAAGACCGTAGGATCCTACGCAGTGCCGTAGGGGACCGCACCGCCACTTCCCAGCAAATTAGGGACACTGTTGCTCCTGGGGTATCGGCGAGGACCATTCGCAACCGTCTCCATGAAGCTGGGCTACGGTCCCGCACACCGTTAGGCCGTCTTCCGCTCACGCCCCAACATCGTGCAGCCTGCCTCCAGTGGTGTCGCGACAGGCGTGAATGGAGGGACGAATGGAGACGTATCGTCTTCAGCGATGAGAGTCGCTTCTGCCTTGGTGCCAATGATGGTCGTATGCGTGTTTGGCGCCGTGCAGGTGAGCGCCACAATCAGGACTGCATACGACCGAGGCACACAGGGCCAACACCCGGCATCATGGTGTGGGGAGCGATCTCCTACACTGGCCGTACACTACTGGTGATCGTCGAGGGGACACTGAATAGTGCGCGGTACATCCAAACCGTCATCGAACCCATCGTTCTACCATTCCTAGACCGGCAAGGGAACTTGCTGTTCCAGCAGGACAATGCACGTCCGCATGTATCCCGTGCCACCCAACGTGCTCTAGAAGGTGTAAGTCAACTACCCTGGCCAGCAAGATCTCCGGATCTGTCCCCCATTGAGCATGTTTGGGACTGGATGAAGCGTCGTCTCACGCGGTCTGCACGTCCAGCACGAACGCTGGTCCAACTGAGGCGCCAGGTGGAAATGGCATGGCAAGCCGTTCCACAGGACTACATCCAGCATCTCTACGATCGTCTCCATGGGAGAATAGCAACCTGCATTGCTGCGAAAGGTGGATATACACTGTACTAGTGCCGACATTGTGCATGCTCTGTTGCCTGTGTCTATGTGCCTGTGGTTCTGTCAGTGTGATCATGTGATGTATCTGACCCCAGGAATGTGTCAATAAAGTTTCCCCTTCCTGGGACAATGAATTCACGGTATTCTTATTTCAATTTCCAGGTGTGTATTTGTACTCGTACTTGCGATAAGCATTTGACGGTCATTTCCGACTGTGTCCCGATTTCCATGGGCGTGGTTAGGCAAGAACCTAAGACTACAGCTTAGATTGCTGTGGGTGAATGAGCAGCAGTGACATATACCGAAGAAACTGCCTAGAAACGGACCCCTGTTCGTTTTTATTTAACAAATAAAAAAGCGTCAAAAACTGCTTTTAAAGGCATGTAATATTTATGTTACAATGTTTTGCACCATTTACGTTTTAGTTATAAGAAATAAACGGACAGTTATTACAATAAACATTTTTAAAACTTTAAACTTAGCTAGTCCAAAAAATAGCTGCCAAAATCGGGTCCCAAGTACAAATAATCAAATTAGCGCTAAAAAAATTTAGAAGAAAGTATTAACTCAGAGAAAACATAATCTAGTTGCAGTGTAGGTAAAATATAACATCTCCCAGAAAGTTGTAGAATTTCTGTGTGTTTTCTTTGCTGAAACAAAGAGACTTGCTGTAGAATATTCCTGTTAGATTTATTACTAACGGTTTGTTTTAGTATGGTTTAGGAACCACCCAAGTTTTCCCAGCAATTTCGTCTATGAAAGGATGTTCCATGTTATTTCTCCCTGCCGATTGTATAGCTATTCATCACAAGTTATTATAAGCACGAAGAGAGAAACTTCCATAGCAAGACAGTATTAAACCAGCTCTTCTTCAAGATCTTCACTCATAAGTGTAGCTCTGGCTCTTTTTGTTTTTCTGCTTACTCAGATGTACTGTACTTCTTGTTGGACACGCTCATGAAAGTTGTTTCTTTACCATTAAACTGCTCACTGGCCTTCTTCCAACTCACATGTTTCTGAACTGCATCAGTAACTTTAGTCATTTTAGACAGGCTCCACTTTGAGCAACCCTTCCTATTACTCTCTTGGAATCAACAAGAGAATAAGGGTGTGTACTAATACAGGAGGACTTAAAATGGAAAATAAAGTAAGGGGTTCAGATTAAGCAACAGGAGGTCCAGTTTGTGAGACTAATTTTTTAATGAAACATCTAAATGAAAATGCAAAAAGGTTTGATACAATAAATTAGTTGAAGTACAAGCGATATGCCATGTGTGAATACTGTATCAATCATTATAACGAAAAGTAACAATTTTTCATGTAGTGCTAGGCATTTACACTTTGCATAAAATAATTGCACTCCATAACATTTATTTGGCGGCCATTTGATAGCATTTACGATGTAGGGTTTGTTTTTGCAACTGTACTGTAAGTTACACTAAAGATTTCTGGTAAAAACTATTCTCAAAGCTTCAGATTTCATACATGCGTATGTTACCTGATTTCAATGTATAAAACAGCAATACGAAAAAGACACTACACATAATTTTCACAAGGTAGCACAATTATCGCAAATAAATATAATTTTCAGAAGAAACATTTTTCACACATAATTAGGCAAATTTTCAAAGAAACAGTAGTGGTCTATATGGTCAACAAAAACCAGCTGTTTCCAAACTGGAAATTAACTCAGTTTTCATGCAGAGCGATGAAACATAGCGCTTTCAAATTGGCCTTCCAGTTTTGAGATTTCATTGGTCGTTTGGTTCGAGCTGGGACAACGTTGTGGGTTAGAACAAAACCCTGTCATTTCCGTTCTCGCGTATTGGTATAGTTCCTTAGAGTATAAACATCTGTTATACTCCATGTGCAGTTCGCGTCATGTTGGAAGGCTGCCCTATTTTCAGGCGTTCTGTGTATCCCCTACCATTAACCGCCAGAAGCCAATAAGATTCATTCTCTTTCCGAGCGGCCATCTGTGAGTTTCAAATTAGACTGCGAGAATCTCTAGATTAGATTAGATTAGATTAATACTAGTTCCATGGATCATGAATACGATATTTCGTAATGATGTAGAACGAGTCGAATTTTCCAATACATGACATAATTAGGTTAATTTAACATACTTAATTTAACATACTTAAGTTAATATAACAACTTTATTTTTTTGTGTTTTTTTGTTTTTCTTTATTTTTTATTTTATTTATTTTTTTTTATTTTTTTTTCTTTTTTTTCTTAATTTATATCTAAAAATTCCTCTATGGAGTAGAAGGAGCTGTCATTCAGAAATTCTTTTAATTTCTTCTTAAATACTTGTTGGTTATCTGTCAGACTTTTGATACTATTTGGTAAGTGACCAAAGACTTTAGTGCCAGTATAATTCACCCCTTTCTGTGCCAAAGTTAGATTTAATCTTGAATAGTGAAGATCGTCCTTTCTCCTAGTATTGTAGTTATGCACACTGCTATTACTTTTGAATTGGGTTTGGTTGTTAATAACAAATTTCATAAGAGAGTATATATACTGAGAAGCTACTGTGAATATCCTTAGATCCTTAAATAAATGTCTGCAGGATGATCTTGGGTGGACTCCAGCTATTATTCTGATTACACGCTTTTGTGCAATAAATACTTTATTCCTCAGTGATGAATTACCCCAAAATATGATGCCATATGAAAGCAGTGAGTGAAAATAGGCGTAGTAAGCTAATTTACTAAGATGTTTATCACCAAAATTTGCAATGACCCTTATTGCATAAGTAGCTGAACTCAAACGTTTCAGCAGATCATCAATGTGTTTCTTCCAATTTAATCTCTCATCAATGGACATACCTAAAAATTTGGAATATTCTACCTTAGCTATATGCTTCTGATTAAGGTCTATATTTATTAATGGCGTCATACCATTCACTGTACGGAACTGTATGTACTGTGTCTTATCAAAATTCAGTGAGAGTCCGTTTACAAGGAACCACTTAGTAATTTTCTGAAAGACAGTATTGACAATTTCATCAGTTAATTCTTGTTTCTCAGGTGTGATTACTATACTTGTATCATCAGCGAAGAGAACTAACTTTGCCTCTTCATGAATATAGAATGGCAAGTCATTAATATATATTAAGAACAACAAAGGACCCAAGACTGACCCTTGTGGAACCCCATTCTTGATAGTTCCCCAGTTTGAGGAATGTGCTGATCTTTGCATGTTACGAGAACTACTTATTTCAACTTTCTGCACTCATCCAGTTAGGTACGAATTAAACCATTTGTGCACTGTCCCACTCATGCCACAATACTTGAGCTTGTCTAGCAGAATTTCATGATTTACACAATCAAAAGCCTTTGAGAGATCACAAAAAATCCCAATGGGTGGTGTTCGGTTATTCAGATCATTCAAAATTTGACTGGTGAAAGCATATATGGCATTTTCTGTTGAAAAACCTTTCTGGAAACCAAACTGACATTTTGTTAGTACTTCATTTTTACAGATATGTGAAGCTACTCTTGAATACATTACTTTCTCAAAAATTTTGGATAAAGCTGTTAGAAGGGAGATTGGACGGTAATTGTTGACATCAGATCTATCCCCCTTTTTATGCAAAGGTATAACAATAGCATATTTCAGTCTATCAGGGAAAATGCCCTGTTCCAGAGAGCTATTACACAGGTGGCTGAGAATCTTACTTATCTGTTGAGAACAAGCTTTTAGTATTTTGCTGGAAATGCCACCAATTCCATGTGAGTTTTTGCTTTTAAGCAAGTTTATTATTTTCCTAAATTCAGAGGGAGAAGTGGGTGAGATTTCAATTGTATCAAATTGCATAGGTATGGCCTCTTCCATTAACAGCCTCTCTCCCACAAGCTTCGCTGCATCCGTATTTTGCGACAATGCAGTTTCCTTCACAAGGCGACCGAATTATTTATTCAGATATCTATGTTATTTTCTCGTAGCACTATAGTTGTGAATGCGTATCTGTAAACGTTTTAGTGTGATTTCCAAATGAAAATGTCAAGTGATGGCAACAAACATGAAGTTCCTCACAAGCAACTTTAATTAAATTGCTTGCCTATGGAAAATGGTTCAAATGGCTCTGAGCACTATGGGACTTAACATCTGAGGTCATCAGTCCCCTAGAACTTAGAACTACTTAAACCTAACTAACCTAAGGACATCACACACATCCATGCCCGAGGCAGGATTCGAACCTGCGACCGTAGCAGTCGCGCGGTTCCAAACTGAAGCGCCTAGAACCGCTCGGCCACCGCGGCCGGCGCTTGCCTATGGAGTATCGTCTTAGTTGTGGGACTGGATTCGTGATTTCGTGTCAGGAAGTTCACTATATGAAGTAATCGACGAAAAGTCAGAAGTGATATCTGGCGTTTGCAAGGAAGTGTTGTAGGCACTCCCCTGTTCCCGATGTAATAAACGCTTTAGGAGACAATGTGAGCAGCGCTCTTAGACTGTCTGCAGATGATGCTGTGGTTTACCATCTTATAAAGTCATCAGAGATTAAAACAAATTAGAAAACGACTTAGAAAAGTTATCTGTATGGTGAGAGAAGAGGCAATTGACTCTAAATAATGAAAAGTCTGCAGTCATCCACATGAATGCTAAAAGGAATCTGCTAAATTCGGTTTATAGGAGAAAGCACACGAGTCTAAAGGCTGTAAATTCAACTAAATGCTTAGTGATTACATTCATGAATAACTTAAAATGCAACTATCACATGGACAACACTGTGTGGAAAGCAAACTAAAGACTGTGATTTATTTGTAGAACACTTAGAAAATGCAACAGATCTACAAAAGAGACTACTTACACTATGCTTTTTCGCCCTCTTCTGGAGTAATGCTGTCAGGTGTGAGATTCACAACAGATAGGATCGATTGGAAAAGTTTAAAGAAGGGCAGGTCATTTTGTATTTTCACGAAATAGGGGAGAGGCTGCCACAGATATGATATGCGAATTGGGATGGCAATCGTCAAAGCAAAGGCGTTTTTTCGTTGTGGCAGGATTTTGCCATGAATTTCCCCTCAGAGCATGACAATATCTTGTTGGCGCCCACCTTCATAGGGAGGAGTGACCATCATAATAAAAAACAGAAATTAGTAATCGCACGGAAAGATTAAAGCGTTCAAGTTTCATGCACCCTGTTTGAGAGGGGAACAGAAGAGAAATAGCTTGAAGGTGGTTCTATGATCGCTTTGCCAGGCACTTAATTGTGAATTGCAGTGTAATCACATAGATGTAGATGTAATGCAGATGCTTCACAGGCAGTCGAGGAGGTTTATGTCCCGCATTTATAACCTCTTCAAATGTGAATCTGAAAGTGATACTTCCATTTTTGGCAATTTGAAGACTCAAGAATAAACTGCAGTAGCACATGTTGGGAAGAGAACTGTAGAGATAATAGTAAACAAAAGTATTGGAGTTGTAGAAACCTTAGGAAAATTTGTTTTCGGGTCGCATGAAAGTCATCGAAATTGCATCTGTAACACAAATAGGTGGTTTCGGCAACGAGATGTTAACATCACAAAAACTTGTTACAAGTACAATTATGCCTGAGCAAACTGGCTTCAAAGGTAGCGCTTCGTGAATGCACAGAATTTTAAAATACATTGGTTTCAAATATGTTAAGAAGAGTGTTTTTAATTGAAAGAAGTGACATAGAAGCAGCACAAAACACAGCCATTATAAAGGTGTTCGATGCAAGAGGAGGAGATAGTTCTACTTGATGAAACATGGATGAATCAGAATCGTTCCACGAATACCTGCTGGAAAATGAGTGATGGTACTGGTGGTTTTAAAGTACCCTTTGGAAAAGATTCTCGGGCACTTATTCTGTATGTTGGCTCTTCTTCTGATATGGGTCCTACGTGTAAACTTTTATTTAGGTGTAAGAAAAACAGTAGTGACTACCATTCTGAAGTGAATGCTGTCACTTTCAAGAAGTGATTCACCGAACAATTCTTGCTATACCTAACTTTGAGCCGGTTCTAGGCGTTTCTAGGCGTTTCAGTCGAGAACCGCGCTGCTACTACGGTCGTAAGTTCGAATCCTGCCTCAGGTGTGGATGTGTGTGATGTCCTTAGGTTAGTTAGGTTTAAGTAGTTCTAAGTTCTAGGGGACTGATGACCTCAGATATTAAGTCCCATAGTGCTTAGAGCCATTTGAACCTAGCTTTGAAATCGGTCATTGTAATTACCATGCCATTTATCATTCAGCTGTTACAGAGAAATGACCAAGTACAAGCACCAGAAAGGGGTATTTTGCTTTGTCTGAAAAATAAAAAATATTCCGGAAAATATAAGCCAGACCCCTGCTGAACTCCTGCAGCTTGTTAATTTATGAAAGTCATGCAACAGAATGCACAAATTTGACTTTCTTGCATGTTAATGTGGTCACACAGTTTTGCGTTTACCCACAAATTACGGTCAAGTATAATCCGATAGAATTAATTTGTGCACAGGTTACAAGCTATGTGGGGAAATAAAACAATCAAGATAACAGACATGACTCTTCAAGCTTTCCCGGCAGATAGCAGACACTGAAAGGCTTCTGCATGAAGCGATAGACAGCATCCCCCATCAGCATGGGCATATTGTGTGCGCCGCACTGAAAAGTTTTAGAAATAAGACTTTCACAGGTAGGTGAAGATGGATAAAGGCCTTGAACTATCATCCTAAATTTACAGTCAGATGGTTCAGACATGGACTCAGATAGCAGAAAGTATTACGATGTAGGCTTTGAAACAAAGAAAAGTAGTGATCTTTCTGGGTTTTAAAGACCTATGATTTGAAAACCTTTTTGTCAACATCTCTATTGTATACACTATATATGAGAACTTCCAAGTTTTTATTGATTCGGAATATGTAGCCTGTGATGTATTCAGACTGTAATGTTCACCACATGCCGAAGGTGAAGTTAAGCTTTTTCCAGCCTCTTGTATTACTCGCGAGAATACCGCTGAATAAATTCGTCAAAAACTCTAGTATTTTGACACATAAACCCCTGTCATTGTCATGGCACGAATTGGAGAAAGGCCTAAAAATGAAAGGGAGACTTACCTGTCGAGATATCGGTGGTTGCCGACGTTATCTGTCAAGTTATTCACAGAAGATGGTTAATTGTTAGCTTGTTCAATGGACCATAAATGCAGTCCCCCACTGTAATGTTGAACGAGTTAATTTATACTCACAAACATACAACGAAAATTATGATAACATGCTGACAATTTTTACAACAGTCTTTTGCACTAGTGTTTGCCACCAGTAATTCTTTTTTACTCATAGTGATTTACATTTAACTGCAGTGAAACACATCCACATACTTGCATTTTACCCATTTATAAATCATATGGAGTAGAAGAAGTTGTCAAACAAATATAGTGATTCTGGTTTGAGTTTGAAGTTTATTTTGTCATGTATTATATTTCTACTTATAGTCCAAGTCGCAATAAATGCAAATTAGTGCAACTATTTTCGATGAGCTTGTCTTTAGACAATGGTCGTTTTGAGAAAAATTGTACTTGACGTATTCACAAAGCTGTATCAGCTGTTCTCGCCTTCTGATGTCACACAGAAATTGCTATGGAGCAGTGGACACAACCTCAAGACTCACAAGTGTCCATGTTTCTACCCGATATAGTGCCACACTCCAGACAAAACATTTGCCAAGCCTTTTCCTTAGTCCTTTATCTAATTTGCCACATAAGAGTCTCCTCTTTCTGTTGAATGCCTCCTTCGCTATGGCAATTCGAGTTTTCGCCTCCTGGTAACATCTCAAGTCTTCAGTTATTGTGCTTCCGAGATATTTAAATTCACTTACTTGGCTAATGGTAGATTGTCCTGTTTCAATATTGGACAGTCTGCGTCTTGTACTGTACTGCGTCTTGTACTGATGATCATATTCTTTGCTTTTGCTGTGTTTATTTGCATCCCATATTCCACACAAGTTTCATTCAGATCTTTGACCATGTTATTCACTGTCCACTCACTTTCTGCCACTAATACCATGTCATCAGCAAATCTTATACATTCTATTCTCTTTCCACCAATACATATTCTTCTTTTCCCATCTAAGCTTTTCCCAATAATCTCTTCAAGGTATATGTTAAACAACAGTGGGGAAAGGCAACAACCTTGTCTAACACCTCATCCAATGCTGCTTCCTTCTGACATTTCATTTCCAATCCTTATCCTTACTTTCTTGTGTGAATATAGATTCTGTATCAGTCATCTGTCTTTCCAATCTACTTCTTTCCTCTTCAAGATATCCATCAGCTTGTTCCACTGAACTCTGTCAAAAGCCTTTTCTAAATCTATAAAAATAGCAAAGATTTCTCTACCCTTTTCCATATATCTTTCGCTTATAGTTCTTAGCAGCCAATAGCATGTCTTGTTCCTTCTCCTCTTCTAAATCCGAACTGCTCCTCTGCAATCCCTCTATCCAGCTTGCCATATAACATTCTATTCAACACTCTCAGCAAGACTTTAGCTGCATGAGAAATTAGACTGCTGGTCTGTGCTCTTCACATTTTTTAGTGTTTCTCTTTTTCTCTATTGGTATCATAACTGTTGCAGCGAAGTCCTCAGGCCATTCCCCTTTGTCACATATCTCGTTACAGAGGTAGACTTTTTCTTTCCTTGCCTTGTTTCCCAGACTCTTCAACAGTTCTGCTGGCAAATCATCTATTCCACATGCCTTCCTATTCTTCATCTCCTTCAGTGCCTTTTCTACTTCTGCTTCCAAGATGGTAAATCACTTTCCATCTTCCGGCACATACTGCTCCTCTTCAACCATAATTTCGCTTTGCATTTCATCCGCCTTATACAGACATTCAATATATTCTTGCCATCTGTTCAAAACCTCATGTGGTTCTTCTGCTAGAGTACCATCCACTCTTTCTATTTCCATGTTATTCCTCTTTCTTTTACATTCAAAAACTATTTCACTAGCCAGTCTATTCATCATTTCATACTTTCCCTCTCTCTCCATTTTCTCTATTTCGTCGCATTTCTGTTTCATCCATTTTTCTCTTGTTTCTTCAGTTTCTCTTCTTAATTCATTATTCAGTTTCCTGTACCTCTTTTTGCCTTCTTCAGTTTCTACACTTTTCCACTTTCTGCGCCCTTCCATCTTTTTCAACATGCTTTCTGTTATCCATTCTTTCCTGGTGCTTTGGGATACTCTAATTCCTAGTACTTCTTTGGCAGAGTCCATGAATCCTTCCCTCATTTTTATCCACTTATCATTAGCACTTTCATCAACACTACCTCTTTGCCATTTTTCCATAAATCTGTTCTCCAAATCTGATGCCTTTCCTACCTCTTTGAGTCTTTATAAGTTTAGTCTTTCCTTTGCTTTACCTCTCCAGACTTTTTTCAACTTCACTTGTATGTCTCCCATCACTAGATTGTGGTCTGAATTTATATCAACTCCTGGATAAGCTTTAGCATTCTTCAAACAGTTCCTAAACCTTTTTTGTATCAGGATGTAGTCCAGCTGATATCTTTCCCTATTCAAATTTGTTATCCATGTGTAATGTCTCCTTTTGTGGTGTTGAAATAATGTGTTACCCACTGCTAATGAATTTTCTTTACAAAAACTAATTAGTCGTTCATCTCTCTCATTTCTTATTCCTAATACAATTTTTCCTACTGTATCTTCGTCTCTTCCTTCACCCACCACTGCATTCCAGTCCCCCATTTTGATAATGCAGGCATTTCTATTTTCTTTCTCGATGAGTTCTTGTATTTTCTCATAATATTCTTCCACTTCCTCATCTCTGTGCTGGCTGGTTGGCATATATGCCAGTATTAATACCAAATCTTTTGAACTACCCTTCAGTTGTACATCATCAGTCTTCCACCAATATATTGTACCTTCATTACCTTATTTTTCAGCTTTTGCCCTATCAATATTCCTACTCCGTTTTCACCACTGTTGATTTCCCCCGAGTAAAAGAGTTTATAATCTCCACTTTCTATCTCCCCATTCTCTCCCCCATCTCATTTCACACAAACTGAGGGAATCTAATCTGTTCCTTTTCATCTCCTGTTTTGCATTCTCTAGCTTTCCTGCTTGTAGAAGTGTCCTCACATTCCATGTTCCAATCCGTATCTTTCCTCCATCCACTGTCCCTTTCTTCCTTTCAAATATGTCTACTCTCAATGTGTTCCCCGCCCGGAGATCCGAATGAGGGGAAGTTTTAACTCTGGAATCTTTCACATGGAGAGACATACCATGTACTGCTTGGGAATGTAATGTGGTAGTTTCCCGTTACTTTCCACATAGGCAGTAGGATGCCCAGCCTGAAGTCAGTCACTCACCATGAGTCAGACACTGTCTGTAGCCGTCCCTCTGGGGTTCAGTCGCTACTTCTACTCTTTTTGTTCCCAAAGAGAAAAGGTGCCTCTTCCACCAGCTCCACCATACCAAAGCCCATCTTCTCCGCCTTCGCTGCCGTTGAGGTATAAATGACCTTAAAACATTTTCAGTATTTGCAATACATAAAGAAAGTCTGAGGTATTGATGATTTGACAATATTCTCAATTCAGATTCTGGAAGAGCAGCATGAACCAGCCACATAGCATTAGTGTGCACTGTTTATGTTTTCAGTTCGCCTTTGTGCACGTCATACCTCAGATTCAATTTTTCTAGTAGTCTTTTAAAACAAAACAAAAATTAATAGACCTATGTGAGGGTAATCATTGTATGTAGTATTTTAGGATGTCAACAGAGGATTCTCTATAACACTGCTTACTTTATTAATTTCAAAATGTATTATAATTTTGTGAATTGCATAGCAGTTTGGAAAAAACACTTCCACTTAGGAAAATAGGTACATCATATAACTGCTACAGCTAGTAAGAGATTTGTAAAATACATGTTAGTTCCGCCAAATTATAACAAAACGTAAAAAAATATTTTATGTTAACTGCCTGAAAATACCCTTGCCAGGCAAGGCAATTGCTTCACAGGTTTACACAGAATCTGATTAATTATGATTGCTGATATTGCAGAACAAAACTTGGGAAATTCAAATAACTTACCTGTCACCAGAAATCTCAAATTAGTCCTAATCTCTTGTAGACTATGATTTTTTCTCCTCTTAACGTATTTTGTTTCTTTATTTTATCTCATATCAACATTAATAAGTTTTTTTTCAACAATTATTGGACCCACTTGCTCTTTTTCACTGTTTTCTGTTGTTAGCAAGCTGTAGCTAACAAATTGCTGTACTCACTTTCTTTTGGGTGGTCGACATCTTAATCTTGTAAAACCGCATTGTCAACTGACAATTTTTGTCAGTATTATAACTGGAGTGAGGCCGCTTCAATAAATGGAAGGTTTGACAAACTGGTATTGTAGATAAATACTGAGCATGTGCAGTTCTCATATTACGTCATGATTTCAGAGGGGATGATTAGGCAGGAACCTGAGAATACAGCTAAAATTGCTGCCAGTGAAACGAGCAGGAATGACATTTATGTTCCTTGCTTGTCACAAATTTATGTCCGAATAGTTGCAGTTTCTGAGGATGTGATTAGCCAGGAACATAAGAGAACACGATAATTTTGTCACAGCTGTCTATATTATACTCAGAACGACGTCATCTGTCCGTAGCACTCACCCTGTTTACCGGCCTTAGGCCAGTATTACACTATCAAATTTCTTTGTCAAATATCTTTGTCCAATATCTTTGTCAAAGATATTTGATGGTGTAATAGGGAACTTTGTCAAATGTCGTCCAATATTTGATCAAATCTAGGGCCTCGCTGTAGATTTGATCAAAGAAGTCGCTTGTCTTCTGTTCACTGCAATGTGACATGTTACCACATGGAGCGCTAGCATCGCTGCATTCTGTCGTCTGTAGTGTTTTTATAAACATTGCGGGTAAATACAATTGGTGTGTGCCGACAACTGCAAAATTAATAGAGATGTATGAAGCTGATGAGGCACTTTACAACGTGAGCCACGCTGAATACAAAAATAGATTACGAAGACTGGAGACCTGACCTAACCTAACCTAACCCTCTCCTGTAGCAAGGAATTGGAGTGTTACAGTGAGCCTGTCTTCTGCAGATGTAGCAGTTCTTAAGTGAATATTGTGCTTTGTGGTATGAGGATACACTTCATTGAGCACATACAGAAATGTATGCTCACCCATTCTTAAGTAATTGATGTACGACTTGACATCCTTCACTATAAGCTCACATAACAAGTTTTGTTGAATGCTTTTATCGTGTCGTCGTAAAACCCATGGCTTCACCCAGGTATGTTTCCTTTTTTTCCCTCCGCTCTCTTCCGCATATGCACACTGTGCAATTGTGGTACATGCAACTGCTGCGGTTAATAACAAGTTGTTGTTGTCAGCCATCTTGAACTTTGATGAAAAATATGACAGTGTAATACCCCTTCTAGCGCTACGTCAAAGATCTTTGTCAAATATATTTGACGGAATATTTGATCACATCTTTGAACAAGTCTTTGACAAAGAAATTTGATAGTGTAATACCGGCCTTAAGCCAGGTTCACTCACGCAACAAAAGTGGCGCCACAGATAGTGGCATACTGCAGTTACACTGCAGTTGCATGCATGAACTTCCAGTCTTTAGTGGCGCAACTTGGGAGACGCAACTTTTGTTATGCCGCGCAAAGTTCAACTTGATTGTACTTTGTTGCGCCACTTTCCTAACACCAGTGCTCCCTGGTCTTTCGAAAGACGAGGATTCTGTTGCAGTTATCATACCGTAATTGCTGCTGCACACCATTCGACTTCAGTGGTTTTTATATTTTATTTCTGAAAAAAAATGAAAACAATGGTCAGCAGGTACACTTACGCAGGTTCTAGAACTACAAGAACAGCAGTGTGTGTGTGTGTGTGTGTGTGTGTGTGTGTGTGTGTGTGTGTGCAAACTAATGATGTATCTCACAGTGTTAAAAGATTTTTCAATGACTAAAGAAACTTAATATATTTTACTAAGATAGAGAGTAATATAAACTTCGCTGTTTGTGAGACCAAGCATCGTATAAAATGTGGATTATACATAGGAAATAGTTCTAGAGTGTGTTGTAGCAACTGTTAAAATAAAAATTAGTTATTCGAAATACCTATATCAACGAATATACTCAGATTCTATAATCTTGTAGGAATGACGTTTCTGCCGATATTTAAATGCCATGGCAGACAGCATTTTCATCTCTGAATGCTATTTCTTTTATAGATGTGTTTCTTTCCCCCAGTTTATCCCTGTGTGAAATCTGTTTTCGGATCAAACATTTGGGTTTCTTCTTCCTTGTATTTAACTCTTGTCACAGCTCTAAGACCATAAACTGCACTGACATTAATGCCAGCCCATATGATTTCAACAGACGCCATATTGGAAGCTGTGTAGCTACGCAGAATTTGTGGCGTCCTGTGTGAATGGTAACTCACAATACTACTACAGCAAGACACAAGCTGTGGTGCCACGTTAAATGCGTGCATGAACCTGGCTTAACATGTAAACACGATAATGAAAAACTGTTTCTGAAATTAGGTTTTCCTCTTTTGGAAGATGAGTTGCATATAAACATAGTCAGTTTACGATACCCAGTTTTTGCAGCCCCATGTAAGCGGGGTGAGTATGTCAGTTTGTAAAATGTTTTAAAATCGTGCTTCCTAATCAATATCTTTGGTTCAGAAATACTGTGTGAAAAAAAAAAAATCAACAGGTTAAAGTGCCTAACATACGAGTACAGCACTCCTTTTGGCAAGCAATGTTAACTCGGTCACCATTTCCATGGTGGACAGAATGTTAATAGGAACCCAGGCTCGTAAATTCCCGGTTTTGATTAACTCTGAAGACACCGACAGTTCCTGATAATTACTATCTTTTATGCAATAAACGTATTATTATAATATGTCCAGTACACCTGTTCTGATCGTAGTAATGATCTACCAAGTCCAAAAAACTGTAAGTACAATATAACAGAGTACAAGCAGAGAATGTGCTGCTGAAGAAGCATATAAAGTGTTCATAAACGCAACTAACGTGGCACCACAGCAGCGGCTTTCTGTAGTGGTATCGTGAGCCATCGTTCACACAGAACGCCACAAGTTCTACGCAGTTGTACAGTTTTCAGTATGGCGTCAACTGAAATCACGTCCGCAGGTATGAATGTTATAGTGGAGGTTATGGCATTAGAGCTGTGACAAGAGTTAAATACAGGGAAGACGAAACCCAAATGCTGCAAATGAAATGATCGTATGGCATTTCTGGCCGGGAGGCTCCATCCAGGGAAGTTCGGCCGCTGAGTGCGAGTCTTATTGCAGTCAACACCACATTTGACAGGCGAGCCGGTGATGATGAAATGATGATGAGGACAACACAACACTCAGCCCACGAGTGGAGAAAAATCTCCAACCTGACCGGGAATCAAACCCAGGCCCGCTGCATGGGAGACAAACACGTTACCAGTCAGCTAAGCAGGCGGACCACACAGAGATAAATCAGGGCCCTCAAACACGTTTATAAATGCAGTAATACTTAGAGACGAAAAAACTGTTTGCAATGGCAAATAACCAATAGCTGACATATAAATATTGTCTGCAGACATACAAGTCTTCCAAGATTTTGAAATCTTATTGTATTCGTTGATAAAGGCATTTCGAATAACTGATTTCTAATTTGAAAGGCGCCACATCACACTCAGGAGCTATTTCCTGCAATATTTTCTACGATTTACACAATGCTTGGTCTCACAAATGACGAACTTCATATAACTCGCATTTTTGGTTAGATACAGGCTGCAAGTTTATTTACTTTTTCATCTTAAAATCTTCTTAGATTCTGGGATACACCATTGGTTTGCGTGGGTGCTCGCGCACTCGTGCGCGCTCGCGCGCGCGCACACTCACACACACACACACACACACACACCATTGGTTTGCGTGGGTGCTCGCGCGCTCGTGCGCGCTGGCGCGCGCGCACACACACACACACACACACACACACACACACACACTCTCTCTCTGATGCAGAAATTCAGACATAGGTTGCTGTTCTTGTAGTTCCAGAAGCTGCTTAAGTGTATTTGCTTCACTTTTTTTCAGTAATAAAATGAAAACACTCTGAAGTTGAATGGGGTGCGCAAGAATTACTCCACGATAACTGTGACAGAATGATCGTGTTTTGAAATACTGCCCCGGGGAGCAATGGTGGAAAGAAAGCTGTGCAACGAAGTACAACCAAGATGAACTTCTTGTGGCATGACAAAATTTGCGTCTCTTAAGTTGCACCAAATATACTGGGAGTTAAACATGCAACTGCCTTGCAACTACTGTATGTCACAAATTGTGGTGACACCAAGTTGCATGTGTGAACCTCGCTTTAGGGTATGTCACAAAAGATCAGTTGTGCAGTTAGAAACTTGAGTTGCTGGTTTGAAAATAAGGTCTTGTAATTCAGTTACTGATCTGTCAAATATTCGAAATGTAACATACCTTTCAAGGAGCATGTGGACCTACAATCTAGCAGTAAATATCACAACATTTCAGCAAATAAGTCAGTTGGCTCTGATCTTACATTTTAATTCTGCTGAGGCATTTAGATACTTATCAATGTTTACGCAATTATCTACCATTTAAACTTCATTGCAACAACAGAGAAGTTCTGTATTCATAAACAGTGACCATCTTATTACAGCAGCTGCTGCACGGTATGGGATCCTTACCAGGTAGGATTGATGGAGGACATCGAAAAAGTGCAAGGAAGGGCAGTTCATTTCGTGTTATCGTGCAATAGGTGTGAGAGCGTCACTGATATGGTACGTCAGTTGGGGTGGCAGTCACTGAAACAAAGGCGTTTTTCTTTGTGGCGAGATCTATTTACATAATTTCAATCACCAACTTTCTCTTCCGAATGCGAAAATATTTTGTTGACACCCATCTACGTAGGGAGAAATGATCACCAAAATAAAATAAGATAAATCAGAGCTCGAACAGAAAGATTTAGGTGTTCCTTTTTCCCACGCGCCATTCCAGAGTGTAATGGTAGAGAAATAGTATGAAAATGGTTCAGTGAACCCTCTGCTAGGCACTTAAGTGTGAATTGCAGAGTAACCATGTAGATGTAGATAGATTAGGAGAAGAAGTGCATTACGTGAAACATAAATCTGCACTTCAAGTATCATTTTGCCACTGGCTCCACAAGCACTTGGATGGGTGACCATCTGGTGTGCCGAGCGCTGTTGGCAAGTGGCAAGCAGGTTGCACTCAGACCTTGTGAGGCAAATTGAAGAGCTACCTGATTGAGAAGTAACAGGTCTGGGTTCATAAACTGACATACGGGCGGGAGAGCGGTGTGCTGCCCCTCAATATCTGCATACAGTGATCCCTGTGGGATGAGGATGACACAGTGGCCAGTCAGTGCTATTGGGCCTTCATGGCCAGTTCGGGTGGACTTTAGTTTAGTTCAACTATCATTTTATCTGCAGAATAAAACATTCATGTAAATCTAAACCTTTTGAGCAGACAGCTCAAGTTGCAAGACAGCTAGTTATATACCAAGCTTATTTTATTAAATTTCAGTGAAAACAATGCAAAAACAGAATATCAATGTAAACACTGTAATAATAAAATGACAATGAAAACACTGTAGAAATGAAATGACAATAAAACTTGTAAAAATGAAGTTGCAGTATATTATTTTACTGTCTTGTAAGTCATAATAATTATTATTTAATTACTTGTAATACGTAACGTTTTTAAAATATCGTCCATAGTGAACTGGTTTATGTGGCTGTGGAAGTATGCTTAAGGTACAAACAAAAATACAGAATTTCTGCGCCAGTCACCGTTTCTGTTAGCTGACCAAAACGTGTTTCGAAGTTGACTCATAATCTTCAGGTGTAACCTGCTGAAACTGCACTGATTTATGTTCAGTTTGTGAACAACTACAAGTTATCGTGTGTTGCCAAGGATGTTTTGAGCTGTCTTTCAGTTCTATATGCATCGAAAAGTTTATCCACATTTAGATTACGCTTGCACATGTTGCTACCCTTGTGTATAGAAATCACCAATGTTTATAGGTTTTTGATGACAAATAAAGCTAGCACAAGCTATTTGAAGTTAGTTAAATGTAATTTCAAGAGTGCATGACAGAGCAGATGATGCCGTCGATGACAGAAAAAATGGCAGATGGCAATTGAGTTTCCTTCAGACGTGACACATGTATATAGTCCAGTGAACACTGATATAGCCACAATGGAAGCACAGTGATAGCCACTCTATGAAATTTATACTTTTTGGGAAAATCTGAGTTTGAGCAAGTTTTAGTTCTTTGGCTTCTTACCAGTCTTCTACACACATCAAAAAAAGTTTTGTATCACCCCAGTCCCCAGAACTCCTGAAGATAGACATTGACTGTGGATATTGTATCACAGACACAGTCCCTTTGACTCTTCAGCAATGTCACTAAACCCACCCAAAGATGCAAACAACCATGCATAAGCAGCTCGTATTAGATAGAGAAGGTCTGAGAGCCAATCAGTTCCAGTCATTCCACCAGGAAGGAGGTACACAGTTCGTGTTGTCTGTAGTTCAACCATGCCTAGACGGTCAGTACCATGGTTCGATAGGGTCCGCATTGTTACTTTGTGCCAGGCAGGGCCCTCAACGAGGGAGGTATCCAGGTGTCTCAGAGCAAACCAAAGCAATGTTGTTCAGACATGGAGGAGATACAGAGAGACAGGAACTGTCGATGGCATTCCTCCCTCAGGCCGCCCAAGGGCTTCTACTGCAGTGGATGACTGCTACCTATGGATTATGACTTGGAGGAACCCTGACAGCAACGCCACCATGTTGAATGATGCTTTTTGTGCAGTAAAGGATGTCGTGTTATGACTCAGACTGTGTGCAGTAGGCTGCATGATGCGCTACTTCACTCCTGACGTCCATGGCGAGGTCCATCTTTGCAACCATGACACCATGCAGCATGGTACAGATGGGCCCAACAACATGCCGAATGGAATGCTCACGATTGGCATCACATTTTCTTCTTCAATGAGTGTCACATATGCTTTCAAGCAGACAATCGTCGGAGACGTGTTTGGAGGCAACCTGGCCAGGCTGAATACCTTAGACACACTGTCAAGCGAGTGCAGCAAGTTGGAGGTTTCCTGCTGTTTTGGGGTGGCATTATGTGGGGCCAAAGTACGCCGCTGGTGGTTATGGAAGGCGTTGTAATGGCTGTACAGTACGTGAATACCATCCTCCAACCGATAGTGCAACAATATCGGTTTCATATTAGCGAGGCATTTATCTTCAAGGACGACAATTCGCATCCCCATTGTGCACATCTTGTGAATGACTTCCTTCAGGATAACGACATCGCTCGACTAGAGTGGCCAGCATGTTCTCCAGACATGTACCCTATTGAACATGCCTGAGATAGATTGAAAAGGGCTGTTTCTGAATGACGTGACCCACCAACCACTCTGAGGGATCTACACTGAATTGCCGATGAGGAGTGGGATAATCTGGATGAACTTGTGGATAGTATGCCATGACAAATACAGGCATGCATCAATGCAAGACAACATGCTACTGAGTATTAGAGGTACCAGTGTGTACAGCAATCTGGACCAAACCTCTGAAGATCTCGCTGTATGGTGGTACAACATGTGATGTGTGGTTTTCATGAGCAATATAAAGGGCAGAAATGATTTTTATGTTGATCTCTATTCCAATTTTCTGTACAGGTTCTGTAACTCTTGGAACCAAGGTGATGCAAATCTTTTTTTGATGTGTGTACATTTTTAACTAGGGAATGTGTAGGCCAAAAATATATTTAATTGTTGTAGTTCAACAGAAACAAGGCCCAACACTAGAGGTGATGTGCTGGTTCGTCACACAATTAAGAAGAAAGGTTTAACAAAGAAACCAAGGGCTTGTGGGCAGTAATATTTTGGAACTTAGACCCATAGAAGAACACATGAAATGTTTTGAGGGTGTAGATAATAGCAAGTGCTTCCTTTACTACTTGTCAGAGCATGAGATGATGCTGGGTGAACTATGGTATGTGATGGGGCAACATCAAAAGTCTGTCCGCCACCTGCTGGAGGTGAACCGTGATCTGGAAACAGACAACTTCAGTTTTGTCGAAGGCCAGATCAGGTCCCATGGGCAGGCATGACTATGTGTCCACATTGGCATGCTGTGTCTTGTATCTGTAATGAATCTTATAGTGGTACATACTCAAAAACAAAACCCAATGCTGGAGTTGTCACACAGTCCTGTCAGGAAGTTGCAAACAGAGGCCAAACACTACAGCAAGCAGGATGTAGTCAGTGATGAGATAGAAGTTGTGGTCTTATAGAAGAACATGGGAACTTCTGGATGATGTATGTTAGGGCTTAAGCCTCAATTTCTGTCTGAAAATAATTGTGTTGAGTAGCTGTTAACTTTTCAGAGGTAAAACAACCGGCTATTCATAGCTGTCCACAGTCCTATGAGCTAACACTGTTCAAATCCCATACTGTGAAGCATCCATTGCCAGGATGAGCTATTTGTCCAGTGTAAAGGTACTGAGGCATGGCGATGACCTAAGCAGTAACTTAATGTGGGCAAACACTCAGTCACAATGTGCTGACAAAATGAAGGGAACAGCCTTTCTTTGCAATTAATTCAGTGGATAAATTATAGCCGCAGTAATAGAGACAACTTTCTGCAGTTTAGAATGTCATCAGTCACCGCTATGTGGTGCTTTGTAGGTTTAACATCAGCCTCCAAGAAAAAGTGGCTTAAATATTTAATTTCTGTCTGAATAACTTTGATTTCTGCAGACTGCATTTAAGGCCTGCCTCTTTCAATTTAGTGAACAGAATCACTAGGTTAGCGAGCTGTAACTGCTACGAGGAACACATGACAATTCATGAAGATAGTTTAAACGGCACAGAACACCTTGCATTAACTGTTATAAAAATCCCTGGAAAATGCCGGGCACTCTCATGATGCCAAATGGCAGTCCTGTATAGCAATATAACCCGAGGAGAATGTTGATGTTCATTATCTCTTGAGAGGTGGAATCCAGATGAAATTGCAGGTATGCCTCCATCAAGTCAGTACTAGAGAAACACTCACCACCTGCCAGTACTGTAGGATTTTATTGCAGATTATAGCTACCAAATACAAATTGGTCGTTAGTGGTGGATCTAAATCCCTGGATAATCTAAGTGCTACTGTAGGCTTTCGAATAACTACCAAGCCACAGCTAGAACGAATGAGTTCAATGCTACCTAGGCCATGGAACCCGTCCATTTTGCCCTCAACTGCCATCCACAGAGCAAATGGAATAGAACAAGCACAACAAAATTTGGAAATTGCCATCAGTTTAAGAGTGATTTGGATCTCATAGTCTTCTGCAAAAGCTAATCCTGGTGAAAACAGTAACCCAAACTTGTAGAGGTTATCTAACTCATTGAATGGGATGGAGTCAGAAATGGGATGCACTGCATCCTGAATTTGAAAACTAAAAATCTTGAATTCATCAGGACCGAAATCGTTTTCAGAAATCATACTTTCAGTTGAGCAGGAATTGGATGATTACCATAACTGATCAAATGATGACTGGTGGAGGAAAGGAAAAGATGACCCAAGCGATGATACATACAGACTCATAAGAGACACAGAGGTACAGATACTGACCTGCAAACAGAATTGTCACTGACAAATTTTCAGTACAATATAAATCTTGCTGGGAACAGTAAGCTCCTAGCTGAGTACCAGTGTGACACTATGAACCTCCAGAAGCTCTACATCCGAGGACTGGGCAACCGTGTAAGATACCTGCCACATAAGCTTGTTTATGGCTAGCTGCACACCATGCATCCTGATGTGGTCAGAGATGACAGACCTGAGCTCATAAACAACAGGAGAGGAGGGGAAATGGCATCAGGAAGAGCCACAGTCTAATGGCAAATGATGCAAACAAGAGGACAACAATGAGGATGTCGGTGAATTTTGCCTGGAACTCTTTGAACGCCAGGATCTCCTCAACCATGGGATCTTCTAAGCACAAAGCATCCCGATGCACCTCTCTGTCTAGAGCCAAATGACAACAGTGTCTTGTATCATAGAGACAGCGTAGGACTGTTGACAATGATCACAAGTAAATCTGCACTTTTGACTTAAACCCCTGAGGTTGGCTACTTATGCTTGATAGGACTGACTCAGTTTCTTTTTTCTCTGGCAGAAGTCTCTGTGGGAAGCCACAACAAGAGTTTGCTTAAGATAATGAGCACTGAGCAACTCACTTATTTGAGAAAACAAAACACCACAGCATTCATTAATGCAAACCTCTCTTCATGCACAAAATTCTCCTGCTATGCGATCCCAAATTCCTGGAACCCATAACACATATTGAAACTCTTGCCCTGGAGGAACTTGAGCAACATGCACAATGCCATATCAGAAAGCTCTCCATGCTGCTCACTTCCTACTCCCACCTTGGAGCACAACTGTCCACCATCTCTACAACAACCTCCAAACCTCTCCCACATCCCCTCATAGCTGACAAACCCTGTCTCACAGAGCTACTATTCTTACCCCATCCACCAAAACTCCCTCCCACCACAACACAGAATCCATAACCTAAACAGACCCATAACAGAGTCATGAACCATTCCTCCAGGAGCCTTAGCCCCACAGAAATATCAGTCCTTTCCAAACTCCTCACCTTCTGCCCGACTCCCAAATTCAACCATGCAAGACTTGTTAATGATCTTCTCTCCTTCTCCTGATTCCTAAAGCTCTTTTTCGCCACCAACCCTACCAATCAGACTCAATGAAGACCAGTGCTTAACATTGCCTAACTCAGTTCACTCCTCCATCCAACTGTGATCCACCCCCACTGCCCCCAAAGCACCCCCTGTTAGCTTTCCAAGATTTCTTAACCTCTAACCTTGCCTCACTATCATTCCCCAAATCCCTCAACATGCAAACTAACATTACATCCACAGAAAGAACCAGAGTCCACTATCTAAAAACTGATCGCGAGCTTATAATGCTACTTTTGGACAAAGGCTCCACCATGTTGTTTTGAACTGCAAGCATTACCTGGCAGAAGGACTTCACCAGCTGTCAGTTACGTCCACCTACAAACCTTGCCACAATGACCCCATTCCAGATATCTATCAGGATCTCCAGTCATTACTCAAATCCTTAGGCTCATCCCAAAACCTCTCCCCAGAGTCCATCTCTCTACTCACCCCCATCACTTCCTGCACTCCTACCTTCTACATGCTTCCTAAAGTCCATAAACTTAACCAAACAGGATGTCCCATTGTGGCCAGTTACTGTGCCCACTCTGAGAGAACCTCTGCTCTCATTGACCAACACCTTCAACCTATTACCCCGAACCTACTCTCCTATATAGAAGATATCAACCATTTCCTCCACTGACTCTCCACAGTTCCTGTCCCTTTACCACATGGTGCCCTGCTCATCACTATTGATGCCACCTCACTTTACACTAACATTCCTAATGCCCATGACCTTACCGCTATTGAACACCACCTTTGCTGATGCCTGATGAATTCCAAGCCAACAACCCTCTTCCTACTCGCCATGACCAACTATATCCTCACTTGCGGTTATTTCTCTTTTGAAGGCACTACCTACAAACAAATCCAGGGTATGGCTATGGGCACCCACATGGCACCATCCTATGCCAACCTATTCATGCTACCTTTAGACAGGTATGTGCCGAGTAAAACTGTGAGGGATGGGAAAAACCCACCGTGGTTCAACAACAAAGTTAGGAAACTACTGCGAAAGCAAAGAGAGCTTCACTGCAAATTTAAACGCAGCCAAAACCTCTCAGACAAACAGAAGCTAAACTATGTCAAAGTTAGGGTAAGGAGGGCTATGCATGAAGCGTTCAGTGAATTCGAAAGTAAAATTCTATGTACCGACTTGAGAGAAAATCCTAGGAAGTTCTGGTCTTATGTTAAATCGAAACAGCATATCCAGACACTCTGTGATGATGATGGCTTTGAAACAGAGGATGACATGTGTAAAGCTGAAATACTAAACCCCTTTTTCCAATGCTGTTTCACAGAGGAAGACCACACTGTAGTTCCTTCTCTAAATCACCACACGAACGAAAAAATGGCTGACATCGAAATAAGTGTCCAAGGAATAGAAAAGCAACTGAAATCACTCAACAGAGGAAAGTCCACTGGACCTGACGGGATACCTATTCAATTGTACATAGAGTACGCAAAAGAACTTGCCCCCCTTCTAACAGCCATGTACCGCAAGTCTGTAGAAGAACGGAAGGTTCCAAATGGTTGAAAAAGAGCACAGGTAGTCTCAGTTTTCAAGAAGGGTCATCGAGCAGATGCGCAAAAATATACGCCTATATCTCTGACATCGATCTGTTGTAGAATTTTAGAACATGTTTCTTGCTTGCATATCACGTCATTTATGGAAACCCAGAATCTACTCTGTAGGAATCAACATGGATTCCGGAAACAGCGATCATGTGAGACCCAACTCGCTTTATTTGTTCATGGGACCCAGAAAATAATAGATACTGGCTCCCAGGTAGATGCCATTTTCCTTGACTTCCGGAAGGCATTTGATACAGTTCCGCACTGTTGCCTGATAAACAAAGTAAGAGCCTACAGAGTATCAGACCAGCTGTGTGGCTGGATTTTTAGCAAACAGAACACAGCATGTTGTTCTCAATGGAGAGATGTCTACAGACATTAAAGTAACCTCTGGAGTGCCACAGGGGAGTGTTATGGGACCAGTGCTTTTCACAATATATATAAATGACCTAGTAGATAGTGTCGGAAGTTCCATGCAGCTTTTCGCGGATGATGCTGTAGTACACAGAGAAGTTGCAGCATTAGAAAATTGCAATGAAATGCAGGAAGATCTGCAGTGGATAGGCACTTGGTGCAGGGAGTGGCAACTGACCCTTAACATAGACATATGTAATGTATTGCGAATACATAGAAAGAAGGATCCTTTATTGTATTATTATATGATAGGCGGAACAATCACTGGTAGCAGTTACTTCTGTAAAATATCTGGGAGTATGCATATGGAATGATTTGAAGTGGAATGATCATATAAAATTAATTGTTGGTAAGGCGGGTGCCAGGTTGAGATTAATTGGGAGAGTCCTTAGAAAATGTAGTCCATCAACAAAGGAGGTGGCTTACAAAACACTCGTTCGACCCATACTTAAGTATTGCTCATCAGTGTGGGATCCGTACCAGGTCGGGTCGACAGAGGAGATAGGTAAGATCCAAAGAAGAGCGGCGCGTTTTGTCACAGGGTTATTTGATAAGCATGATAGCATTACGGAGATGTTTAGAAAACTCAAGTGGCAGACTTTGCAAGAGAGGCGCTCTGCATCGCAGTGTAGCTTGCTGTCCAGGTTTCGAGAGGGTGCGTTTCTGGATGAGGTATCAAACATATTGCTTCTCCCTACTTATACCTCCGAAGGCAATCACAAATGTAAAATTAGAGAGATTTGAGTGCGCACGGATTCTTTCTGGCAGTCGTCCTTCCCGCGAACCATACACGACTGGAACAGGAAAGGGAGGTAATGACAGTGGCACGTAAAGTGCCCTCCACAACACACCATTGGGTGGCTTGTGGAGTATAAATGTAGATGTAGATGTAGATGTATCTAGAGGAATCCTTCCTAAAAATGCCGAACCCTACATCGTTCACCTGATTCTGATTCATTATGACATCTTTGTGAACTGGATCAATGATGAGCCAAGAAGTCTCCTTCCCAGATGTTGACCTCCATCCCAGAGATGGCTATATCAATACCTCCATCCATATCAAACCTATTAACCACCAGCAATACCTCCACTTTGACAGCTGCCATCCGTTCCATACCAAGAAGTCCCTTCCATACAGCCTAGCCACCCATGGTCATCACATCTGCAGTGACGAGTGGTCCCTCTTGAAGTATACTGAAGGTCTCACTGAAGCCTTCACAGACCATAATTATCCTCCCAACCTTGTACAAAACCAAATCTCCCATGCCTGATCTTTCCAGTTTCCCACCACCTCCCAAAGTCCCACCATCCGGCCACAGAGGAGCATTCCCTTTGTCTCACTACCACCCAGGACTGAAGCAACTGCTTTACATTCCCCACCAGGGTTTGGACTACCTTTCATCATGCCCTGAAATAAGAAATGTCCTTCCCACTATTCTTCCCACCCCTCCCACAGTGATATTCTGCTGTCCCCTAAACCTACACAATATACTCATCCATCCTTAACACAACCCCTGCTCCCAACCCATTACCTCATTGCTCATACCCCTGTAATAGAACTAGATGCAAAACCTGTCCCATACATCCTCCCACCACAACCTACTCCAGTCTGGTCATGAACATCACACATCCCATCAAAGGCAGCACTACCTGTGAAACCAGTCATGTGATCTACAAGCTAAGATTCAACCACTGTGCTGCATTCTATGTGGGCATGACAACCAACAGGCTGTCTGTCCACATGAATGGCCACCAAAAAACTGTGACCAAGAAACAAGTTGACCACCATGTTGCTGAACATGATGCCTAACACGACACCCTTCATTTCAGTAACTGCTTCACAGCCTGTACCATATGGATCCTTCCCACCAACACCAGCTTTTCCGAATTGCGCAGGTGGGAACTCTCCCTGAAATACATCCTACATTCCCGCAACCTTCCCGGCCTCAACCTTTGTTAGTCCCTGTCCTCACCTATCCATCCCCTTCCCTGTTCCCATTCCAACACCACACAGCCATCATTCCACTATCACATTCAGTCTTTTTACTTCTCCCCTTTTCAGTTACTTCCCCCCCCCCCCCCCCCGCCCCCCACCCCCTCTCCACCTCTCCCGTGCTCTCAGTCTAACCTGCAACCCCTCCCCACTCCAGCCTCCTTCTTGCCTCCGCCTAATCACCACTCCTATCATGCACTGGTACTGCTGCTCGCAGTGTGGTTTCAGTTTGTCTGCGACTGCAGCTGTGCGTGTGAGTTACATTTAGGTGTGTGTACATATGTTTGCTTTTGTGTGTGTGTGTGTGTGTGTCTGTGTGTGTGTGTGTGTGTGTGTGTGTGTGTGTGTGTACTTCTATTGTTGATGAAGGCCTTACTGGCTGAAGCTTTATTTATTTGTGACAGTCTTTTTGTTGTGCCTATCTGTGATTCAGCATCTCCACTGTATGGTGAGTAGCAACTTTCCTTTTTATAATATTATTATTCAGCTCATAATACACTTCTAGTCATGTAAAATGTAGATATGCCATATACATCTATAGTGTGTAACTCGAAGAAGGTCTATGTATTTCTGCAATTAATATGCAGAGTCATCTAGTGTATCTGTTCGTACACAATTGTGCATGTATGTTATGAGACACACTAGAATGTAAATTATTTAAGCAGAATCATCAAAGTATAAATGCTTTAAGAACCATATGTGTTTATCTAAAACATACATGTACATGTATAACTTGAATTAACAAAGCCAAGTGAATGCTAAACATGCCGAAATGCTAGCAAATAAGCGCTAAATAAACTACATTCTCAATCTGTCTTGATTCTGCCACTGTCAAATTCTGACACATGCTTGTAGCCATTTCTCCTTCTTATGTGAGGCACAACATGACTTATCACTAACAACCAACATTTGAATGCAGTTTCTGAATAAGAGTCCTATGGCATATTCTTTCAATCTTTCCTTATATACAGAATACAGACAGTGTTACACCTACCAACTTCATGCAGTTGTGCTGAAATGGTTACCATTTGCCTATCCAGGCATATAGTGCACTTCATGCCAAACTGATGTTTGTTGGATGCCTTCTTCATGGTGTTATGATTTTAATGAACAGCAGCATAGATTTTTCTGCCATATTGCTTGACTGGTGACTTAAAAAGCAAAAATACTAGCAAGTATCACCTTCCAAACCCAAAGTAGTGGTGTTTAATCACAAACATGTATAGCATCTTATTCCATGGATGAAGCTGAAAGCCCACATGAAATCAGTAGCCTAAACTGCACAATTTCCGGGAATAAATTATGATTTAATGCAGATATAATTTACCTGCATTAGATGTCTGCCACAATGCTGACCCTGTACTGATTGCTAGACCAACCTCAATTAAATTTTGTTGTAAATTTTTACCATACTGGCAGCAAGTTAGCACTCATTAAATTAGACAAAATGCAAAACCACTGAATTAGACCTGAGTTTCTCCTGGCGTATACAACTTTCAAATAACTTCCGGGAATTCAGCCAGGTAACACTTTCAGCGACCGCCGATATTTCGGCGGGAGAACACCCCGCCGAAATATCGGCGGTCGCTGAAAGTGTTACCTGGCTGAATTCCCGGAAGTTATTTGAAACACTGAATTAGAATCTGTAATCAATGTCCACTTGTAAATATTGTAAAATTACCTCTTCATAATTGGTGCTAATTCCTGGTAGATAAATTTATATTTCAGAGGTTCCTAACTGTGGAGTCACTGATTGTTTGGAAATTGACTAACCTACACAAGCTTCTTTGCACCAATATCAATTCTCTATTGAAAGAAAAGAATAATAACTGCTTCACAACGGAAATGATACCTCTCTAACCAGTTTACCAGATGACCCATGCAACTACCTCACACTTCACTCTACCATGTGCCCACAAATAAATGTGCATAATATTTGCATTGTTGCCTTCTTGAAGAGGCAAAGTAGCACAATTCTAATATAATAAGGTGTACTTACCTTTTCAAATAAATTTTCTTGATGTTAATTGATTGTTCTCATTATTGTAGTTAATAAAGTTCTTATGATGAAAGAGAAATACTGATGTCAGCCACATTAGGTTATTGGAATAATTCAGTGGCAACAAGTGAAAATTTGTGCCAGACTAGGACTTGAACCCGAATTTCCCACTTTATGCAAACTGTCACTTCCACTATCCAAGCATGCTTCACACTTCACATCCAGCACAAATTCCCAACTTGTCACACACTACTTCGGAAGTAACACTCCCACCCGTAGTGTTCGCCTGATTTATTTCTTCGTTTATTGTCCTTGGTGGCAACATACTGCACTGCTGCACTGGCTGAAAAATGGTTGTGGAAGTAAAACACTGACTACTTTAAATGATGTAGCCGACACATGCACATTTGCATTTCACAGTACTTTACTTTCACTGTTCACCCCCCCCCCCCCTCCCCCCTCCCCCCTCCAATAATACACAGTTATATGGCCAGTGCACTATTGTTTAACTTTCGATAAGCTTCATTAATAGGTTGCAGGTGAACATCCTTATACCACTACAATAGTTCCCTGTTGAACATATATGAGCAGTAAAAGCTTAACCACATAGTTCACATTTCTTGAAGAATAAAAAAGTACGTATGGAAACAGACACTGTCATTGTTTTAACACATGGCCTAATTGTGTTACACTTATTTCACAGTTAAGTTGATGCATTGTTGCTGATCTAAACAACACAGGTTTCTTGTTTGAAACTTGGTCGTGGACTGACTGTCTTGGGACCAAAAATTGGGCCCTTATATATTCTCACAATAACTGGTACTGAAACTATGCATTGTTCGAAGTTAAATTTACAGAAATTACAATTAAAACTTAACTCATTAAATTAACTGAATACATTGAAAAATTTGTTCCTTTTAACAGTTTCTTCTAATACAAGGTTTAGGCCAAATTATTTGTTTAAATGATGAAATTAACATATATCATTATGCAAACAATACTTATGACAAAACTGTTAATTCTTTGGAATTAATTAAGGGCTGGCTCTGCTAACATGTTTTCGAATAGATCCAAATAGATCCTTTAAGAATACTATTAGTTGTTCCTCCAAATGTTTATAATTAGTACAGAATTTATTTCTGTTTATACATCAACAATAGAATTTAAGTTACAAAACAATTACTGATTTCACCCTATAACAAAATATATTAACTAGGAATATTAAAAATAAATTAGAAAATCAATTACATACATAAAACTAAGCACAAAATTAGATTTGGTGTTATATTCTTTAAAACTAAGGACCGACCTTCCTCTTTTATGAAAATGCAGAGTATACTCACATATGTTAATGATAATTACTCAGAAGTGAAAAAAATGAATTTTAAGGAGGCAGATGGCAAAACAAGAGAGGAAGTAAAATTATCCTAGATTGCTTTGTCACTCCCCTCCCTACAAAAAAATACATTTTCCTCATTGCTCACAGTGTCTAGCATCTCGCATGATTCCAAGAGGTTGGACCTAGGATATGTCCACACTGAAGATATGATTCAGATTCAGATTCTTTATTAGTCATTCAGCATTGTTACATGCAATAGACTTCGTCAGTTCACTTAACTTATTAATTTTACAAAAAAAAATTTTTACACATTTAAGTTGATATTAGGCATTTCTAAAAATTCTTCTAATGAATAGAATGGATTGGTTAACAAGAAGTTATGAACATTGTCTTTAAATAATTTGTCAGGCTTGATTGACCCATTTTTAGACAATTTGTTATATATTTTAATTGCCATATACTTATGACTATTGTTAGTTTTGGCTAATCTATTTTGTGGCAACAGCAGAGAAGTACACGTTCTTGTATAGTAGCCATGTCTTTCATTTGTTACACTTAAATTAGGTAGTTCAGCAAGTATGTAGTTAACACTGTCAAGAATATATAAATTAATTATTGTTAAAATTCTATATTTAGTGAACAATGGTTTACAATGTGTTCTATTATCTACCTTAGCCATTACTCTGATTGCTTTCTTCCTGATCACCATAATTTCATTTATTTTTCTGCTGTTTCCCCAGAGTATTAACCCATACCTTAAAACAGATTGAAAAAAGGCAAAGTACGCTGTCCTTACGTACTCAAATGTCACACAACACATCAGTCTCTTCAACAAATATATAACTCTTGACAACCTAACCACTATGTGATCAACATGAGAGTTCCATGTTAGACTGTTGTCAAGCACAATACCTAAATGTAGTGCTGTCAAGGCTTAGTATTACTGTTGTCTCTAAGAATAGTTCCCCACTCAACAAAACTGTGCAGTGATGGTGTCAAGTGCATGGGAATAAAATTATATAACCATCTTCCAACTTTTATACAAGAAATCCAAGAAATAAATAAATTCAAACAGACCGTGAAATCTCCTTTAATAAAAGACTGCTTTTATACCATCCAGGAATATTTGGAATCAAAATTGTCTTAGTGCATGATAATGTATCAAAGCTGAATGTTGTTGAGTCAATTTTGTCACATCATGTAACAAATCTTTGTAAAGCTGTAACTTTAAGTAACATAATTTGTAGATAATGTAAAATAATCATTCTTCTGTGTTCTTGTTTACTGTTTTAGACTCCTGTAAACTGTATATTTATCCCATATCAGTTGTACAAGCCATTGTACTGATTTGATCTACGGGACAAATAAATAATAAATAAGTAAATAAATAAACGTACATGTGATTCTGTTATTTTGGATGTGTCTCAAAGAATGGACACCACACTTACAGCAGTAATAAAGACCTTGTTGTGACCTGTTTTTCCAATGATGAATGGACATGTTAATAACCTGGGTAGGTGCTCAATGGCAAATTGCCAGACAGCAGGTCCAAAGGTCAAGAGTTTGATCCCTGGTCACTCTTAGGATTTTTGCCTCTCACTAGCCACATTTTTACCCTGACAAGGTTTGTTGATGTGAAAAACGTCGAGTTGCACCATGCTTTTCAAGTCTGTTCTAAACTGTAGGTTCTGGGTGAGTCATTTCAAAGGTCAAAGGAAGGCAACATAATGCCACCTCTAATAACATCGTGCCTAGTAAAGCACTGTGTCGTTCAAACCAAGCTTTTGAGTTGATGACAGCTTTACCTTTAATATTTAAATGAATTCACCCATTTTGTTATTCATTGATGTTTTTTACTTATTTAGTGTGACTTTCACATAGATCAACTTCACAGAACAATTTTTGTCAGAAATTTGACAATACTATTTTTACAGAACTGAGTGCAGACTAAATGTTCAGATAATTACTTATTGTATTACTCTGCAATTGACTTCGGCATTGTTAACAGTGCCTGTTTAAAGACTCCTGTATGTATGTTTTAACATATATGATAAAATACAATGCTGTTACACATTATATAAGGGCATAAAAGATGGGAATTGTAAGCAGCTCTTTTATATACTGGGGCATGAAGTTATTTTGATGAACCATTAGCAGTATGTTCTTGGATTTTATGCCAATTGCTATTTTTACAAGCAGATTAGTGGATACTTGTTCCCAACCCCTAGCCTTATGCCTCACATTGCTGTAATAGAGCTATGTGCAAGACATGTCTCATACATCCTCCTAATGCAGCCTGCTCCAGTCCTATCACAGGCACTTCCTACCCCGTCAAAGGCTGGCCCACCTGTGAAAGCAGCTACATGATCTATCAACTAAGCTGCAACCATTGTGCTGCTTTCTAAGTAGGTATGGCAATTAACAAGCTGTCTGTCCAATTGAATGACCACAACCCAACTGCGCCCAAGAAACAAATGGGCCACTCAGTTGCTGAACATGCCACAAAACATGATGTGCTTTACTTTAATGATTAGTTCTCAGCCAATGCCATCTGCTTTCGTCCTACTAACAACAGCTTTTCTGAACTACACAGGCTGTAACCCTCCCTACAACCATATCCTTCATTGTCATAACCCCTCTTGCCAAAATAGTTGCTAGTCCTGTTTTCCCCTACGTATCCCCTTCCCTCCTCCCACTGCAGTACTATACACATCTGCTACCTCACCAATGCACCTAGAAGTCCTTTCTCGATCTCTATTTGTCCTTGTATCCTCTCTCTTTCCCCTCCTCCTCCACCCCTTCCCAGCACAGCCTCCCAATGCTACACCTAACAGTCCAATCCTGTCCCCCCTCCACCCCCCCCCCCCCAAATCCCTGCACTCTTCACCAGCTGGCAGACAAACATTTTCTCCTGCCTCTACACTGGCATCCTGCCCTCTGTCCACATCAAGCCTCTCCTTATCCCCATCACCCATCCTAGCCAACTGCTGCTACATCACATAAAGTCACAGTCAGGCTCTAGCATCCTGAGACAGTCATTATGTTTGTGTGGGTTGTGCTTATGTGAATGTGTGTGTATTTTCTGCTGCAGAACGATCTTGTTCAAAAGCTTTGATATTTTAGCAATCTTTCATTGTGCTGTCTACAACTCAGTGCCTCCTCTATGTGATGAGTATCAATCTATACTTTCAATATTGTTGTTATTTCATCCTGGACTTTTCACTGTTTAACATTTGTATTAAGACACTTGTTTTTCTTTTAAAAAAAAATGTGCAGTTCGGTATCATTACTTGATCATTTCAGTGAACATTTTGTTCTTTTCTCTTAAATGAAACACTTTTACTCCAAGTCTTTTCTGTGTGAAATTTTGTAAATAATACACTAGCACAATAGGCAATTGTAACAGTAATATGTTCAGTAGTTGAACTACACTTAATATGCATACCTATTCTGCATCTCCTCAAGATTCATAACAGAGAAAATTGTGATTTGATTTTGACATATTCCACACAGATAACATGCCTGTCAACTAAAGAATTGTAATAATCTTTTTCCCTAAAATTATCAACTCATTATGAATTAAACATGGTTTCAATCTTTTATTTTTTGTAAATATTATGGAGATTTAACTAGAGACATGCCTATTGCTATTGTTATGCACAAGCGCGCCCAAACACACATACACACACACACACACACACACACACACACACACACACACACACACGACCACAGTCTCTGGCAGCTGAAGCCAGACTATGAGCAGCAGTGCATGATGGAAGAGGCAACTGGGTGGAAATAAGGTGAAGGCTGGGCAGGGAGGGGAAGGGATAGCAAGGTAGGGATGGGGATGATAAACTGCTGGTAGTGGTAGCATGCAGGGATGAGATGGAGAGAGGGTAGAAGAGCTAGGTGCAGTCAGGAGGTTAGATGGAGGGTGGAGGAGAGAGAGGGAATTACTGGAAAAGGAGGGAAGTAAGAAGACTAGGTGCACTGGTGGAATAGAAGGCTGTGTAGAGCTGGAATGGGAACAGGGAAGGGGCTAGATGAGTGCCGACTAATGGAGGTTGAGGCCAGCACGGTTATAGTAAGCATATATTGTAGGGGCAGTTACCCCCTGCCCAATTCAGCAAAGCTGGTGTCAGTGGGAAGGATCCAGATGGCACGGGTGGTGAAGCAGTCACTAAAATGAAGAACATTATGTTGGGCGGTGTGCTCACAAACAGGGAGGTTCAGTTGTTTCTTTACCACAGTTTGTCAGTGGCCTTTCATGTGGACGGACAGCTTCTTAATTGTCATGCCCATGTGAAATGCAGCACAGTGGTTGCAGTTTAGCTTGTAGATCACACGACTGGTTTAACAGGTAGCCCTGCCTTTGATGGGATAGGTGATGTTTGTGACCTGACTGGTGTAGGTGATGGACCACCCTGTTGCTGAGCATGCCACTCCACAGGACATTCTCCATTTCAGTGACTGCTTCACAGCCTGTGTCATCTGGATCCTTCCCTCCAACACCAGCTTTTCTGAACTGTGCAGGTGGGAATTCTCCCTGCAATATATGTGATGTTCCTGTAACCCTCCTGGCCTCAACCTTCATTAGTCGTTGTCCTTACCCATCTAGCCCCTTCCCTGTTTCCATTCTAGCACTGCACAGACCTCTATTTTACCAATTCACCCAGTCTTTTTACTTCTCTCCTTTTCCACAACCCCCACTCTCTTCCCTACCCCCCCTAACATCCTGACTGCACCTAGCTGTCCTACCCTCTCACCACCTCATCCCTGCACACTCCCATTAGAAAAGATTTACTGTCCCCCATCCTTACCCTGCTATCCCTCCCTCTCCCTGCCACAGCCTCCTCCTTACCCCCACCTGGTTGCCTTCCCATCATGCACTGCTGCTTGTAGTCTGTCTTCGTCTGCCAGAGACTGTGTGTGTGTGTGTGTGTGTTGTCTTTTTTTTGACAAAGGTGTCGTTGGCTGAAGGCTCATTTTGTGACAGTCTCTTTTTTGTTGTTGTGCCTATCTGCAACTCAGCATCTCCGCTCTATGGTGAGTAGCAGCTGTCCTTTTCATAATATTGTTACATTCCATCCTAAAAGTTCCGTTGTTTGATTTTGTTAACGCTTCTGTTATTTATTAAGTGACAGGTGAATTTCTCCTAAGAATAATCACACTTGAAAGAAATGAGAAAGTGCATGATATGATATGTTGGTTGTGTGTCACTGATGCACATGAGCATGCATGCGCATGCCCATTCACACACACACACACACACACACTAGTTTGCTTATAAAATATCGAACCTACAAACCACTGACTTTTCAAATTAATTAATCTACATGAACATCAACTGATTTAGAGAAGTGCCATTCACCGGCTTATAACACTACTAAAAGAGTTAATTAAGAGCTCTGTTATGATGAACCTGCAGTTATTGGCTGAAATTTGTTTAATGATTCAAATGTTTGTAATTAAATGACATTTATGCATCCTCTACAATTATCGGCTGAAATATGTTTAATGGTTCAAATGTTTATAATTCAATGACATTTATGTATCCTTTACATTTGTAATTCAGGTAGTATCACTTGTACAAGTATAGTCTTGAATGACACAATTTTATTCCAGACATTTAAATAAATCAGAACTTTATGACTGTTTGTTTACTTATCTAATGTGTACTACGATTTGTCCCACTTCCCTGAAGTTTCTTCTGGCTCATGGGAGTTTGGTATCTTATGTTTAAATAAAAGAATGACTGTCAACCTTTACATACAGAAATTATCTAACAGGTTAGCTGATTACATAAGTAGCAGAGTATTGTGCCGTAAGTTAGCTCAGTGTGTTTTCCTCTGTTATAGACTTACTGACATTACATAACATTACCGTGTGTGTGTGTGTGTGTGTGTGTGTGTGTGTGTGTGTGTGTGTGTGTGTGTGTGTGTGTGTGTGTGTGTAAGTAGTAGAATTACAAATTACATTCTTGAATACTGAAGCTGGCGATGTGCAATATGTTGCATTAAAATTGAATGCTTCTTTGATTACTCTTTGTTTTAACAATCTTCATTATTAAAAGCATAAAAAATTGACATTTTCCCATTGCAGCAATATGTCAGGCTGCAATCAAACTGAAGTTCCACATGTGTAAAATAATTTTGTGTATGTGTATAATTTAACAGTTATTTGTCTTCTTCTTCTTCTTCTTTTTCTTTTTCTTCATGAGAATATAAGGTAGACTGATTCTTTGTTTTCAGAAAATTATGTGAAGATGTTGGCCCATATTTTACAACCTTGTTGTAACATTAAAACTGTGTGAGGGTACCATTAATTCAAGAAACATTTTATAAACCTGAAAAGCTTGTAGATATAATCATGAGAGAAGAATTACGTTTTATTCATAACAACAAGTCCTTAAATTTTAACAAGCATTTCAGACATCAACGCCATTGAATATAAAATACTTTGCAATTTTATATAGTCATCTTGTACTGGCAGTAGAAGAAACAGATATCTAACAGATATTTTGAAATTGTAACAGTGAAATTAGTGAATTCTTTAATATTAATGTGAGCTCTTCTCCAAGAATTCAATATAGTTGCTGAAGCAGTAAATTTGGCTTTTTGATTTTTCATTGTTTGCCACTATACATATGTCTGCAATTAAATAATGGTGGCAATTAGCAGTCCTTCATGAAGTATTGTGTTAGTATTTGTGAACAGATTCACTGCCCAAAGCTTTGTTAACTCTTTAGCAGTCTTATGATATGGCACTACTACAATTAATTAAATTTTCAACTGAAAGTCACTGAACAACAAGCTGAATCTCTTTTGAAGACAGTTCTGTTTTAAGCCTGCAGTATTTTCATACAGTACATTATCTTATCTTATTTGCTGTTTATCAGTTGCTTGGTAGTAACCCCTATGACCTCTCTGAACAGCTCACTGGAGTGCCTGTGCCACAAGTACTCAGTCAGAGAGAGGATCACAGCCTCTGGCAGTGTGATGACTTTTAAGAAGATATTTATAAGTCTCATTCAAGTTCGACAAATGATGTCAAAACCAAAATTTCTTATTGAAGAAACTTCATATTCATTCCTTCAAGAACTAGGCTTAGAAAAAGTAAACCCAGGAGTTTACAATGGGAAGTGGACTGCTAGTGGGGAGGTAATGTATGGGTGTCTTCGATGACATCTTCAACATGTCAATGAAGCGTTGTCTTCAGTGAACACCTTTGCAATAGTCATTATAATTTTTCTTTGAGACATCACAAACAGAAAATGATCAACTGCTTTTAAAGAGAAAAATTTAAATCTGTGCACCACTATAAAAAGGAGTTTTGAGATATTTGCTTTATATTACAGTGCTATAAACAAACATATCTGTCAACATACGGAAGAATTTTTTTTACCTTTTAGGCTGAAAATTGTTACTACATAATTTTTCTTTGAGACATCACAAACAGAAAATGATCAACTGCTTTTAAAGAGAAAAATTTAAATCTGTGCACCACTATAAAAAGGAGTTTTGAGATATTTGCTTTATATTACAGTGCTATAAACAAACATATCTGTCAACATACGGAAGAATTTTTTTTACCTTTTAGGCTGAAAATTGTTACTACATTCTTGGTCAAATGTGATGTATAGTAATGATACTCAGTCCACATGAATAGAATATGGCTGTAACACCTATTTCTTTTTAGGATTAGGTAGTTACAAAAATTTTGAATACTCCATCTTGTCAGATTTTTCAAGAAAATTGTTTGCACTTACAAACTTGCTGGTTCTTTACATAAAACACAGTGAACAATTTTTCTGAGCTCTCTGAGATATATTTAACTATTAATGTTATTTAATATAAACTGATACATTCAGATACACACAATACTGGTACTGCTCATCGCTTTGTTACAAAAGTCTTGAGCCACTACTGTGTTGTCATTTCACCTTTGTATTCTGTTAACATTGTGATGCATCAAACAGCGAGTACCTCATTGATGAAAAGAAATTTAAAGCAGTTTATGACAGCTAATCAGATATACAATATAGTTCCATGAAATCTGAATTAGATGTCTTTCATTGCTGAGGGAAATTATGTTGAAATTGTTTTTCTTTCACTATTTTATGCTTTATGAGTACAATGAAAGGTTTTGATGTGTAAAAGGAACCATCCTGGCATTTGCCTGGAGTGATTTAGGGAAATAATGAAAAACCTAAATCAGTATGGCCGGACATGGGTTTGAACTATCATCCTCCCGAATGCGAGTCTAGTGTGCTAACCACTGTTGTGTGTGTGAGTTGCATTTGTGTGTGTGTGTGTGTGTGTGTGTTGTTGATGAAGACCTTAATAGCTGAAAGCTATAATTGTAAGAGTCTTTTTGTTGTGTCTATCAGTGACTCAGCATTCCCACTATATGCTGAGTAGCAGCTTTCCTTCTTATAATATTGTTACATTCCATCCTGGATTTTCCATTGTCTGGAAAAACATAAAGACAGATAAATAAATCAGTCACTTAGAAGCTTGAATTTAGAGAAGAAAACAAGAAGACAATGGAATGAACATATGAAATTCAGATTCTGAGGAGCTGATGTAACAGGGATATTTCATTAGACCAGAGATAATTTGCCCTTCTAAGTTTAGGATAACATATTTTAAAGACTGTGCATAGTCTGAGCTATAATTCTTATTTTTTTTATAACTTCTGAACCTATTTTCTTTCTTTGCCTCCCTTACTCTCATTTTCTGGCATTGGATATCATTCTCTCCTGCTGATTTCTGGATCTAAAACACTCTTCTGTTGATATTTGCTATTTCAGTCTTCGGCAGCCACAGTTCAAACTGTGAATCAGCTATTCCATCCTTTTTGACTTTATATGTTGACCGATCTGAGGCTGCAGGCAGAAACAGCAGAGGTTCACACCTGATACCACGTGCCCACCAGAGGCTACATACTCCACTATCTGTAGTACAGTACACAGTGCAATACTGTACATTAATTTGAATTTCTCTATTGAGTTGATGGTGATAGACAGGAAATTTGGTATGATATCCTGATCAACAGTTTGACTTCATTTTTTTCTTTCTTTATTTCTTTTTCTTCTTCTTTTTTTAAAATCTTTACACGCCATCCAAAGATATACTGTACTAAAAAGAATGGAGCATGTGGTCCATGGTAGCCTCAGCATGTTAATTGATGAAAAAAGTACTTCTTAACTAACTCTTGTAGCACCAAATAAGAGGTAAATACTATATGTGGGCAGTATTTCAGCCTTATCCTAAATAAAATCTTGTTGTTGTTGTTGTTGTGGTCTTCAGTCCTGAGACTGGTTTGATGCAGCTCTCCTTGCTACTCTATCCTGTGCAAGCTTCTTCATCTCCCAATATGTACTGCAGCCTACATCCTTCTGAATCTGTTTAGTGTATTCATCTCTTGGTCTCCCTCTATGTTTTGTACCCTCCACGCTGCCCTCCAATACTAAATTGGTGATCCCTTGATGCCTCAGAACATGTCCTACCAACCGATCCCTTCTTCTTCTCAAGTTGTGCGACAAACTCCTCTTCTCCCCAATCCTATTCAATACTTCCTCATTAGTTACGTGATCTACCCATCTAATCTTCAGCATTCTTCTGTAGCACCACATTTCAAAGGCTTCTATTCTCTTCTTGTCCAAACTATTTATCGTCCATGTTTCACTTCCAGGCATGGCTACACTCCATACAAATACTTTCAGAAATGACTTCCTGACATCTAAATCTATGCTCGATGTTAACAAATTTCTCTTCTTCAGAAACGCTTTCCTTGCCATTGCCTGTCTACATTTTACATCCTCTCTACTTCGACCATCATCAGTTACTTTGCTCCCCAAATAGCAAAACTCATTTACTACTTTAAGTGTCTCGTTTCCTAATCTAATTCCCTCAGCATTGCCCGACTTAATTCGACTACATTCCATTATTCTCATTTTGCTTTTGTTGATGTTCATCTTATATCCTCCCTTCAAGACACTGTCCATTCCGTTAAACTGCTCTTCCAAGTCCTTTGCTGTCTCTGACAGAATTACAATGTCATCGGCGTACCTTAAAGTTTTTATTTCTTCTCCATGGATTTTAATACCTACCCCGAATGTTTCTTTTGTTTCCTTTACTGCTTGCTCAATATACAGATTGAATAGCATCGGGGAGAGGCTACAACCCTGTCTCACTCCCTTCCCAACCACCGTTTCCCTTTCATGTCCCTCGACTCTTACAACTGCCATCTGGTTTCTGTACAAATTGTAAATAGCCTTTCGCTCCCTGTATTTTACCCCTACCACCTTCAGAATTTGAAAGAGATTATTCTGGTCAACATTGTCAAAAGCTTTCTCCAAGTCTACAAATGCTAGAAACGTAGGTTTGCCTTTTCTTAATCTAGCTTCTAAGATAAGTCGTAGGGTCAGTATTGCCTCACGTGTTCCCATATTTCTACGGAATCCAAACTGACCTTTCCCAAGGTCAGCTTCTACCAGTTTTTCCATTCGTCTGTACAGAATTCGCATAAGTATTTTGCAGCCGTGACTTATTAAATTGACAGTTCGGTAATTTTCACAGCTGTCAACGCCTGCTTTCTTTGGGATTGGAATTATTATATTCTTCTTGAAGTCTGAGGGCATTTCGCCTGTCTCATACATTTTGCTCACCAGATGGTAGAGTTTTGTCAGGACTGGCTCTCCCAAGGCTGTCTGTAGTTCTAATGGAATGTTGTCTACTCCCGGGGCCTTGTTTCGACTTAGGTCTTTCAGTGCTCTATCAAATTCTTCGCGCAGTATCATATCTCCCATTTCACCTTCATCTACATCCTCTTCCATTTCCATAATATTGTCCTCAAGAACATCGCCCTTGTATAGTCCCTCTATATACTCCTTCCACCTTTCACCTTTCCCTTCTTTGCTTAGAACTGGGTTTCCATCTGAGCCCTTGATATTCATACAAGTGGTTCTCTTTTCTCCAAAGGTCTCTTTAATTTTCCTGTAGGGAGTATCTATCTTATCCCTAGTGAGGTAAGCCTCTACATACTTACATTTGTCCTCTAGCCATGCCTGCTTAGCCATTTTGCACTTCCTGTCGATCTAATTTTTGAGACGTTTATATTCCTTTTCGGCTGCTTCATTTACTGCATTTTTATATTTTCTTCTTTCATCAATTAAATTCAGTATTTCTTCTGTTACCCAAGGCTTTCTACTAGCCCTTGTCTTTTTACCTACTTGATCCTCTGCTGCCTCCACCACTTCATCCCTCAAAGCTATCCATTCTTCTTCTACCGTATTTCTTTCCCCCATTTTTGTCAATTGTTCTTTTATGCTCTTCCTGAAACTCTCTACAACCTCTGGCTCCTTCAGTTTATCCAGATCCCATCTCCTAAAATTCCCACCTTTTTGCATTTTCTTCATTTTTAGTCTACAGTTCATAACCAATAGATTGTGGTCAGAGTCCACATCTGCCCCTGGAAATGTTTTACAATTTAAAACCTGGTTCCTAAATCTCTGTCTTATCATTATATAATCTATCTGATATCTTCTAGTATCTCCAGGGTTCTTCCATGTATACAACCTTCTTTTATGATTCTTGAACCAAGTGTTAGCTATGATTAAGTTACGCTCTGCGCAAAATTCTACCAGGCGGCTTCCTCTTTCATTTCTTAGCCTCAATCCATATTCACCTACTATGTTTCCTTCTCTCCCTTTTCCTACTCTCGAATTCCAATCGCCCATGACTATTAAATTTTCATCTCCCTTCACTACCTGAATAATTTCTTTTATTTCATCATACATTTCATCAATTTCTTCGTCATCTGCAGAGCTAGTTGGCATATAAACTTGTACTACTGTTGTAGGCATGGGCTTTGTGTCTATCTTGGCCACAATAATGCGTTCACTATGTTGTTTGTAATAGCTTACCCGAACTCTTATTTTTTTATTCATTATTAAACCTACTCCTGCATTACCCCTATTTGATTTTGTATTTATAACCCTGTATTCACCTGACCAAGAGTCTTGTTCCTCCTGCCACCGAACTTCACTAATTCCCCCTATATCTAACTTTAACCTATCCATTTCCCTTTTTAAATTTTCTAATCTGCCTGCCCGATTAAGGGATCTGACATTCCACGCTCTGATCCGTAGAACGCCAGTTTTCTTTCTCCTGATAACGACGTCCTCCTGAGTAGTCCCCGCCCGGAGATCCGAATGGGGGACTATTTTACCTCCGGAATATTTTACCCAAGAGGACGCCATCATCATTTATCCATACAGTAAAGCTGCATGCCCTCGGGAAAAATTACGGCCGTAGTTTCCCCTTGCTTTCAGCTGTTCACAGTACCAGCACAGCAAGGCGGTTTTGGTTAATGTTACAAGGCCAGATCAGTCAATCATCCAGACTGTTGCCCCTGCAACTACTGAAAAGGCTGCTGCCCCTCTTCAGGAACCATACGTTTGTCTGGTCTCTCAACAGATACCCCTCCGTTGTGGTTGCACCTACGGTACGGCTATCTGTGTTGCTGAGGCACGCAAGCCTCTCCTCCAAACGGCAAGGTCTATGGTTCATGGGGGGGGAGGAAATAAAATCTTACTCATTACATTAAAATGATGGCATGATTTCATGGCATTGTACATGACAATCAAACAGGGTCTTATAAGTACAAGGGAAAGAAGAAAATTTCTGAGCATGGGACAGCAATTGTGTTCATATCAATTAAGTCTTCAACAGGCTCGATAAATGAACTGTAAGTGCTGCTCAGAGATGAAGAGACTGTCACAGTAGAGGAATCTGTGGCAGACAGTTCTACATTTTTCTCTAACCTTGATTCTATGATCATTCAGTACTCTCGTCAAACTAGGAACTTAAGGTATAAGAGGAGTTGCACTAGATTTCTTAAATTCTTATCTGCATACGAGAGGACTTTGGGTCACACTATTTACAATAATGAAGTTAGTTACGTATTTTGTGGATCATAATTATGACTTTTCACTGTGATGTGGAATGAGTCAGTTTTACAACTGCAGTGAGCCTACATTTCTTCTTTGAAAAGTATAGCAACATGCTTCCATTTACATGATTTTTTTACGTTAAATTTTTATTATTATTGTTTAACTTGCATACACTGATTTATACTTGACCATGTTCAATTTCTCTCTTCCTCTATTGACACACACCAACAGTGAAATCAATAAACAAGATTTTTCAGCTGTAGGAGCCAACAGGAAAGTATTATGAAGCCACTTTTGCAGTCTGTTTTTGCCAATGACATAACAGAGCAACAAAACTTAAAGTTTGTAAACAATGTTAGTGATAATTCCTTTATTAGCTGGGGTTTGTACTGAACAGATAGCAACACAAAACAATAAAGAGATCTCTGCTTTGATCACAAAATATCTTATAAAGTGTAAACTGACACTGAAAGACAGTAAGACAGACATGATGAAGTTTTTTTTTAAAAAGCTATAGTCCACCTTTAGTGTATGTAAGTTCTGAATTATTGTATTGAGGCAAAAAATTTGATAAATGTAAATTTCTAGGCATTCTGATGGATGAGCATCTTATCAGCTACACCTGTAAAAATATTATCTGCAATTTTGACTTCTTAAAATGTCTCACATATTTCAGTGAAATTCCTACACACTAACCCACTCACATTTGCAATATGGAATTCTGTTTTAAGTTGGACACATGTGGACCATCAGCATAAAGTATGCAGACTCTAGAAGATGTCAGTCAGAATTATTGTTGATGTAAGTCTGTGTCAATCCTTTAGATACTATTTTATTAAATATAATATTTTTATAATGTGAATAATGTATAAACTTTTTATGTTCCTAAGACAGTTATGTTCATGAAAGTGAATGTGGAAAATAAAATAATAACTAAAGACAGTCACCTTACAATATATAAACCATAGATAATTAGCATAATTAATTTGTTAGTTTTTTTCTGTGGGTCATGATTGTGACCTCTTACTATGTTGTGGTATGAACCAGATTCACAATTACAATACAATTTTCCAGTGAAAATTATGGCAGCATGTTGACAATTTATGTGATTTCTTGAGGTTTCTTTTTCATGGTTACAGTGATTTACACTTTAATACGTTTAACCTCTCTCTTCCTCTTAAGAAACACACATACATACACATGCTACAAATTCAGAAACTCTTTTATAGAGTGGAAGGAGTTGCCAAGTACATATGATTTTAGTTTGTATTTGAAGTTAATTTTAATATCTATTAATTCTTTACACCTGAGTCCTGTCTTTACCACACTAAGACTGAGTGATGGAGAGTGTAAATCATCTCCCTTTTATTATTATATTTAACAATATTACTATTATTTTCAAATTGAGAATTCCTGCTGACAACATACTTTATAAAGCAGTTATTTATTGTGAGGGTTTTGTCAGTACACACAACTTTCTAAAGAGCTGTCTTCAAAAAGTTGTAGACTGGACTCCACATATTATCTGCATCTACAAATGTATATGTTCTGCAAACCTCAGAATATGATGCCATAGGACAATAGTGAATGAAAACAGGAGAAGTAAACCAGTTCTATGACATTTTCAGCTCCAAAATCTGATGATAATGTGTAATACAAAAGTTGCAGAGCTTAGGCATTTAAGAAGATCTGTAATGTGAACTCCACTGCAGGTTCTTATCAATTTGAGCACCTAATGATTTAAAATATTCTGTTTAATTTTTTGATCTATCTTTATGCATTATTTCTAATGGTGTGGTCAGCCCTAGTGCGTTAAAGAATTGCATGTATTGTGTTTTACCTAAATTCACCCACAGCTCATTGTTGGAGAATCAGTTGTTAATGAAAAAAAAATCATCATTTACATTTTCAGGTGCTGAAAGTACTACATTAGGCCTGGTTATAAAACCTGCATCATCAACAAGCGGATGATACATTTATTGGATACATTTATTTCCTTTTTTACATTTTCTTTGCATCTAGCCAGCACAATGATGGCTTCTGCAAATGTCAGACTTCATATGATAAAAATCATATTTAAAAAATGCGTTACATACTATAATATTTGCTTCTTACATCTGCTTCATACATTTAGAAGTCTTGCCCTGGTGTTGTAACATCAACCCACCCACTGTTACCATTACCACTGTGCAGTGCAGTTTTCCACCGAGAGCGGCTGGCCAGCCCATCTCATAATCCTTAGGTGTACATGTTATTATGACTCACATGTTGCCACACTGTGGCTACCAGCCCCTGGCTGTTATTGCAGTACTCCATGGTGGCTATCTTAACACCTCTTATTAATTTCACTAAAACTGGTTAGTGGCACTACAGTTGCTAGGAGGTCTATGACATTGTCCCATTAGTCGGTTCTCTATCTGCTCAAAAAAAATTTTCAAGCAGTGTATTCAGAAAAAAACTCACATGTACCCCACCTTTGGACCAGTTTTAATTGTATGACTCTCCCTTTCTATAGCTGGCAAGTTGAATTCTGCCTCTACTATAGCAGCATGACAGGAAAATGTACTCATGATTTTCTCCAAGTATTGTCTGAAGTGATCTGCCAATACAACTATTAAGTCAGATGCTCTGTAAAAGCAATTGCTTACTATGTTTGACCATCTTTGATGCTCGATTTCACTTCAATTATTTCACTTTCAAAATCCATAACAATCTTTCCAGAAATGATGGAATTCTTTCCAGCAATAGATACTCCACCCCTATTAGTACCTAACCTATCCTTGTGAGTTAATAGGAATGAACCAGGCACTCCAATTGAGAATGAAGAAACTGGATGTAAAACACCTTAACATATGTTAGCAATGTATACAATAATGTGCCCAGGAGCGGTGGGAAATGTGAAACTGAAGCAGAGTTTGAGGACTGCACCTACTGCTTTGCTCATTTATACTGTATGGTCTACATAGATTTTTGTTTTGTTTTTCTTTAACTGAATTTTTATCTTGTTAACAAATCACACGACCTTCTGAACTTTGCACACTAAATAAGGTCATACAAGCACTGTCTTTGCGAAATGTACATCTGACAAATAAGCAGTTGTGGTCACTGGAGTCCAAGGATTTTGTTAATCTTGCCTTTGTGTTCTTGTGGTGGTATCTCCATAGAAACATCAACCCCTAACACATATTTCTTTATCTCTAACCAAGAAGTGAATTACCATTTTTTGTAGATTTGGCTTTAAAATTTTTAACATAATGAAATATTGTCCTAAAAATTTTCATCTTCTGTATTACCCGCTCAAGGGTTGAATTTCCAAACCTGCTGAAACACATTTTTTAAATTTCTGACTAAGGAACCAGATACCAATTTTCGTAGTTCTAGCTTCAAAATTGCCTTAACAGTGATACATTTTCAAAAAGACTCTCATCCCTTATTACCCCCCACCCCCTTATGAGTGTAATTTCAAACAATCCCTTATTAAACAATGCCGTGTAGAAGATAAAAACTCTCTCCAAATTTCAAGTTTCTATCATTAACAGTTTGAGCTGTGTAGCAATTGACATAGGTATAACTTTAAAATTGCTTTCACAGTGAAATATTTTCATAAAACATTTCACCTCCTATTTCCCTGCTGCAGGGATTGAGTAGTCAAAAAACAGTGAAATACATATTTTTTTATTTCTAATATAAATTCATATTTAAAAATGCTCATTCACTAAGGAATGAAATAAATAGGAAGTGCAGGGAAGCTAGGATGAAATGGCTCGATGAAAAATGTGAAGCAATTGAAAAAGAAAGGATTGCCGGAAGGACTAACTCAGTGTACGGAAAAGTCAAAACAATCTACGGTGGAATTAAAAGCAAGGGTGGTAACATTAAGAGTACAATTTGAATTCCACTGTTAAATGCAGAGGAGAGAGCAGATGGATGGAAAGAGTACATTGAAGGCCTCTAAAGGGGGCACATTTGTCTGATGTGATAGAAGAAGAACCAGGAGTCGATTAAGAGGAGATATGAGATCCAGTATTAGAATCAGAACTTAAGAGAGCTTTGGTTAACCTAAGATCAAATAAGGCAGAGGGGATAGATAACATTCCATCAGAATTTCTAAAATCATTGGGGGAAGTGGGAGCAAAACGACTACTCACGTTGGTGTGTACAGTGTGTGAGTCTGGTGACATACCATCAGACTTGTGGAGAAATATCATCCACATAATTCTGAAGACTGTAGAAGTTGACAAGTGCGAGAATTATCATACAATCAGTTTAATAGCTCATGCATCCAAGTTGCTGACAAGATTAATATACAGAAGAATGGAAAAGAAAATTGAAGATGCATTAGATGACAATCAGTTTGGCTTTTGGAATGGTAAAGGCACCAGAGAGGCAATTCTGATGTTGTGGTTGATAATAGAAGCAAGATTAAAGTAAAATCAAGACACGTTAATGGGATCTGTCGACCTGGAAAAAACATTCAACAATGTAAAGTGATGCAAGATTTTCGAAATTCTGAGAAAAATGGGAGTAAGCTAGAGGGTGAGACAGGTAATATACAATATGTACAAGAGCCAAGAGGAAATAATAAGAGTGGATGACCACGAATGAAGTGCTCAAATTGAAAAGGATGTAAGACAGGGATGTAGTCTTTCGCCCGTACTGTTCAATCTGTACATCAAAGAAGCAATGATGGAAATAAAAGAAAGGTTCAGGAGTGGAATTAAAATCCAAGGTGAAGGGGTATCAACGAAAAAAATTTTCTGATGAGATTGCTATCCTCAGTGAAAGTGAAGAAGAATTACATGATGCGCTGAATGGAATGAATAGTGTAATGAGTACAGAATATGGATTGAGAGTAAATCAAAATGCATAGCAGAAATGAGAACAATGAGAAACTTAACATCAGAACTGATGGCCACGAAGTACATGAAGTTAAGGAATTCTGCTACCTAGGCAGGAAAATAACCGATGACAGTTGGAGTAAGGAGGACATCAACAGCAGACTAGCAATGGCAAAAAGAGCATTCCCTGCCTTTGAGAAGTCTACTAGTATCAAATGTAGGCCTTAATTTGAGGAAGAAATTTTAGAATGTTCATTTGGAGCACAGCATTGTGTGGTAGTGAGACATGGACTCTGGGAAAACTGAAACAGAATGAATCAAAGCATTTGAGATGTGGTGTTACAGATGAATGTTGAAAATTAGGTGGACTGGTAAGGTAAGAAAGAAGATGGTTCTGGGCAGAATTGGAAGGGAAAGGAATTTGTGGAAAATGAATGTTGAAATTAGGTGGACTGATAGAGTAATGAATGATGAGGTTCTGCACAAAATCAGAAAGGAAAGGAATGTGTGGAACATATTGACAAGGTGATGGTAGGACATCTGTAAGACAACAGGGAATGACTTCCATGGTACTTTAGGGAGCAGTAGAGGGCAAAAATTGTACAGGAAGACAGAGATTGGAATATATTCCACAAATAATTGAGGATGTAGGTTGCAAGTGCTACTACGAGATGAAGAGGTTGTCACAGGAGAGGAATTCATGGTGGGGTGCACCTATCCAGTAAAAATAAAAAATATGTAATCAACTTCAATCTGTGCCAAAACTTTGTACAGTGTAAAATAGACAGAAAAAATCTGTACTGTTGACCATGGGATGGACAATTCTCATGACACTGCACAAGCAACCTCATCAATAATTTCCACCAGGATACGACACCTTCCTCTTCCAGGTGCCACACCAAGCTCATTCATGTTTTTGAATTTCATTATCATATACTTTAAACCATTTAATGACACTGGGCCTCTCCTCAGACCTCTCAGTTAGCGATCACTACAGCACTTAAATTGCCACCTAACAGATGGTGCACAGTCTTTCTTTTCTATAGCTATACTGTTCACCCATGTCAGGGCTTGTCAAATGACATCGTGGATGTCATACCATCATACACACAGTGTATTGTACCAGATTAGCACCTGGTGGCCTGAATTGGAACTACTTCTTTTTCAGCATACATCAGTTCTGCATTAACACATTAGTGTATCTACCGAGTTTTGCTCGCACACAATGAGGACAGTGCACACTGGACCTCTGTGAGTAGCTGCCACATGGTATATACCAAGAACAAGAGCAGACCCAAAGTTGGCCCTGTGGTATACATGTAATGAGTAGCACCATTCTGAGTTTCTTTCTACAACACTGTGCATTCTGTTAGTAAGATAAGTGAAAACTGGTTACTAGCAAGTTTTTTAATACCATAATATTTGAGCTTCTTCAGGGGAATACTGAAAACTGCATAATCAAATGCTTTTGACAAGTCACAGAGAATACCAGTTCACAATATTTTGTCCCATCACTTAAATTTTGTATAATCTAACTTGTGAACAAAAAAACAGCATGTTCATTGGACAGATACTTTTGAAACAAAAATTGAGACTGACCAAGTGTTATGTTTTGAGGGAGATCTGTTATGATTCTTGCAGACATAACCCAATACCTTCAAGAAGTAGGTAAGTAGTGAAACTGATTAGTAATTATTAATAATTGTCTTTCTACGTTTCTTTTCAAGGGGTCCAAAATATCGATGTTCAGAGTCCCTATAAATATTCCCTTTGGTAGTGATGTATTGAATATTTGATTGAGTACATTGCATATTCATCTTTATTCATCTGTATTGCCATTGAGACAATGGAATATGTTTCATCTCTTATTCACATTATCAATATGCTTAATGGTATGCACAAATGCAGACTTTAGCATACATTTTAAATTTTAACATATATTCACAAACTGTACATCAAAAAATTATTTTACATTATAAAATGGATTTTCAGCTAAATGGTGATGCAACTTTTTTAAAAATAATTTACATGACATGAGCCACATTGAGGGTGTTAATTTGTTAAAGATTTTTAGTGAGCTGACTGGTGAAGTGAGGTGCCTTTACCTGTCTGTGTCTTGGAATATCTATTTAGTGTTTCCCCTTGTACCATACTGCCGTATACCTCCAATTATATAAAATTCTCTTGCATTTTGTTTAATGTAGAGTGATGAGACATAAACATACAGATTTACTAAAGTAAAGATGCTGAGCTGCAGATGGGCACAACAAAAAGACCCTCACAATTACAACTTTCGGCCATTGACTTTTTTCAACTATAGGCACACACACACACACACACACACACACACACACACACACACACACACACTGATGCAAATGCAACTTACATACACGACTGCAGTCTCAGGCAGTTGAAACCAGTGTGGTTTCATAATTAACAGGGTCATTGAGTCAACATGTGAACATGTAGGGATGGTCTGTTGTGGAGCTCCATGTTCAACAACGAACAGTGTGCTCTGAAATACTTGTGCATGCACCAGCATTATATATTTCAGCAGAGATGCCACTGATCACCATCTATCCTATTTTACAGAGCAGACAAGCCTTTGAACCCCACATTCTGTGAAGAGTCTTGGATGTCCAAGCATTTAAGACCAGTGGTAGTTTCAGTGTTCGTCTACCTCTTTCTGGAGATGCTCGTGACAGTAGCACATGAACATTCTACCAGTTTTGCCATTTTCAAGATACTCATTCACAGGTTCTGCATAATAATTTATCAAAGTTGCTTATCTCACTGAATTTCCCCATTTGCAGTCCATATCTTTGCTAGGATGATCCCCCATCTTTGTCTGCTCCACTTACATACATTTGTAACCACATTACATGCCTGCAACGTCACCAGGTGGCATCCAGTGTCACTGTGGGCAGTGGTCATAATGTTTTGGCTTTTCAGTGTATATTAAGTTTACTAAACACAGGTCAACAGTGATCTCTTTGTCCAGCTCTACACATTTCTCTTATGATTGTTATTTGTATCTTCAATATCTCACTTACATGTTTAGAATTCCCCAGTAACTGCAGACCATACAAAATGTGAGACTGGAACAGACAAAAAGAGGTTACTTTCTGAAGTAACCGAATCTTTCAGTTTCCATATTACATATGTTATCATTGATACTTTTTTGCAGATAAAACTGATGAGTTCTCCTCAGACAAACTTGGAGTCAATATCAGAACCAGATTTTAAATTGTAAGACATTTCCAGGGGCAGATGTGGTCTCTGACCACAGTTTGTTGGTTATGAACTGTAGATTAAAACTGAAAAAATTACAAAAAGATAGGAAATTAAGGAGAAGGGACCTAGATAAATTGAAAGAACCAGGGGTTGTTGAGGGTTTCAGAGGAAGCATTAGGCAGTGGTTGACTAGAATAGTGGAAAGGAATACAGTAGAAGAAGAATGGATAGTATTGAGAGATGAAATAGTGAAGCCAACAGAGGATCAAATATGTAAAAAGGTGAGTACTAGTAGCAATCCTTGTGTAACACAGAAGACACCAAATTTAATTGATGAAAGGAGAAAATATAAAAGTGCAATAAATGAAGCAGATGAAATGGAATTGTGATGGTGCTTGCCTGCTTTATTTCTTCATTGGTTGTCCTCTGTGCAAACATACTGGCTGAAAAAATAGGGAGTGGAAGTGCAACTACTGGCTACTGTATATGATGTAGCCAACACATGCACAGTCGCGTTTCACAGGCTTTTACTTTCACTGTTCGCAACCCCCCATATTACACAGTTATAAGGCCAGTGCAGTATTGTTTAACTTTTGATAAGCCTCATTAATAGTTTGCAAGTGAACATCCACATATTACTACAATAGTTTACTATTGAACATCTACGAGCAGTAAAAACATAACCACAAAGTTCACAGTTCTTGAAGATTAGAAAGGTATGTATGGAGCAGACACTGCCATTGTTTTAACACACGGCCTAATTGTTTCACAGTTAAGTTGAAGTATTGTTAGTTTCTCATCTGAAACTCAGCTGTGAACTGACTGTCGGGACCAAAAATCGGGCCATTATGTATCCCCACAATAAAAGGTGCTGAAACTATACATTGTTTGAAGTTTAATTTACAGAAATTACAATTAAAACTTAACTCATTAAATTAATTGAATACGTCGAAAAATTGTTTTTTAACAGTATCTTCTACTACAAGGGTTAGGCTGAATTATTTGTTTAAACCATGTAATTAACATATGTAGTTATGTAAACAATACTTTTGACAAAACTGTTAATTACTTTGAAATTAATTAAGGGCTGGTTTTGCTAAGAACTTTTCAAATAGAGCCAAATAGATCCTTTAAGAATACTATTAGTTGTTCCTCCAAATAGGGGGGAGGGGGATAAAAATCCTAGAAGGAGACCAAGGGATGAACATAGCAAGCAGATTCAGAGGGATGTAGGTTGGCTTGCATAGGACAGAGTAGAATGGAGAGCTGCAGCAAACCAATCTTTAAACTGCAGACCACAACAACATGACATCAGTGGATTTGATAATTTTCCAGTGAAAGGACTGTTTACTGGAAACTGCTGCCAAGTAGTTCACTTGCAGAATTGTCAGCTGAGTTGATTGTGATTCCAATTTCTTTGAATTCATTCTATTGGTCTGGTTCAAGTGACACTTATTGTGTGTTGTTGGGAAAGTGTTCTTGTGTGAGAATCTGCCATGCTGCTTTGCATTTGTTTCGAGCAGTGTCTATAAACCTTGCATAGGCTAATTTTTTGCATGAATAAACTAAGTTTTATAAAAAAAAATTATATTTCAGGCATGTCCCATAATCTATATAAGCCCATCTAGTGACTGTCTTACAGTTATTATTATACACACTTTGCAGTACTAATATTTGTTTCTGTGTCCTGATCATCTTTGTTTTCTTCCTGCTAGTGCCTATATGTGATAGTGCACCATAGGGATATGTGTGTGGGGTTAATGAGGAAAGTGTTTCCCACACTGGTGACCCTCGACTGAAATGCACCCACTACCCGGCTTCCGCTTGCTACACCAGCTCATTTGCATTGTGCAGCCACATTGCAGATCCATTCCCACCCCTCTGCCTACCACTGCTAGTGAACAAGCAGTGCACCATGGTACAGAACAATCACGTTACATCATCCCTGGTGGGTATAGCCCTCACCAATGAGACCCACTACTCCCACCACTTCCACCTGCGGGCACAGATCGACAGATTCCAATTGTTCCTAACCTGCTTCATGCAGCTCACAGACACCCCCACTGTGCAGATACATGTACTCTCTCTCAGCCCTCCATCTGACTGTACCATGGTTCACTTGCCACTGTTCAATGTGCGTGACCCATGCCTTTGGTTTGTTTCTGTGGAGACGATATTCCAGGCTCTTCCATCAGAAATGACACAAGTGGAACCATTGATCACAGCAGAGGCATGCGATGTCATGCTACAGTCTGGCAAATTTAGTGCCCTACATGTCAGGCTCACAGAGCGACTCACTGTTTCAGAATTGCAGTGCAATTTCGCACTGTTCTCAATGCAGGAGTGTGTCTACAAGTGGCCCTCACAACCCCTTCACCACCTGGCCAAGCCTTCAGTGCTTCATGAAACACTGCTAATAGCAAATTGGTGCATGCTTTTGCCCACCGGAGTACATAGTGTTAGCTGTGCAGGAGTTTCAGATTGCTCAATGCAGCAGCTGCCACCACTACAGGGTTTTCAAAGCCCTTGAGGGACACAACATTGCCGCCAAATGCAATGTCACAACATCCATGTGCATGATCACATGCTAGCACAACCTGCAGCATCCCAAGCACCCCCAGTCCTCCACAGACATAGTGTAGCTGATAGCCAAGATGATTAGTAAGGTGGGTGAGCTCACTGTTGCCTTGGAGCGCATGCACCTGCCTCACACCATGCATTGCCCACCTCTGCCCAGTGGTGCTTACAACTACCAGTGTACACACTCATGCAGGCACCCCTCCCCACTGCAGCCAGTTCACTATAGCCATGGTGTGTGTGGGGCTGACAAGTACTGTTGGTACCAATAGCATTACGGCAGAGACACTGCAGATTGACATGTACATGTGCATGGGCCTCAAACACCAACAACAGCAATTGGTAGTAGGCACGCCTGTCTGCTCTGTGATTTTGCACCACCTACTTGTATGCGATTGTGGTAACCTCCACTCATTGCCACCCTTCCTCATCGACCCAGATTTGGACCTTTCTGTTTATTCCTGCTGATTACTGCCCTCTGCTGGCTGCCGTCCACTCCCCCCCCCCCCCCCCCCCCCCCCTAATCCTCACTGCAACAAACTGCTCAGCCATTAAATATACTGCTTGCACACCCGATCCATCGACCTTGGTCTCGGAAGAGATTTCTTATGGGCTTTTACTGTGGCTGATGCGACAGACGCCATCCTTGCCACTGATTTTATTTCTCACTACAGCCTCCTCTTCAACCTAAAAGACTGCTGTATTGTTGATACCACCTTCCACCGTTTCGGGCTGCGTCAGTCCTCCCCACCACCTCTTGTTCCATCAAACAGCTCTCCTACTCTGGCCATTTTCCAACCTTCTCACCACATTCCTCCTCCTCACTCACACCTCCAAGTTCTTTATGAGGTTCACCTTGATATCTGTAACTACAATATCAGGATGCCTGGGCCACTGGTTTCCTCTTGTCCCTTTGTGCCTGACAAATGGAGAGCCATGCAGGCTGAGATTGAGGCAGCAGTCACCACAGGTGTGCTCCACCACTCCAGCAGCCTGTGGGTTTCTGCCCTGCATCTCGTGCCAAAGAAAGGCAGTATGGGCACCAGTGCATGGACTTCTGAGCTCTTAGCTCCAGATGGGAGCCCAATCCTTACCCTGTTCCACTATTGCATAGTTATAGTGACGACTCATGTGGCATAACCATTTTCAGCAAAGTGGACTGCACAAAAACGTTCACACAGTTACCAGTTGCCCCTGAGGACATAGAGAAGATGGCCTTTATTATACCATTTGGTTTCTTCCTGCCATTTAACCTCCAACAAGCTGCCCAGAAATGGAAATGTTCCCTCAACAACATCCTACAGGATGTTTTGAGATGTTTCACCTATTTTGACAACATCCTTATTTAGTCACATGGTCTCAAGGAGCACTGACGCCATCTCCAGGAGGTATTCTCTCACCTCTAGAAGGCTAGCGCCATTATCAACAAGGAGAAGTGCATTTTCAGTGTTCTAGAGTCCAACTTCCTGGGGCACAGGACATCGTTCATAGGCTCTCGCCCCATTGACGAGAAGGTCTGTGCTGTGTCTGATTTCTCACATGCCACTATATACAAGGGTCTCTGCAAGTTCCTCAGGGTGGTAAAGTTTTTCAGGCGCCGCCTAAAGGACACTGGAAGTATGCAAGCGCTGTTTACAGCTGCCCTGGCAACCAAACAAAAGGCAACAGGCCTGTTCCCTGGATGCTACAAGTGTTGAGCAGTTTGAACCAACAATGCACAATTTCTCGCAATCTGCACTCCAAGCATACCTCCACCCCACTGATCCACTTGCAGTTATCACTGACACCAGCCAGTCTGACATAGGTGCATTCCTGCAACAACATCTTGAAAGGATTTGGTAGCCCTGGCATTTTTCTCAGTGAAGCTTATGGAGCCGCAGCTACATTGGGCCACAGAGTTCCTCGCGGTGTACAAGGTAGTTAAGTATTTATGCTCCTCAGTGTAGGGGTGCCAATTTGAAATTTTTACCAACCATCACCTCTTGACAATGGGTATTTGCCACAAAGAGGGCATGTAGCTCTCACTCCGCCAATTCAGAAAGCAGGAGTGTATTGTGCAGTTCCCCACTGAAGTCTGGCATATAGCCAGAATGGACAACATAGTCACCAATTGCTTTAGCTGATCATGCGCCCTTCCCACTCCCCTCAATTATGTTGCCCTCACAGCTGACCAGGTTGCCAACACCAAACTCCTATGGGTGCAAAGTGACATAAATCTGGGTCTCAACCCACAAACATGCACAATACTAGGTGCCCACGAACCCATCTGGTACAACGTCCATGCCAGTACTGACCACTCTCAGAGTGTGCCTACCCATTTCTTCCCCTGGATTTCTGCAGTTACTTGACCTGGCCCACCCCTGTGTTGGTACTTATGCCACATTCACGCAGGAGTGTGTGTTTTGGCCCAATATCCAGCACAACTGCACCAACTGAGACAACACCTGCATCCCATGCCAGCTCTTTTAAATAGGCAGGGACCTGCATGCCCCCATCATCTCTTTCACTCCCAGTGGACCATTGCTTCTCCCACACATATATGATATGGCCAACAGTGTGTGCTTACTATCATCAGTAGGTTCACTCAGTTGTCTGAAGTAGTACCTCTGTCCAACATAGCTGCAAACACAGTGGCAAAGGCTTTCATAGATATGTGGGTCTCATGTTTTAGGTGCTGCCACCACATCACCATTGACTGCAGGTGGCAGTTCATGTACTGTTGATTTAAGAATCTTGCGCTAACTTGCAGCAAGCACACGCACTTCACAACAAACTGCCATCCTGCTGCTAATGACATGGTGGAGTGATTACACAGATCTCTAAAAGCTACCCTCATATGCTACTCTACAAGTTGATCTACTTCTCTTCTTCTAATCCCTTTAGGTTATCAAGTGACCCAGAAGGCAGCTTCTGTAAAGTTTGGAAGGTAGGAGATGAGATACTGGCAGAAGTAAAGCTGTGAGTACCGGGTGTGAGTCGTGCTTCGGTAGCTCAAATGGTAGATCACTTGCCCAAAAAAGGCAAAGGTCCTGAGTTCGAGTCTCGGTCGGGCACACAGTTTTAATCTGCCAGGAAGTTTCATATCAGCGCACACTCCGCTGCAGAGTGAAAATCTCATTCTGGAAACATCCCCCAGGCTGTGGCTAAGCCATGTCTCCGCAGTATCCTTTCTTTCAGGAGTGCTAGTTCTGCAAGGTTCGCAGGAGAGCTTCTGTAAAGTTTGGAAGGTAGGAGACTGGCAGAAGTAAAGCTGTGAGTACTGGGTGTGGGTAGAGCACTTGCCCGCGAAAGGCAAAGGTCCCGAGTTCAAGTCTCGGTTGGGCACACAGTTTTAATCTGCCAGGAAGTTTCATATCAACGCACACTCTGCTGCAGAGTGAAAATCTCATTCTGGAAACATCCCCCAGGCTGTGGCTAAGCCATGTCTCTGCAGTATCCTTTCCTTCAGAAGTGCTAGTTCTGCAAGGTTCGCAGGAGAGCTTCTGTAAAGTTTGGAAGGTAGAAGACGAGATAATGGCAGAAGTAAAGCTGTGAGTACTGGGTGTGAGTCGTGCTTCAGTAGCTCAGATGGTAGAGCACTTGCCCGCGAAAGGCAAAGGTCCCGAGTTCGAGTCTCAGTCGGGCACACAGTTTTAATCTGCCAGGAAGTTTCGACAAAGATATTAACTGAAAGATATTTGTTTCATGTGGACATTTCTGAGCTCTATTACCTGTGATAGAATTTTATATTAATTTATTAATGTGAATGGACAAAAATGCTTATGTTCAAGGCTTAAAGGGAGACATCAGAGACGAGCTGCTACTTTTTACCCATAGGTTTGAACAACTCATAGGTACTATGGAGATGATTTGGGACTTTATTTGAGATTCCCTGGAGGGAAGGCAACATTCTTTTCCAGGAAAACTATTGAAAAAATTTAGATAACCAGTATTTGAAGCTGACTGCACAACGATTCTACTTTCCATGCACTTTCCATGTAAGGACCATGAAGATAAGCTAAGAGAGATTAGGGCTTGTATGGAGGAATATAGACAGCTGGTCTTCCGTCTCTCTATTTGCAATTTGAACAGGAAAGGAAATGCCTAGTAGTGGCACAGCGTACCTTCTATCATGCACTGTATGGTGACCTGGAGAATATAGATGTAGATGTAGAAAGTTATTGTGAAAATGTACAATATAGTATTGACTGATCAACATTAAATGTTTTTGTAGTAACTGTTGCCAGTGTGGCACAGTTTAAATGAAGAATTTTCCATGAGAAAGCTTTGTGCAAGACAGAAGGCACATCCGTTGAAAGCTGACAAGAGGGAAAAGTGAAAATTAATTTCTCAGCAAAGGTGGACCATTAGAAAAATAATATAACTTATTTTTATTTCACCACTTCATGCCCCGAATATACAGTTTTTCTTTATCTGAATGATAGAATGTGTGAGAAGTATTCTGGAGTGCAAAAGAAAATATCTTTTTTTTTTGGTCCCGTGAGAAACTTGTGGCTGAAAATCATTATGAGTTCAATGAAGATGTTCTGGCAAGCACAAGGTATGTATTTCACAGACATTCCAAAATCATACTTCAGAGATGGAATCTACTCATTTAAAAAAAACTGTATATAATTCACTGACCTGAGAAGTGACTATATGAACTACATCTAGTACATTTTTTACCCAAAGTATGCAGTCTTTCATTTCTGTGCTGAGAACTTCCACCTCCACCACTATCCATCTGCCCTCAAGCATAAGTATATTAGTGGTTCAAATGGCTCTGAGCTCTATGGGACTTAACTTCTGAGGTCATCAGTCCCCTAGAACTTAGAACTACTTAAACCTAACTAACCTAAGGACATCACACACATCCATGCCCGAGGCAGGATTCGAACCTGCGACCATAGTGGTCGCGTGGTTCCAGACTGTAGCACCTAGAACCGCTCGGCCACCCCGGCCGACAGTATATTAGTGGTTTGCTTGTTCAGGTAGGAGTATATAAGTCTAAGTTTTCTTGTAACTACTAAGAATCTGTACAATAGAAACTTGGTGTAGTTGCAAATGATGAACTATGGTATAACAAGTCTGATTTACTACAACAGCTACAAAAGCTAGCTACACAAACTGCGAATAATATAAGGGACAGAGAGGAAGCTTATAGTCTAGTGTGGTGGGTATGGTCTATGTGTGCTAAACGACACACAAAAATTAATACTTATTACATACTTACTATTTACTGAAGCATGTAAACCTGTGTATAGTGATCAGTTAGGATTATTGACAAATGTCTAAAATGCATACAAATTTATGGTAATATATTGGAATATGTTAAAATTGTTTTGAAACAAACTATGCTGGCAACCCCCATTTCCTCATTTGTTACATTGTGAAGTTTCAGAGTTAACCATCACAGCTCGGGGATAAAGTTTTGTCAGACGAGTTGTATAGCTTCTAGCACATTTACCAACAAGAGTCTGCTTTTGCAGGTAATAGCTTCAATCTGTCCAGGAAATGGGAGACCCATAGCCGAAGTTCAGCAGGGAAGCATAAAGGACTACAATGAGTGTGTACAGGAAGCCAAGAAAGCCTGGCAGATATGGGCTGATATACCAGCACCCAAACGTGGGGAAGTTGTACGACAGATTGGAGATGCCCTAAGAGAGAAGCTGATACCACTTGGGAAATTAGTATCCCTTGAAATGGGTAAATATAATTACAGATATGTGTCTCATAGTAAATTTCATTATTCAGATATGCCCATGTAGTAATTTCATGACAGGACTGCTAAGCCCATAAAAAATTATATGGAATTGAATACAAAAATGACTTTTGATGAAAATTATTAAAATTTCAGAACAAGAAAAAAGTGTTAACAAGCAAGGTGGGTATCAGAAATATTTAGTTCCACCCTATTGTAAATTTCAGTAAGGCAATCTGTCAAGCAATACACATGCTACCTCTAATCAATTTGAGACTTCTGAGCTCAAAAATTTATTTTATTTTATCGCAAGTTCTGTTGATAATAGCATTAGAGTTGCTAGAACATGGAAGGAGTCATTGTTTTTATAATATTTACGATCATTTAATTTTTCATAAAATTTACAATAATGGAGACAGTAAAGTACAATATAGCAAATTTATGTTAATAATTTATATCATCCAATGTTACAACATAATGCACGAAAATAAAAATGCACAAAAATAAATAAGGCACAGAATACGAGATGTCAGAATTAATATTTATGCTTACACTAAAAGACATGGACATTATATATAAAGCAAAAGCGCTGGCAGGTTGATGGACACACAAACATACACACAAAATTCAAGCTTTCGCAACAAACGGTTGCTTCATCAGGAAAGAGGTAAGGAAAGGGAAAGACAAAAGGATGTGGGTTTTAAGGGAGAAGGTAAGGAGTCATTCCAATCCTGGGAGCGGAAAGACTTACCTTAGGGGGAAAAAACGACAGGTATACACTTGCACACACACAAATATACATCCGCACATACACAGACACAAGCAGACATTACTTTCTAGTTCACCTTTATCTCTCCCCATATATTTTTATTTTTATTTTCATTTTCGTTTCAGCCTCATGTTACACTTTCCACCTTCTAATACCATGTCACCCTCACAACACCCCCACAACGACCCCATCAAGTTTTATTTATATTCCCTCCGCAAACATGCCTTCGCCCTAGCCAGATTACACTCCCATATTTTACATAAAATATCTGCTTGTGTCTGTGTATGTGCGGATGGATATGTGTGTGTGTGCGAGTGTATACCTGTTGTTTTTTCCCCCTAAGGTAAGTCTTTCCGCTCCCGGGATTGGAATGACTCCTTACCCTCTCCCTTAAAACCCACATCCTTTCGTCTTTCCCTCTCCTTCCCTCTTTCCTGATGCAGCAACCGTTTGTTGCGAAAGCTTGAATTTTGTGTGTATGTTTGTGTGTCTATCGACCTGCCAGCGCTTTTGTTTGGTAAGTCTCATCATCTTTGTTTTTAGATGTATTTTTTCCATGTGGAATGTTTCCCTCTATTATATATATATATATATCTAAAAACAAAGATGATGAGACTTACCAAACAAAAGCGCTGGCAGGTCAATAGACACACAAACAAACACAAACATACACACAAAATTCAAGCTTTCGCAACAAACGGTTGCTTCATCAGGAAAAGTTGACTTGAAAAGTCATTGTCTACCTACACAAGTTCACCACAGGATCAACATAGCCCAGCTCTAACCAACACTTTTTCGCCTTTTTTCACACCAGACCTCCAGTTGCTTTCTAGTTCACCTTTATCTCTCCCCATATATTTTTATTTTTATTTTCATTTTCATTTCAGCCTCATGTTACACTTTCCACCTTCTAATACCATGTCACCCTCACAACACCCCCACAACGACCCCATTAAGTTTTATTTACATTCCCTCCGCAAACATGCCTTTGCCCTATCCAGATTACACTCCCATATTTTATTTTCTCAGGCTTGTCTGATATTTGGCATTACCCCCAAAGGCCTCACACTTAAAGTTCCCATCTCTGACTGCAACCCTTCTTTCCATCAGTCCCTATACCAGTTCCAAACTGAACAATCCATTGCCCTCACCCACCTAATCCTTCACCTACACATCAATTCAGCCAATGACCACAACCGTCAAATCCTATCCTTAATAAAAGTCCTCAATCTTTCCTCTCCCACATCCATACCGGCTGTTAAGAGCATCCTCCTACAGGCCAACCGCAAATTAGAACAGCATGCCACCCTCCACCTTAAAAAAACTATCCAATCTCCTGGTTTCCCACCTCCGGAAAGGCAACTCACTCACCCTCCACAACCTTTCCAGCAAACCTCAACCTCCTCTCATTGCACACAGACCCAGTCTCTCCCATCTACTCAATCTCCCACTTCCAGCTCCACTCCCTCCAAAATCTCAAAATTCCAATCAACACAATCTGGAACCACAACACCCTAATTCAGTTGTTAACCTTTCCTCCAAACCTCTCTCCCAATCCGAAACCTCTGTCCTATCCAAAGGCCTCACCTTCAGCCCCACTCCCAGATTCAACCAAACAGCCCTCGTACTCTCTGCTGGAAATATCACTTTGCCACGAAGAAAAATGATCCTAATCCTACTCCTAATGATCCAACTCCCCAAGACACTATCCAAATTGAACCCAGCCTGGAACAGTTCCGTCCTCCGTCACAGTGGGACCCACCTCCTCTTCCTCAAAATCACCCCCTCCAAACCTTCCAGGAATTTCTGACTTCCAGCCTTGCCTCTCAATCCTTCGTAAAAAACCTTAATCCTACTCCCAACATCACCACTGCTGAAGCCCAAGCTATCCGTGATCTGAAGGCTGACCATTCCATCGTCATTCTTCCGGCGGACAAGGGTTCCACGACAGTGGTACTTGATCGTCGGGAGTATGTGGCTGAGGGACTGCGTCAGCTTTCAGACAACACCACATACAAAGTTTGCCAAGGTAATCCCATTCCTGGTGTCCAGGTGGAGCTTCAAAGAATCCTCAGAACCTTAGGCCCCCTACAAAACCTTTCACCTGACTCCATCAACCTCCTGACCCCACCGACACCCTGCACCCCTACCTTCTACCTTCTTCCTAAAATTCACAAACCCAATCATCCCGGCCACCCCATTGTAGCTGGTTACCAAGCCCCCACAGAACGTATCTCTGCCTACGTAGATCAACACCTTCAACCCATTACATGCAGTCTCCCATCCTTCATCAAAGACACCAACCACTTTCTCGAACGCCTGGAATCCTTACCCAGTCTGTTACCTCTGGAAACCATCCTTGTAACCATTGATGCCACTTCCTTATACACAAATATTCCGCACGTCCAGGGCCTCGCTGCGATGGAGCACTTCCTTTCACGCCGATCACCTGCCATCCTACCTAAAACCTCTTTCCTCATTACCTTAGCCAGCTTCATCCTGACCCACAACTTCTTCACTTTTGAAGGCCAGACATACCAACAATTAAAGGGAACAGCCATGGGTACCAGAATGGCCCCCTCGTACGCCAACCTATTCATGGGTTGCTTAGAGGAAGCCTTCTTGGTTACCCAGGCCTGCAAACCCAAAGTTTGGTACAGATTTATTGATGACATCTTCATGATCTGGACTCACAGTGAAGAAGAACTCCAGAATTTCCTCTCCAACCTCAACTCCTTTGGTTCCATCAGATTCACCTGGTCCTACTCTAAATCCCATGCCACTTTCCTTGACGTTGACCTTCATCTGTCCAATGGCCAGCTTCACACGACCGTCCACATCAAACCCACCAACAAGCAACAGTACCTCCATTATGACAGCTGCCACCCATTCCACATCAAACGGTCCCTTTCCTACAGCCTAGGTCTTCATGGCAAACGAATCTGCTCCAGTCCGGAATCCCTGAACCATTACACAACAACCTGAAAACAGCTTTCGCATCCCGCAACTACCCTCCCGACCTGGTACAGAAGCAAATAACCAGAGCCACTTTCTCATCACTTCAAACCCAGAACCTCCCACAGAAGAACCCCAAAAGTGCCCCACTTGTGACAGGATACTTTCCGGGACTGGATCAGACTCTGAATGTGGCTCTCCAGCAGGGATACGACTTCCTCAAATCCTGCCCTGGAATGAGATCCATCCTTCATGAAATCCTCCCCACTCCACCAAGAGTGTCTTTCCGCCATCCACCTAACCTTCATAACCTCTTAGTTCATCCCTATTAAATCCCCAAACCACCTTCCCTACCCTCTGGCTCCTACCCTTGTAACCGCCCCCAGTGTAAAACCTGTCCCATGCACCCTCCCACCACCACCTACTCCAGTCCTGCAACCCGGAAGGTGTACACGATCAAAGGCAGAGCCACGTGTGAAAGCACCCACGTGATTTACCAACTGACCTGCCTACACTGTGATGCATACTATGTGGGAATGACCAGCAACGAACTGTCCATTCGCATGAATGGACACAGGCAGACAGTGTTTGTTGGTAATGAGGATCACCCTGTGGCTAAACATGCCTTGGTGCACGGCCAGCACATCTTGGCACAGTGTTACACTGTCCAGGTTATCTGGATACTTCCCACTAACACCGACCTATCCGAACTCTTGGGGAACTTGGGAACTTGCTCTTCAATATATCCTCTCTTCCCATTATCCACCAGGCCTCAATCTCCGCTAATTTCAAGTTGCCGCCGCTCATACCTCACCTGTCTTTCAACAACATCTTTGCCTCTGTACTTCCGCCTCGATTGACATCTCTGCCAAAACTCTTTGCCTTTACAAATGTCTGCTTGTGTCTGTGTATGTGTGGATGGATATGTGTGTGTGTGCGAGTGTATACCCGTCCTTTTTTTCCCCCTAAGGTAAGTCTTTCCACTCCCGGGATTGGAATGACTCCTTACCCTCTCCCTTAAAACCCACATCCTTTCGTCTTTCCCTCTCCTTCCCTCTTTCCTGACGAAGCAGCCGTTGGTTGCGAAAGCTAGAATTTTGTGTGTATGTTTGTGTTTGTTTGTGTGTCTATCGACCTGCCAGCGCTTTCGTTTGGTAAGTCACATCATCTTTGTTTTTAGATATATTTTTCTCACATGGAATGTTTCCATCTATCATATTCATATCATTAATTTGAACCCAACAATTATGTTTGTTATTGTCACTGTCGCATTTCAAAATCTTTTCTGTCGTCTTATTTTCTCTTTCTGTTTTTGCCAGTAGTTTCACTTTGTATTCACCTTCTCCTTTTTACATAATCTACTGTACAATTTTATCCCGCCTATATATACTCAATACACACACCCACACACACACACACACACACACACACACACACACACATTAAAAAAAAAGTAACTGAATGAGTAGAATTCTCCCAATTGCTCTTGAATTTAGGTGTTCCGAGAACAAGACTTTTGATGTCTCTAGGTGGTGCATTGAAAACTTTCATGCCTGAATAACTGTTCCTTTCTGCACAAGAGTACAGTTTGTTTGTTTACTATGTAAGTCTTGTTTCATTCAACCTTGGATTGTGGCCATGATATGCCCTATTGGTTTTGAAAAAGAGAGTAGTTTTTAATAACGAAACATACAATGGGGATGATATACTGAGATGTCATTGTAATAACCTGTAGTTTCTGGAAAAGGTTCCTGCAAGACTGGCTTGGATGATCACCACGCATAATGAATATAACTCTTTGAGTGACGAAACACTTGTTTTTGCCAGGGGCTGATTACCCCTAAAGATGATGCCTTAAGACAAAAGTCCATGGAAATATCCAAAGTAAGCAGTTATGAAGGCATCCTTATGTGTAAATGATGCAATTATGCATTACGCAAAAGATGCAAAATGAAGTATTTTTGCCAGATCTGAGATATGCTTGGACAAATCTAATTTGCTATAAATATTACATGCAAGAACTTAGCAGAGTCCACATGCTGTATTTGCTGTTCACTACATGTTATATTTGTGTCCTCTTGTTCTTTATGTGTAACACAAAATTGTACATAATGAGTTTTTTTGACATTCAGTGAGAGTCAATTACACATAAATCAGTTGAGGGATTAAAAGAGGTTTCCCTGTTGTTTTATCCACTGGGAGAGAAGTATCATCTGCAAAGAGGGTGAACTTGCTCACTACAGTGATTCAGAGTAGGAGGTCATTTATAAATATAAGAAACAGTAAGGGTCTCAGCACTGAGCCTTGTGGCACTCCAGTGTTGACTATGCTCATTTAGATGATGATGATGGAATTCCATTACTGCCAGTAATTTTTACCACCTGTTTCCTGCCTGTCAGACCATAAGATTCTTCTTTATTTATCAGAGTTTCATGGCTGACACCGTCTAAAACCATAGATAGATCACATAGGATTCTGATTATAAATGATTTATATTGAGTCAATCTTTGGGAGTGATCTGAAGGTTATATTATTCTTGAAGAATCAAGTTTGCCAAGATTGCTAGTAATTCTTTTTATTACTATTAGCAGTTTTGACAAATCTATGCTGTCATCATTGGATCTTGTAACATAGTTAGATGTATATGCTTTTTACAACACTGAAAGTCACATAGTGATGTTGCATCAAAATGTAATAAAGAGTGGTAAGGAACAGCAGAATGTCACAAATAAAACATACTAAATATTGTGCTGATATCCCAGCACACACTAATCACTTGACTTATACTGTCAAGTGATTAGTATATGCTGAGATATCAGCTGGTGTTTGCTGCCACTTTTTATTACATTTTGATGCAACATCACTATGTGTCTTAAGTGTTGTAAAAAGCAAGTTTGTCTAATAATGTTACAAGACAGAATGATGACAGCCTAGATCAGTCAAAACTGGTAACAGTAATGAAAAGAATTCCTAGTGATCTTGGCAAACTTGATTCTTCAAAAATAATATAGGATTCCGATTAGTATCAATTTTCTTTTAAGAGATCGCAGGATTTGATCAGTGAAGAAGAAAATACCATCATCAGTTGATAGCTTTGCCAGAAACCAAATGTATATTGACTGAGAATGTTGTGGCTATTTAGGCAATCAGCAATCCTCCTGAACATCAGTTTCTCTCAGGCCTTGGAAAAACTTTGTAGCAGGGATATTGGGTAGTAATTTGTTACATCAGTTTTTGACTCTTCTTACAAAGTGGTTTCATCTATACATATTTTAATATGTTGATGTTGGGATTAATTAAATATATGGCTTAGGACTGCACTTACATAATCAGAATAAAGCCCCCATCCTTGTGGAAATATTATCAACACCAGAAGCACTTTTTACTTTTGTGTCTTTGATTTTCTTCTTGATTTCAGTAAGTGTGATGGGCTTCATATGCATGACCAAACTATTTGGCACTTATATGGCCAATCAGGCTGAATCTAAGTGACTCGCAGCTCATTTGCCATTATATATGAGAAAAAAATGTTCTCTAAATTGTATAGGGAGACCAACTAGAATTGGTGCTGATATGTAATATTTTTTTTCTGAACAGGCGATCAATGAAGCTACATCATTCTAACAAGAAAAAAGTACATGCATACGTATCCAGCAATCACAAGTCCTGCAGACTACGTGCTGTTTGCATAAACTGCCTCCATTCCTTTCTGTTTTGTCCTCAGTTCCTCCTGATGTCATCAATCCCCAGGGCTGCCGAGTCCTTCACCAGGCTGTCCATCCACGCTGCCTTGGTCAACCTATGGAGTTTCTGGCGTTTGGTTTCCCCTCAAGTACCTTCTTCACCTGTCTTTCTTCTGACACACTGGATACTTTTGCTCTTCAGCTTCTGTAGGATAGTTGGTTGTTGCATCAAGAGATAGATTTCCACATTCTTCCTCCTCTTCCAATCTCCTTTAATCTGCACACACACACACACACACACACACACACACACACACACACACACACACACACACACACACTTGAATAAACTGCCCTTTTCATTTAATTTTTTATAAATTTCATACTGCTTTTTTTTATATATATATATATATATATATATATATATATATATATATATATATATATATATATATATATAATTCCAATCCCAAAGAAAGCAGGTGTTGACAGATGTGAAAATTACCGAACCATCAGTTTAATAAGTCACAGCTGCAAAATACTAACACGAATTCTTTACAGACTAATGGAAAAACTAGTACAAGCCAACCTCGGGGAAGACCAGTTTGTATTCCGTAGAAACACTGGTACACGTGAGGCAATACTGACCTTACGACTTATCTTAGAAGAAAGATTAAGGAAAGGCAAACCTACGTTTCTAGCATTTGTAGACTTAGAGAAAGCTTTTGACAATGTTGACCGGAATACTCTCTTTGAAATTCTAAAGGTGGCAGGGGTAAAATACAGGGAGCAAAAGGCTATTTACAATTTGTACAGAAACCAGATGGCAGTTATAAGAGTCGAGGGACATGAAAGGGAAGCAGTGGTTGGGAAGGGAGTAAGACAGGGTTGTAGCCTCTCCCCGATGTTGTTCAATCTGTATATTGAGCAAGCAGTAAAGGAAACAAAAGAAAAATTCGGAGTAGGTATTAAAATTCATGGAGAAGAAATAAAACCTTTGAGGTTCGCCGATGACATTGTAATTCTGTCAGAGACGGCAAAGGACTTGGAAGAGCAGTTGAATGGAATGGACAGTGTCTTGAAAGGAGGATATAAGATGAACATCAACAAAAGCAAAACAAGGATAATGGAATGTAGTCTAATTAAGTCGGGTGATGTTGAGGGAATTAGATTAGGAAATGAGGCACTTAAAGTAGTAAAGGAGTTTTGCTATTTGGGGAGAAAAATAACTGATGATGGTCGAAGTAGAGAGGATATAAAATGTAGGCTGGCAATGGCAAGGAAAGCGTTTCTGAAGAAGAGAAATTTGTTAACATCCAGTATTGATTTAAGTGTCAGGAAATCATTTCTGAAAGTATTCGTATGGAGTGTAGCCATGTATGGAAGTGAAACATGGACGATAAATAGTTTGGACAAGAAGAGAATAGAAGCTTTCGAAATGTGGTGCTACAGAAGAATGCTGAAGATTAGATGGGTAGATCACATAACTAATGAGGAAGTATTGAATAGGATTGGGGAGAAGAGAAGTTTGTGGCACAACTTGACCGGAAGAAGGGATCGGTTGGTAGGACATGTTCTGAGGCATCAAGGGATCACCAATTTAGTATTGGAGGGCAGTGTGGAGGGTAAAAATCGTAGAGGGAGACCAAGAGATGAATACACTAAGCAGATTCAGAAGGATGTAAGTTGCAGTAGGTACTGGGAGATGAAAAAGCTTGCACAGGATAGAGTAGCATGGAGAGCTGCATCAAACCAGTCTCAGGACTGAAGACCACAACAACAACAACTGCTTATATAATTATAATCATACCAGAGATATGTTGAACCACAGAGTTTCTTCTGATCTTGAGCACTGTTAATGGGTTGTGCATATCAGAGCAGTTGATAAAATCAGATTTGTTTCCTTCTTTAAATTTCTAGGGAAGATACTGCCAGAAGGAATTGGTGAAGTACAAGAATACATAGATATATGTGATTATGCTGTTGGCCTGTCCCGTATGTTTGCTGGGAAACTCTTTCCCTCTGAACGTGAGGGACATCTTCTGATTGAAAAGTGGAATCCATTGGGAGTTATTGGAGTAATTAGTGCATTCAACTTCCCTATTGCAGTGTATGGCTGGAACAGTGCTATTGCCATGGTAAGTTTCAATTTCAAGCGTCTTGTCTCTGAGTTATTGGGAATTAAAATGCACATAAAATAGTGAGAATGTGTAATTGTATTATATGACAAAATGATTGTAATGTACCTTCTACGTCATAATTTACAGTTTACATATTTTCCTAAGCATGTATCAGTTTTGTAAGGTTGCAGAAAATATAAATTGCAATTTTCAAGTGAGCAAAGCTTAAAAGTGATGTCATCATGCATAAATGAAAATTACATCTATAGATCTGCCTTGAACAGAGGATCAAAATGACTTAACATGAACTAGGCCATGCATATTTTATTGCTACATGGCTTATAGAATGGTTAGGCTACTAATCGGTCTGAATCAGAGAAAGGACTAGCAAGCATGTAATGAGAATTATCTCATTCTGCAGGTACTTTAATTTAGTATTCAGAAAAGAAATATTGTTGGCAGAAAACTTTTTTTTAATTCCAATCTGGAAGAATAGCATGGATCTCTCATGACACTTAAGTTGACATCCTTTGAGTCTGAACTTGTTTTTTCTTTTTTTTTTAAAAAGAAAGGAGAGAGAGAGAGAGAGAGAGAGAGAGAGAGAGAGAGAGAGAGAGAGAGAGAGAGAGAGAGATCCATCTGAAGCAGAGGCTTGTTGGGTAAAAGAGGAAACGTCTGTCAAGGATTGCTTAGCAAGGGAGACTTGAAGAGACTTTTCTTATATATTTTTTTTAAAGAGCAGATCTATTTGAGACTGAGGTCAGTTATATGAAAGAAGGAATATCTGACAAGGATTGACTAGAACACTTTTGTCTTCCATCATAAAATTCTGTTAGCATATGCCCTTGCTTGCTGTGACGATAATACTAGTCCTTCTCTATGATAAATCTCTAAAGCTACTTTTAGGTATTTACTCTGCTAACCATTGTCAACTGCACAGCAGATGTTACTTCCTACTGTATCATTGATCAGGGCTTTGTCCCATTGAGAGCGAGAAGAATGACTATTTAATTGACTGTGTGTGCTGTAGTTAGTTTAATCTTGTCTTTGCATTCCCTGTGGAACCAATATGTAGCGGGATTGTACTATGTTACTATAATATCAGTTAGTTCTGGTCGTTGAAACTTTTCATGTAGGCTCTTGCATGACAGTTGGTGTCTATCTACAGGCATATACCACTTTCAGTTCTTCAGTATCTCCACGATCCTCTGTAATGGATCAAATAAAACTGTGATCTACAAACATGCAGTATATTCCTGGTGAAAATAAGTTTTGTAACTTGTCTTATAATTGAAATAAATGGTTGTAGCTTCATCATAAGTTGCATTGAGAAGTATCTATTTTTTATTTCTTGATGGCGACTAGTTTTGAATACCTGTGGTCATTTTCAAGCCATCCTAAAAAGAAGATTACAGGTGACTTGACAATCTCATACAAACAAGGCATATATTTCTATTACTACAGTATGCTAATATATGTGTAAGGTATATAAATCTGTCATGGTTCTGTTTTACAAGTTGTCTTACTAGTCATATACCATGATTTAAGTGCGACAAATACAGGTGATAGCCCATGTACAGAAACTGCCCCTGCAGTAATCAAAGCAGTATACAGTCGACTTAACAACAGCAAATTACACCACATATGATGGACATTAGAGAACTGGTGTGCAGAGACACCAGTGGTTACCAGGTAAAATTCTAGTGGCCACTGACGGTGGCACATGTTGAAAATAAAATGTTTACTGACTAAACTACACATTCTGTTTCTTTTTATTAACTTAATATAGATTTAAAAATCCTACAATGCCAAAAATTCTTTTTTCTAAGACCACTCATTGTCTCCAGTGTGTCAAATTGCACCAAACTGCTATGTGTTACATCATTACATGACGTCACCTCCAGAAGACACTGCAGTTGCATGAGCTATGCTCATGCACATAATATGTCCAGTCGCTAAAAAATTACGTGTTTGTACTATAACTGAAAATAAAAAAGTGTGGCAGCCTCACTGCAAAAATAAATTAATTAACCTGCCAATTTACAAGAAGGCTGCCCGTTAAGCAGATCATTACCATGATAATTCATTGCTTCATATTTAGTCTTCTAACGGAGAAGAAAAGTGTCATATTGATTATAATAACCTGAAGCCACAATGTGCAGCATTATGCTCAAAGATAAAAGAATAACTGCAAATGACCATGCTCTAATGAGCAAAAATTTCATTTTTCCATATTACATCAATATTGCTGCTAGCACAACAACACAACTAATATTGAAATGATACATCATCAAATTTACATGGTTCTACATACTGCACTCCAGTGAGCAAAAATTATGATTCTTTTTTACAAAGTGACTCCATTGCACAACTAGCACAGCAGCACATTCAATATTGAAATTTAAAACACTGCCGATTGGTGAACACCACATGGAAATGAATGCATTTTAAAAAATATTTTAAGGTACATTATAAAAATAGTAAATCCTTTCATTTTACAGGTTAAACTTGTTATGCAACTCAACTTACGATCAGTGAAACTGGTACAAAAGCACATCACCATATTAAAACATAAATAAGTTACGATAAAACTGTCAGTTGGCAAAAACCAGATAGATAAGCAAAAATTACATTACTTAACAACATTTGAAATACATCATAAACTAACAAATCCTTTCTTATTGCAGATTGAACTTCTTATTATCTAATCTTTTCTATGGATGCCATGTGTTAGCACACATAAATTGCATTACACTTTTTGCGTACAGAAAAGGCACTTATAGTCCAACCCAAGCTGCTGTGTACATGGCATAAATGATGGCCCTCATTCACTCTGCAATATCAAAAAAGCCATGACTATACATTAGTTGCAAATGGTTGGAATACACCAAAGTATTCATGCATTGCGCCAGACAATTATGCTTCACGTAGTTGCACTACAGTGCCATAGACTACTCAAAGCAGTCGTACTTCTGTACTTTGAACTTAAAAAAATAGTACTTAATGAAACAAAAGTTACCAAGTATAGTATACTATTACCAAGAATTTCTCATTCAGCGACAAATTTCATTTGGTATCCCATATGATAATTCTTATGGCATCTGAAAAACCAATGCCAAGGAATAGGGCATTTACCTGACTGCCTTGGCCCATGGATTTCAGCATTTCACATGAAAACAAGACTAGCTGAGTGTTGTGTGACTAAGGTTTAGCTTATCTATGATTGATGGCATGGAGAATGCCATTGTATTTAAAATACTCTATTAGGTTTGAGCTCAGAATATTTGTAAGATTCTACAACAGATGGACATATGGATGTCAAAGGCACTGGACAATTGTTTTTTGGATCACCTTTCCTACCCTTCTTGTAAACTGGTGTGACCTTTACTTTCTTCCAATGAAGCAGAAACAGATCACAGCCACAAGTTTGCCTTCTGTGTCTTCCACCTAAATTTATGTTTCCATGCACTGACTTTGTTATACCAACACCCCCCCCCCCCCCCTCCAGAAAAACACACACACACACACACACACACACTCTCTCTCTCTCTCTCTCTCTCTCTCTCTCTCTCTCTCTCTCTCTCTCTCCCTCCTATTTCTATATCCACATCTGCACTTTTTGAACCACTGTGAAGTGCATGCCAGAGGATGCATTTCACTGTACATATTTGACTGGGACTTTTTCCCATTAGGGATTGATAAGTTGGTATTGTAATATTTTCCTAGAGTCATCGTTTATAACCAGTTCTTGATACTTTATATAATACACTTTCTTGGGGGAATTTTCATCTATTTTCAAGAGAATGCCAGTTCAGTTCTTTTAACACTCTCCGGCAGATCAAACTAAACCTGTGACCACTGTGCTGCCCTTCTCTGTATATGTCCAATACATCCCTGGCAGTCCTAGTGGGTATGGATCCCACACACTTGAGCAATATTTTAGGATGGGTCACACGAGTGATTTGTAAGCAATCTCCTTTGTAGAGTGTATTTCTCTAGTATTCTACCAATAAGCCACAACTCAGCCTATGTGATCATTCCACTTTACGTCCCTACTGTTACACCCAAGTTCTTGTATGAGTTTACAGAGTCCATCTGTGACTCATTAATACTATTTACACAGGAAATATTTTTTTTCTTTTTGTGAAGAGCATAATTTTTGTGTTTTTCAACATTTAAAGGAAGCTGCAAATCATCGCACCACTTTGATATCTTATCAAGATCTGACTGAATATTTGTACTGATTTGTTCAGACTGTATTTCACTGTAGATAACTGCATCATCTACAAAAAGTCTGAGGTTACTTTTAATATTAATATACAACTTCAATAGCAAGGGATCTAGCACACTCCTGTTGGGTACACCCAAAGTTATTTCTAGATCTGTCAATGACTACCCATCTAAAATAATGTGCTGCATCCTGCCTGCCAAGAAATCCTCAATCCAGTTATATATTTCATCTGATACCCTTTATAACCATATTTTTGGAAATTGAGAAATACTGCATCTACCTGACTGCCTTGATCAATGGCTTTCAGAATGCCATGTAAGAAAAGTGCAAGTTGGGGCTCACATGATCTATCTTTTTGAAATCCATGCTGGTTCGCATTGAGGTCATTCTGTTTGAGATACCTCATTGTGTTTGAGCTCAGAGTATGTTCTAAGATTCTACAACAAATGGATGTCAAGAATTTTGTATGGTGATTTTGTGACTCACTTTTCTTATCCTTCTTGTAGACGAGTGTGACCTGTGCTTTTTTCCAACTAGTGGATACAGTTTTTTGTTAGCAGGATCTATGACAGATTATAGTTAACAGAGGGACTAACTCAGCTGTAAATAGGGCATATAATCTGATAGGAATTCATCAGGCCCTGGGGCTTTGTTCAGTTTTAACAATTTCAGCTGTTTCTTAATTCTACTGACACTAGTATCTATTTCATTTATCTTTCCAGTTGTATGGGAGTTTTGTTGGGGCAATATTCCTGGATTTTCCTTTGTAAAGGAACATTTGAAAATACAGTTAAGCATTTCTGCTTTTGCTTTCCTAGTCTTAACTTCAGTTCCAGTCTCATCCATGAATGACTGGAGACTAACTTCGGTGCCACTGAAAGCTTTTACATATGACCAGAATTTCTTTGCATTGTTGTGAACGATCATTTGGCAGTATTCTGCAATGGTGCACACTGAAGGCTTCATGCTTTGCTCTCTTGACTGCCAAATTGTTTCATTCTGCACCTCTCTATCTATAGTTCTATGATTTATATTATACATATTATACAGTAGTCTTTGTTTCTTTAGAAGTTTCTTTACAGTCACTGCATACCATGGTGGATCTCTCCCATTTTGCACTGTTCTTTTGGGTACATATCTGTCCAGTGCATAGTCAACTATTCTTTTAAACTTGAGGCATACTCATATCCTGAACAAAAAGTGTCAACTTTCTCATTGAGGTATGACACTGTTGTTTCTCTATCTATTTTGCTGAAAATACGACCTCTGACATACATATCTGTCCAGCCTGTAGTCAACTGTTCTTTTAAACTCGAGGCATATTCATATCCTGAGCAAAAAGTTTCAACTTCCTCATTGAGGTATGAGACTGTTGTTTCTCTATCTATTTTGCTGAGCATACAAACTCTGACAATAAAGTTCGGTGAATGAAGTCGGAACAGTTGATTGGGCAACACTGGCAACTCACAACACTGCAACTGCATAGTGGCCAGTGTTGACAACCTGCCCTGCCATAGTTCAGTTGAGCATCGTAAGTGTTCTGTGTTAGACCTGTTGGATGCAGTGCTTGTTAGTGCATTGGTTCTGAACTGAGAACAGGACAGTTAACGAGAAAAGGATCAATTTAAAGTTTTGTTTTAAGCTTGGAAAGACACTGAAAGAAATGCATGCAATGCTGGTATGTGTTTATGGGGATCAATTACTGTCCATGAAGTGTGTGTACAAATGGTTTGCCCATTTTTGAGGATGCCCAGAAAGCGTTTGTGACAATCCCCATAGCGGACGACTGGCGACCACCATCAGTGACAAAAACATTGAGAAAATGAGGACATTATTCATGAACGACTGTCGATTAACTGAGCATGTGATAGCAGATGAACTGCAGATGAACCATTAATCCATGCGACAAATCTTTATCGAGGAGTTAGGGAAGAGGAAAACGTGTTGTCGTCTTGTGCCACATCACTTGACTGATGATCAGAAGCATGCATGTTTAGAGGCTTCACAGCATTTTGTCATATTGTCTCTGAGGATGAATCTTGGTGTCTCTGGTACAGCCCTGGAATGAAACAGCAATGCATGGAATGGCGTTCTCCAACATCACCTCATTGGAAAAAGGTCAGAGCTGAAAAAACAAGCATCAAGACAATGCACATCACCTTTCTCAATTGTAAAGGCATTATCCACAAGGAATTTCTACCTGAGGGAACGACAATGAATGCTGCATGGTACATTGAAATTTTGACCCATTTCATGCAACATCTACACAGGGTACGACACCAATATGCACAAGGTTCCTGAGTTTTTGTTCAAAACAACGCTCGCCCACACACAGCCAACATTGTCAAACAGTTCCTGGCAAGAAAGGGTATGGTGCAACTTGAACATCCACTATACTCACCGGATCTCAATCCCCTAGACTTCTTCCTATTCCCTCAGCTCAAACTCACTTTGAAAGGGAAGAGATTTGACGATATTCCTGACATCCAACAAAACGTGACACAGCGTTTGAACAACATGACATCTGAACACCATCCCTAAAGAAGACTTTGTGCAAACTTTCCAGGACATGTTCGCAGAGCTCAGCAGTGCATAGTTATGGGAGGTGACTATTTCGAAGGACAGTAAGGTAACTGTAATTCATAGTTCATCTACATTAATGTTACAGGACTATTCACCAAACTTTATTGTCAGAGGTTGTATATATCTTTCTGTTTGTTTTAGTTGCCTTTGTATTTCGCTATCCATTGTTACTATAACTGCCTCATGGTCACCAATACTATTTTTTACATGGACTTTCTCAAAGAGGTCAGGTCTTTCCGTTGCCATTAGATCTAATATATTTACATCATGGGTGGGTTTCTGAACTATCTGTTCCAGGCAGTTCCTGGTAGTTTTCAGAGAAGGTATTTAGTCACATTTCACAGGATGTCTTGTCACACCCACCACTAACAAAACTATAATCATCCCAGTTGATTGTTAGGTGATCTAAAGTCTCCTCCAATACTTACAGGATCATTAGGAAATGTAAGTAAAAGTGAAATGAGGTTTTCTCTAAAGTTTTTGGTTACATCAGGAAGAGAATCTGGTGGTTGATAGAAGCACCCTGTTATAATGTTTTGCTCACCCTTCATACTTATCTCACATGCAGCTTCAACTTTTATTTTGGTGGGGTCGAGTGTCTTGTCTAACTGCAACAAATATGCCACCTTCGTTTCCCATTCCTCTACTAAGTAGGTACACACTTAAATTTTCCCCAACAGTCTCACCACTGTTGGTTTCCTATTGCAACCACTGCCACATTTTTTTTTTTTCCTTTTTTCTGTTTCTGTCATACAGTATTTTGTAACAATATTGACAATTGTGACTGCTTTTCATTTTTGATGGTTTTTTATTCTTTTTCTTGCCTCTCACTTCCATTTTTTCCCTTCTATGTTTATTTTCATATTTTCTCACTTAACAGCTATTTTTTGCAGCCTATCATCAACTGCAAATACTGATTTCTAGCCTGGTGATGAACAACTTTTGCATTATTTTAATATTTTTAGTATTATTGTTGGTTGCAGATCTGTCACAAAGTTACCATTTCTTCCACCTTCTTCTTAATTTAATGTGTTTGTTTTTATGATGGAATTGTGTGACTTGGCCAACTAATATTTAGTGACCTGACTTTAATTAATCTAGAGAAAGCACCAGCCTTTCTGAAGGGTTAAGCATTGGAATGTAAACGTTAGTCTTATTGCAGCATTAATACTAAGCAGTTTCATTTGAGTTCTGCTTCTCCAAAGATGACATTTTTATTGTATATTTTTATTGCACATAACTTGGCACATAAATGAACTTCCAATAACTTTTTGTTCAGTTGAGTGTTTTCATGTCATAGTATCAGTTTAATTGATTAAAACTTGCAACTGGCCCACAAGTAAATATCAGTTTTCAAATACTGGAACAAATTTTATTTATATCCATAAAATGTTTCAGGTATGTGGAAATGCTTTACTGTGGAAAGGGGCTCCAACTACACCTCTTGTGTCTGTTGCTACCACAAAGATCTTAGCATCAGTATTAGAAAGAAATAATCTACCTGGTGCCATTTGTTCTTTGTGCTCTGGTGGAAGTGATATTGGAGAAGCCATTGCAAGGGATACTAGACTGCCACTGGTGTCATTTACAGGCAGCACACATGTGGGTCATAAGGTAAGAGCGTATCATTCTAAGTGTGGCAGAGAGAAATTTATTTTATGCTAATAAGAAAACTTTATAAACATTGTAGAAGACATATTCAACAAGGGATACAACAGATTTAGATTTTTTGCTCACCAATTTTTTTCTGAAAGTTCACGGTGGACTTGAAGTTGACACAGGTATGTGGGGATCCATGTAGCTTATGGACCATACAATAGGAGATGACCAAGGACCTGGTGGAATACTGTTCAGTACGCCCATTAAGTTTGCTCTGTATGGACTCCAAGATGGCATAAGCTATAGGATGAACACCTGCACACTGTGGAATAGCATCAGCACAAAGAGTGCGCTAAAGCTTATGGCAAAAGGGATCATAAATCATTAGAAATGTTGCTGCTTTCTTGAGAGGGAACAGCTTCTGATATTGCAGGAACAGCGTCTATAATCGTGAAATGTTTGTTTGTTTTGTTTTAGGGTGCAAAAACAACTGGGGTCATATGCACCTAAGTCAAAACCACAGAACACAAAGACAGAGGGGCGTTAATAAACGATGGCATGTCAATCCCAATCGACATAAGAGAAGACAGCTAAACACAGGGTCATGGGGAATGGGCTTTAAAATACACCATAGAGAAACGGAAGTCCAGAAATAAAAATTAATTGGCCGTCACCATATTGCTACAATGGATAAAAAGTGAAATGCAGTTGACAGCCAACGCATTGTTCACTAAGATGGCCAATAACTCAGATGGCAAACCCAAGTGGGAATGTAAACGGTTAAAAAAAAAGGCATTCCACCAGGAAATAGCAGACAGTTAAAACTTGGGTGCAATGTGCACAAAGTGGTCGGAGAGTGGCACTTAACGAATGGCGTTGGCTAAAATGGCAGTGCCCTATACGGAACCTAGTTAAAATGACCTCCTCCCAGCGGGAGAGCTGAAAGGAGGTCACCCAAGACTCTGGGAGAGGTGTAATCCCATGAAAGGATGACCAATGGCAATTCCAAAGGGACACCTACTCCTGACAGACGGCAACCAAGAGATCATTGGAGGGAATATAGGAACTAGTGGGCTGAGGTACAAGGACTGCAGCCTTGGCAACAGCATCAGCAGCCTTGTTTCCTGGCAGGCCGACATGACCAGGAACCCACATAAACATCACAGTGGCTCCACCAAGAGTGAGCAAGTGACAGTTTCCTGGACCTATTGCACTAAGGGATGGGCGATGTGCAGCACACATAGACTTTGAAGGGCGCTGAGAGTCTCAGCATAGGACACAATTGACAAGATGGTGTCACTGGATGTACACCATGGCCTGATACATGGTGAAGACCTTAGCTGTAAATACTGAGCAGTGTGCCAGAAGCCAAACCGGAAAATGTAGACGCCAATGATGAAAGCATACCTGACACCACAGCTAGTCCAAGAGCCATCAGGGTACACAAAGGTACTATCGCAATGTTCCATGTGAAGGTCACGAAACTGAAAACAATAGAGTGAGGCTGGAGTAGTGTCCTTAGGAAGCGAATGAAGGCCAAGGTGAACACGGGCCACTGCATGAAGCCAAAGTGGTAAAGGATTCACACCCACCAGGAAAAATGCAGGTAGTGAGAAGTTAAGCCGCCGGAGCAAGTGCCAAAAGCAGACTCCAGGATGTAACAAAGAAGAGGGACACGCCCCATACTGGTGATCAAAGGAATCATTGAAGAAGGAGGCACAGAATGGGTGGCCACACACGGCAGACAAACAGCATGCATACCTGCTGAGGAGAAAGTCACAGCAGTAGGACAGTGGTAGTTCAGCAGCTTCGGCATACAGACTCTCAACCGGGCTATTGTAAAGGCGCCAGGGGCCAACTGGATGCCACAATGGTGGATAGTGATGAAATGGCATGAGATGCATAAACAAAGCACCCATAGTCTACCTTCGAACAGACAAGAGCCCAGTACAAACAGGGGAGCGTGGTGCGATCTGAATGGCAGAAAGTACTATTGAGGACACGTTGGACATTGAGGGACCGCGTACAGCAGGCTGTCAGGTAAGACACATGAGAGGACCAAGAAAGTTTCCTATTGACCATGAGCCCCAGGAATTTGATAGTTTCAGTGGAAGAGCAATAGGCCCAAGATGTAAAGATGGTGGGAGAAACCAATTGTGCCACCCGAAATTCATACAAACGGTTTGTCAGTGGAAGAATGAAAGCCATTGTCGATGCTCCACGAGTGAAGACGATCGAGACATCACTAAGACACCGCTCAATGAGACAGGTCCATGGAGAACTGCAACAGATGGCAAAATCATCAATGAAAAGGGAGCCGGAGATGCCCGTCAGAAGACACACTATTATAGGGTTAATGGCGATAGCAAAGAGGATGACACTCAGGGCAGAACTCTGAGGCACACCATTTTCCTGGATGAAGGTGTCTGACAAGGCAGAAGCCACACAAACCTTGAAAACCCAATCTTTTAAAAATTCCTCAAGGAAATGGGGCAGATGGCCACAGAAGTCCCATGTAGAGAGTACGAAGGATACCAGTTCTCCAGCGGGTGTCGTAGGCCTCCTCCAAATCGAAAAACATGGCCATAGTCTGGGATTTCCACAGAAAAACATTCGTGACATTGGTAGCCAAAGTGATGAGTTGGTCACCTGCAGAACGGTGTGCTCAAAATCCGCACTGAGCAGTGATTAGTAAATTGCGAGACTCGAGCCACCATACCAGCCGAGCACAAATCATAGGTTCCATCTTCTGGCAAACACAGCTGGTGAGAGAGATAGGGTGGTAGCTAGAAGGAACGTGTTTGTCCTTACCGGGCTTAGGTATGGATATGACGGTGGCTTCATGCCAGTGTCCGGAAAATGTGCCCTCTGCCCAGATGTGGTTGTACGTATTAAGCAGAAAGTGCTTGCCCACCAGAGAATGGTACTGCAACATCTGAATGTGGACTGCGTCTGGCCCTTGGGTGCAGCATCAGGATGAACTGATAGTGTAGTCAAACACCCTCATAGTAAAGGCGACATTGTAACACTTACGATTCTGAGAAGGGTATCGCCTGAGCCTCCTCCACTCATTTCCAATGGAAGAAGGCAGGGTAATAGTGAGAAGAGCTCACAATTTCCGTGAAATGGCGGCCCAAGGCGTTGAGGATAGCAATAGGGTCCACTACGACATCGTCTGCTAGTGTCAGGCCAGAAATTGGAGAATGGATATTGGTCCCAGAGAGCTGTCGGAGTTTGGCCCACTCAACAGAGGAAGGGCGGAACTGTTAAAAGAAATAGTGAATGAAATACAGCTAGCTTTTTCGCTATCCTGAAGAACGCAATCACACCGTGCACACATTTGTTTGTAACAAATGCAGTTTGCTATTGTAGAATGACAGTTAAGAATATGGAGAGCAAGTCTCAGTGTGCAAATTGTGTCGCAGCATGCCTCAGCCCACCAATGGACTGGGAAATGGTATGATAAAGAGGAAGTGCGAGGAACGGAACGTTCTGCAGTGGTAAGGATAACATTTGTAAGATATTCCACTTAGTCATCACAACTGGGGAAATTTTGTTTTTCGAAGGTTGCGAGGAAGGAGTAAAGCTGCCAGTCAACCTTAGTAAGATGCCATTTGGGTGTGTGCACAGTGGGCTAGGAGTCAGCAAGCAGGTAGCACATGGGAAATGGTCACTCAAGTAGATGTCAGAAAGAACAGACCACTTAAAACGATGGGCAAGCTGGGCAATGCAGAAGGACAAGTCCAAATGGGAGTAGGTGTGCGAGGAGTCAGAAAGGAATGTGCATGTTCCTTTGTTAAGGCAGAAGAGATTAAGTTGATTAAGAAGGTCAACCGAGAGGGCACCTCTCTGACAGGTTCTGGGAGAACTCCAAAGGGTATGATATACATTAAAGCCACTGAGTAGCAGAAATGGTGGCTGCCCAATAAGCTGGATGAAGTCTCCCCTGGAGACAACAAATGATGGAGGGATATAAATGGTACAAATGGAGAAAGTCAGGTGATGAAGGAAAAGGCAAACCACAACAGCTTGAAGACGGGTAGTCAGGGACATGAGTTAACTGTGAAGATCATCATGTATGAGCGGCATAATTCCCCATGAGATGGAATGCCGACCTCAAGGGGGAGGACAAAATGGACTGGGAAGAAATGCGGAAGCTCAGAGCAGTCACGAGGATGCAACTTTGTTTCCTGAAGGCAGAGTACAACGGGACACTGAAATTCTAAAAGTAGCCATAAATCCTCCTTGTGGGATCAATGGCCACGAATTTCCCCTTAGACGAGAGTCATGATAAGGAAAAAATGAAGGGGTGTCATCACAGCGGCTGCTGAGTGCCGGCCTGCGAAGACTCGCTGCTACAGGGCACCGAAGCAGGAGGATCCTGCTCCATGAGGTCCACAGAAGCATTGGCTTTCTTGTGCTGTCGGTCTGTGGAGTCCAATGTAGGAAAACAGTTGGTGGTGTGCACTGGTGACAGGGAGGTTGGCCGGGCAAAGGTATCACATGGCGACACTTCAAAGAGGATCTCCGAATTGGCGAAGGAGAAGACCGTTTGCCTTTGTTGGAATTCTCTGAGCCTTTCTGGTTAGCAGAGGAAGACTCAGGTGTTGGTTGGCTGGAGGGATGTAAGAAGTCTTCATGGGAGTAATCCTCCTGTCCTTTCTGGCCTGCTGGTTGTGTAGCTGGTGGCTTCAGCCCTTGAGGTGAGAGTTTTATGGCTTGTTGCACAGCTAGACGAGGGGACAGCAATGCTCCCTTGACACTCAGTGATTTCACAATCTCAGACCTGAATTTGAGGTTGCATGACTGCTTGGCCATATCCCTCATGGAGCAAGATGTAGGGAGAACAGAACTATGAGTGACAGACAGTAGAACACAGGGTTTGCAACTATCCAATAACTTGCGAGTGACTGGATAAGACACATTTTCCTTTACCCGGATCTCCTGGACAACCCGCTCATCAAGATACATGGGACAATCTCGAGAGGAGACAGCATGACTGCCATTGCAGTTGATCAGTGGTGAGCAGGTGGTGGACAGTCGCCCTCATGCACATCCCTACCCCAAGTTACACATTTGGCTAGGTGTCAACAAGATGTTCTAGTGTGGTTGAAACGATGACACTGGTAGCAGTGCATTGGGTTCAGAACGTACGGTCAGCCTGTGATAATTTAATAGTCTGCTTTGATCTTGGTTGGAAGCACCACTCTATCAAAGGAGAGAAAAAGATGTGTGTGGGCACTAAGGAGGAATGTACCTTTTTCATCACCCAATGTATGGCAATGACTCCCTGATCAGAGAGGATTGGATTGGATTTCAGCCTCAGTCAGACTGTTGAGCAGCCTAGTGTAAATAACACCACAGGAAGAATTCAAAGTTCTATGGGCCTCAACAGGAACAAGATAGCTGTGGAGAAGTGAGGTGACGAGCAGTTGTGCTTGAGAATCAGAAGTAGTCTCCAAAAGCAAAGTGCTATTCTATACATTAGAACAGGATTTCACAGGGACGGCAATTACAACAACACCTTTCTGAATAACGAACCTGGGCCCCCTTCATAAGGTGGTGCACCCACCTTAGGTGATTGTTTACACCTCAGGTCACACCTCCTGAACACGTGACAGAGGCACCAATCAGCAGTTTGGGAAGGTAGCAGCTCAGGCAATCACCCCTCCCTGGGCCTGGCCTGTACCAGGAGGTACGTGCAAACCCTACCTGTCAACCCAGGGATGGGAATTTCACGCTACCCAGCCATCTGTTACACGTCAGACACAGGGGCTAGCCTTCAGAAGCATAGAGGGAGGAAGAAGAAAAAGAGGAACCTCAAACACTCAATCAGAGGAAGGATAGGAGAAGAGAAACAAAGAAAGGAAAAGGGAATGAAAAACATTGGTGATACTGTTCTTATGTTGGTGACAGACAATGCGGAACAATCCCAATAATACCCCAGACATGTTCCCCAAGGGAGGGGAAAAAGAATAGTAAGAGGATAGACATGCAGTACGGAAGGGAAAAGATGTTGCAAAGGTTGGGGACCCGTGGTAGCCAAGCACAAATCCGCCAAAGAGCAGCGAGGCTCCTGGGGGGAATCGTGAAATGGAATGCATTAAAACAGGCCATGCCAGAAATGTTTGGGAAATCTTTACGAGTTACTAGTACACTACAGCCAGCAGGTAACTTATTTGTATGTGTCCAATGCATATTATGTGCCTATAATGGTAATTGGCACTTGGTCAATTCTAAGTAGAGGCATGATCCATGAGAGGAGAGGGCAGGACTTAATTGTCTATACATCTCTATGGAGAAAAATGTTTCTGTAATGTCAGCATCCAATTCAAATGGTACCTGATGGCTGCCATTGTGGACATGTGCCCATACGTACTTGTCTTGGCATCTTTCCTGCATCATGTAGATGGTGCCCACTTCTATTGGTGGTGAGGGCTTTGCAGTCTGTCTTCTGGTACTCTGTAAATGACAGCATTGTTCCCAAACTGATTGTAAACTATACAAACAGCTCTGTGGTGGAGGCATGTCACAGCTGTGGCTGTGGAAGCAGGTCAGGGCAGGTGGGAAGTTTCCTTCGATACTGATGAGATGGACTGGCCCTCACTGGATAGCCAGGGCAGTTGTTGGTTGATGCTGTAAAGGTGATGTGTGTCAGATGCAACATCATATTTCAAATGACAATGCAATGGTTAGGAATTCTTCCCAACTAGGATCTGGTAACTTAATAGTGCTGATACAGATTTGATGATCAGGTGCATTTGATCAATCTGTCTTATATGAGGCTATTTGCATATGGTTTAGCACTACTATCTGCTGTGGCACTGAATTCACACCATTAACTTAGCACAATGATACAATATGCATTTGGTAGTCAAAGTATTTTGACAGTCTCTCCATGAGTTCATCCAGAGTGAAGACAAAAAGGTTCCTGGGAGGAACCTTTGGCATCATTTTTATGCTTCTGGTTCAAGGAAGGAAGTAGTCTCGGTGGCAAACGGCATCAGTAATATGTCCCATTGTGAGATAATGGCATAGGTATGCCATATATGAACTACTTTGTCACACTCACTATTGAACACAGAGGGTGGGACCAGTGTGACTGTGCTGGAGGAGCAGAACCACCTTGGAGTGAGACAACATTTGCTCCTTATGTTGCTTCTGTTGCTGTTCTATTTCCTGCTGCTAATGTAACTCACTGCAATAGTTACTCGTGCTTCTGTTGTAATCTCAACTTCTGCTGCTGCTCTTATTGTTTTTCACACAGTTCCAGTTATTTTTGCTGTTTTTGATCAGATTAACAAATGCTATATCCATCTTTGACACATTGTCTTGTTCTTATCAGCTATCTAGATTTAGATACTGTCCTCCAAGTGTAATGTTTATGCTCACTAGTACTGTGGCAGTCTTGCACACATGAGACTAATGCCACATCACTATCGCTGCATTCTGAAGTAATAAATAAAGACTTTTACAGTTACAGTCTTCATTGGTCACTGAACACTAATACAATTTAAATTTCTGGATCCCCACGTATGACAAAAAAAATTGTGCTCCACAAGAATGTAAATGAACTAGAAGGGACTGGCACCTGAAGTCCCAGAAAGTCAGCATCTTTCACAGTAATTAATCTGTAGCTCCTGATAATGTGAGCGAGTCGATAGACCACAAAGGCAAAATATCCAGAGGACATGTTTCTGTTGTCAAGCATTGCTGACAAAGTCAGATTTCCACAGCAATGCAGCAGGTCAAGAGGACAAATTCAGCAGAGTCCAACAGACTAGAATGATGCCATACTCAGGAACCAGTGACAGTGGCAATGGCAGCGAGCAGATGTTGGCTTAGTGCAGCTGACAGTGATCTGCCTAAGGCAGCTGTCTAAAGAGGATTGGCTTTCGCCTCCTCTATGGCCAGTTGTACTGTCATATTGGTAGTTCCTCAGGCAGCCAAATACCATGCCCGGAGTTCACATGTCATAGATACCACTGTTTGCTGTGAAGCTGCCAAACCTACAATGTCCATGGTCTCTGCCACTGATACAACTTACAAAGACCTTCACAGACAGGCACTGTTCCCCAAACTTGGTCCTGGTTTCTGTGCCATACCCCCAATACTCTGAGCACCTAAGGAACCAGATACAAAGGAGTGTTGCTCACATCATCCATTATCATCCAGGATTGTCAACCTCTTTACTTGTATCCACTACTTTATCAAAATGGCAATATTGTGGAAAGAATAGCTTGCCACTTACTATATAGTGGAGATGGTGAGCTGCAGACAGACACAACAAAAAGACTACTAAATACATCAGCTGTCAGCCAGAAGGTCTTCTTCTGAAAAAGACAACCTATACAGTCTCCTCGTCCATCTCTATACAACCCCTGCTCCCAAACCTTTGTCTCATGGCTCATACTCTTGTAATAGCACTAGTTACAAGGCCTGTCCCAAACATCCTACCACCACCACGTACTCTAGTCCACTCGCAAGCATCATCTATCCCATCAAAGACAGGGCTACCTGTCACACTGTCATATGATCTACAAGCTAAGCTGCAACCACTGTGCTTTGTTCTATGTGGGCATGACAACCAACAACCTGTCTCTCTTCATGAATGGCCACCAACAAATTGTGGCCAAGAAATGGCTGGACCATCCTGTTGCTAATGTAGGAACCTAGAATACTGCCCAATGTACTATTCTTCATTTTAATGATTGCTACACAGCCTGTGCCATCTGCGTCTCTCCTACCAACACCAGATTTTCTGAATTGTTCTGATGGGAACTCTTCCTGCAGTGTATCCTACGTTTCTGTAACCCTCCTGGCCTCAACCTTCATTAGTCACTGTCCTTCAACCATCTATCCCATTCACTGGTTGCGCTCCAGCACTACACAGCCCGCTATTCCAACTATGCACCCACAGTCTTTTTACTTCTCTCTTTTTCTCATTTCAGATACCAGCTTTGCTGTAACTTCTGCACAGAATTTTATATGAGCATGATCTACAACTAGCTGACTAAATGAATGAATGGCCACTGAAAAACAGTGGCCAAGGGCAAAGTTGACCAGCCAATGGCAAAACGCACTAATGAGCACAAAATGCTTGATTTCAATGGCTTCTTCACAACTTGTGCCATCTCAGTCCTTCCCCACACTACCAGATTCTCCAAATTATGTAGATGGAAATTGTGTTCACAACACATTGTTTGATCTCATCAGCCTCCTGGCCTCAGTCTCTGCTAGCCACATGCCCCACACCCACCTCCACCTCCACCTCCACAACCCAGACTTCATTCATCCTGAACTCTCACCTCTCTCTCCAAAGGCTCCCTTTTTCTCTATTCTATCTCTCCATCCCAAATCACATCATTACGCCCTGTGCACAGTTTCCTCAGCCTGAGGTCAGAATGAGCTTACTGGTGCCACATTCTTATCCTGTACACCCACTACTTCTCTCTCCAGTTTATCACACACCCTTCCCCAATTCTTCCTCTTGCTCTCTATCTCTGTTTTTCCTTTTCTCACTCCAGCAGATGAAACTCATACTCCTGTCGAGCTACAATGCTGTGGCCAATGCTACATGTTCAGCTAGGATGTTGAAGAAATAGGAGCAGTTGGAGGAAAGAAAGTAAGGTGCAAAAATCTATAGTCATTGGATTTGAAAATATTTCATCCATCTTATGCAAAATCAGGTTTGCTCCATGACTCACTTTAATCTTTTGTTGAAGAATTCCAACCCTTCGATATCATAGCAGCACTGCCACGGAAGTCAGTAGATCCACAAAAGAACACACAGAAGATAAAAATTTAACACTGCACCCAGAATCATTCATTAATTGCTTTGTGTGTAGAACAGTGGTCACCAGAGACAGGGAGACATATTTTATTAGTAATGTTGGAGATAATTTTACCTATTGTAATTTTTTATATGAATAATATTTGTTATCTAACTAAAAAACTGATTATTGATTGATTTGATTTTTAGGTTGCATTGCAGGTGCAAGAAAGGTTTGGTAAACATCTACTAGAACTTGGAGGAAACAATGCTATTATTGTAGATGCAGATGCTGATCTGGAAATGGTTGTCCGTTCTGTGGTATTTGCGTGTGTAGGCACTGCTGGACAGCGCTGTACCTCTACTAGGAGACTGATTCTCCATGAGAAGGTAAATATATTTATCTTATTTATGATATTATAAAAAAACTTCACTTATTAATATGTCTAATACAAAATTCTGCTCATCTATAGGATAGTATATAATGTATATCTACCAGTGGCAACTGATCAGTAAACAATCACTCACAAAAAGTGAAAGACTCATAGCATTTCAGATTCTTTCACCTTAATAAAAGACAGGAAAGTTAATAACTATGGATTATAGAGGTACAGTAAGAAAGGATATAATGGAAATTAGCAATGAATTACCAAGCATGTACGAGATGTCTCCTATATGCAGTAATTTTGTTGTTAATTTCCATCTTGTCTCATTCTGCTTTGTTCCTGTTGATGTGTGGTCATGAAACAAATTTCTATCTAATCTTCATAATATGCTCATTTTTCCCACATGCTACCATCATAAATTCAAGATGAGGGACCTGATTCTGCTTTGTCCCTTTTTATATCCTACAATGGGTTTCTTCCTCCTCATTTTCAAAGTAAGGAAACCAAAAGTTTAAAAATGCTGTGTGCCTTTCACTTTCCAAATGTACGATTTAGGGTGAGGGAAGGGCTATGTCACATTATTTATCTGTAGCATATCAGTGAAAGTTATTGAATTGACATTTCTTGGTTCTATTTACTTACTTCAAAGCAGTCTGATGAGATGTATTTCAAGTGGTGATGAAAGGAATTACAAAAGAAAATTATAATATTCCCTCTATCAAAAATAATAAAAAAAATGTTTTGAACATGACCCATGATTCACAATAATAAACACATTAAATATGTTTATTTTTTCAGATGGTAAAACACATATAGCTGTGAATGCATATAATTTTTAATCCTATCTTTTAGAACTAATAGTTCCTCCATCAGAAGGAAGAGGGGGATAGGTTCGGGAAGGTTAAAAAGGAAGAATAGATCACTTGGACGCAAGATGAGACATATTTGTCTCCCCTCATTCTTACAACAGGCAGGTCCCTCTAAACATGGAGTTTGAATGATCTGCCCCTTCCTTTATAATCTTTCCAGATCTACCTCTCTCTTCTTGCTGAAGAAGGAACTATTAGTACCAAAAGCTAGGATAGTATATGCACTTTTAAATGTATGTATCAGGGCCAGCCATTCTATCTCATAATTTCATAGTTTTCTTGAATAAATGTTTCCTTTTCACATAATACCCCAGAAAAATATCTTCCAAAAATACTTCTTAACACTTAATGTATATTAGATTTTAAAAAATTCCTCTTTTCAGAAACACTTGTCATGCTCTAGCCATTCTATATTTTATATCCTCTCTACTTCAGTCATCATCAGTTATTTTACTGTCCAAATTGCAAAATTTATGTATCACTTTTAGGGTTCCACATCCTAACCTAATTTCCTCATCATTGCCTAATTTCATTCAACTCCATTCCATTACCTTCGTTTTACTTTTGTGATGTTCATCTCGTAACCTTTTTCAAGGCATGATTCATTTTATTCAAATGTCATTCCAAGTTCTTTGTTGCCGCTGACAGAATCACAATGTCATCAGTAAAAATCAAAGCTTTTATTTCTTCTCCCTGAGCTATTCATTTTCCAAATTTGTCCTTTGTTTTGTTTATTGCTTTCTCAGTGCACATATTCACTAACATTACTCTCACTCCCTTCTCAACCACTCCCTTTCATGTCTTCGACTCTTGTAACTGCAGTCTGGTTTCTTTACTAGTTGCAAATAACCTTTTCCCTCCTGAACCCGCAGCATATCCCCACTTTTTAACTACTGCATCACCTCACTCAGTGGAGGAAACTGGTATCTGTGAAATCTTCCACCTGCCTAGCCAAGTCTTGAGCACAAGTGGCATGAGGAGTCGAAGGGCTTGGTTGTAATGCACCTGACATTTCATAACAAAGTATTGACATGCACAAGTACAATGACAACAGCTGAGGGACAGTATTGCAGTGACACATACTCTGAAGTGCTCTTCTTGGACATAGCTGTGGTAGCAGTGGAGATAGTAAATATTAAATGTCATATTGGATTGTTGGCTGGGATATCCCTTGGTGTGGGTACAGCCACCTGTTGGAAAGACTGTGTGATTGACGGATGTGGCACAGTGGGCATAACTGGTTGGAGTGGTACCTGAAAGTGTCACTTTTAGTTACTACAATACACACAAAGTTGCCATGCATGATATCAGATGCCTGCCAAAAGACCACATCCATACAGAGGTGAGGAGCAGATTTTGGATGCCTGTGCAAGGTGAGTATGAGGAGACATAGCATAGTTGTGGCCTGGGCATATATGCATTCAAGGTGGGTGTAAGTGTGGCCTCTGTTGAAGCTTTGCTGAATTCATTGGTCATCTGAATCTCTAGTGTGGACTAGGTGCTCTGCTAAACCATTGTGCTGGATGTGGAATAGCACAGAAATCAAATCTTTTGACTCCTTCTGTGTTCAACCTTGTACCAGCAGTGAATCACCAGCAATGGAATCCACAACGCTTCACTTCATTGTAAAGTGAGAAACTCATTCCAGGAACAGCTGTTACACTGTAGCTACGCCATTTCTCTACAATATCCCTTTTTCAGAAGGCTACGCTTGAGTAAAAAAGACTTTGTGATGCTCATTTCAGTGAACTGGATGGTGAAGCCAGACATCAGTCAACCACAGCTCTTTCTTGGGCTCCACATGCTCACAGTGTTGCCCATTTTGTAGGTACATACTGCAGTGGGACAAGTTTCGTTCTGGTTTGATGGGTTCCACTCCATACACAACCTGGTCACCTGGCTGATATGTACAGTTGTGGATTTAACAGATCTCTCTAAACTTGTAGCTCACAATAGATCAAAACATATACCGATTTACTGATCTCACATTCAGACTGACAGGTCTCATTTACATTCTTCAACTGTTCTGGCATTAACATTATCATCTGCACCCATTGTTCTTGACTACCAAAGCATAAATGGCACTGCCTAGCAGGTGGATATGCTCACTTGCCATCACGCCTTGTTGATGTTCAGAGCCAATGTCTTTTACATCCGTCTTTACATATGACAAACACAGTGCACAGTGGTTCCACACTTCAAAACTACCAAAACAACATTTCTGGTTTCCACAGACATCTTTTGTCAGCCTGGGTGGTTAGAAGTGGAACATGTTTTTCAACAGAATCAACAAGTTACACCACAATACAGAGTCTTACTGGATGAGAGGTTGGATTGGAGGAGGAGAGCCAAGCAGAGCGATTTAAAATCATTCTGTGAGTATGTGGTGTGCTGTATTCTAGCCAGCTACATCACCTCTGCCATTGGCTTCTGTCCATCAAAAAGTTATTTTATTTAGGCTCCAGTCCAATAAGGGATGCAGAAGAGCTTTTATGATGATTTGAAGATAAATGGCGAGGTATGGGCAGAATTGAAGCTGTGAGGAGAGGCCTTAAGTCGTGCCTGCACAGCTCTGTCAGTAAGAGAACTGGCCACGAAAAGCAAGGTTTTGGGTTCAAGTTCTGGTCTGGAACACAGTCTGGATCTGACAGGTTTTGCAGTTATTGTAGTTAAAAGAGCTCAAGGAAAATGTCCAGTGCTGCACCATCAAGTTAGAATGACTTTTGTAGTCCAAAAGTCACCATTTGTTGCTTATGATCTGTTATTAAATGGAGCTACATACCATATAAGAATAAGTCGAATTTTTTAAAACAGATAACTGATTGCAAAAGCCCCTTTTCCAACTCATGAGTAATTGGTTTGGGCCTAATTCAAGCTTCTTGAATTCTACACAGTAGGTTACTCAGTAGAAATGAGCACTCTGTATGCCAACACAATGCCAATGCCCTGCTGATGAGCATTTGCTGCTGGATGAAAAAGAAGTATTTCAAAAAATGTAGGCCACTTAAGGGAGCTGAATGTAGCTTTTGTATTAATGGGTGAAATGTCTTGTTGCAATCAAAAGACCATTGATACTGAACATCTTTACAATAGGACCAGTTCAATGCAAACATGAAGTTGACAGTTTGGGAATGAATTTCTGCATAATAATAACTTTGCTAAGAAAGCTTCTAATTGATTAACTTTGTAAGTGAGTTAATGGTTGCCACATAGAAGTCTGTGGGTCATATTGGTGATCAGTGAGAATCTGGCCCCAGTATTTGACCTACTCTTGGAAAAATGTAGACTTGTTTAACACATTGACTGCTGCCGGCCTCATGGCACTCGATATGTTAACAACAATATGAATTAGATAGATTGATACTCACCAAATACAGAAAGTGCTGAGTGGCAGACAGGCCCATGTAATGGTAAACTAAACTGTATCTGAAGAAGGGCTATGTCCAATAGCCTAGTCTACTTTAAATGTGCATATCTGCTACTCGGTGCCTCCTCTATGTGGTGAGTAGCAATCTATCCTATTCATAGAGTTAAACTTATTTAAGTAACATACAACCTGTAATATAGTGATGTAAGGAAAGAACAGAACATTGTTCAAGTAGTTCTATTGTTTGATCACAGTGTCAATTCTACCATTAAGGTAGCTTGCAAAGAGAGGTATATCGTGAATGAGGTGTTCCAAGAACCTTTACAAAACTGCAAATGTGTTGCCAGTCTTAATGAGGGCCTCTTGCACTGATAAAGCCCAAAAGGAATATTGATGACCACGATTTGTTTACATGATTCATCAGAGTCCATCTTAAAAAAATGTTTGCCAACTGCTATTATCAAATTCATCTGGTCATGATACGGGATAAGATTCAACAACAGAGTGTGTTTTTTTAGTGGTCCTGAAATCTTCACATACTTGCAGTGAGCTGTTTGCAGCAGTGAATTTCCATCACAAATAGGCATGGGGTTCAAGGGTCTGTTATAGCAAATACTAGTTAGATATCACAGCTCGTAGCAACTGCAACAAGAGGTATAATGAAGAGAACATGGAACTTCCCATGGTGCATGAGACAATTTAGGAAAAACAAGCAGAACAGATAATGCTGGAGGTAGTTCACAGTCAAAAGAGAATGCCATTGGGCTGTTACGTGAACTGCTGCTCTAACTGTTCCTGGGAGTTTGGTAGCACTGTGACCATTTCATACTTGAACTGTTTGCAAGAAAAGTATACTCCAACTTCTTGTCAATGTTGAGCATGCAGCAGGCAGACATTTATTGAATACAAACACTGTGAATCAAGTAGTATAAACAGACAGACTTGGGAAGGTGAAATTACAGTACTGAGAGTAGCATGACATGCTTCTGACACTGCCTGATACTTGACCTGTCAGACAACCAAAATCCATCAGCAGCAATTGCACAGTACTGTCTAATTAAATCATTAGATAATGCTCAATTACAGCTAAGGTCACTCCAAGAGTGTATACAGGGTGTTACAAAAAGGTACGGCCAAACTTTCAGGAAACATTCCTCACACACAAATAAAGAAAAGATGTTATGTGGACATGCGTCCGGAAACACTTAATTTCCATGTTAGAGCTCCTTTTAGTTTCGTCAGTATGTACTGTACTTCCTCGATTCACTGCCAGTTGGCCCAATTGAAGGAAGGTAATGTTGACTTTGGTGCTTGTGTTGACATGCGACTCATTGCTCTACAGTACTAGCATCAAGCACATCAATACATAGCATCAACAGGTTAGTGTTCATCACGAACGTGGTTTTGCAGTCAGTGCAATGTTTGCAAATGCAGAGTTGGCAGATTGCCCATTTGATGTATGGATTAGCACGGGGCATAGCCGTGGCGCGGTACGTTTGTATCAAGACAGATTTCCAGAACGAAGGTGCCCCGACAGGAAGACGTTCAAAGGAATTGATCGGCGTCTTAGGGAGCACGGAACATTCCAGCCTATGACTCACAACTGGGGAAGACCCAGAACGATGAGGACACCTGCAATGGACGAGGCAATTCTTCGTGCAGTTGACGATAACCCTAATGTCAGCGTCAGAGGAGTTGCTGCTGTACAAGGTAATGTTGACCACGTCACTGTATGGAGAGTGCCATGGGAGAACCAGTTGTTCCCGTACCATGTACAGCGTGTGCAGGCACTATCAGCAGCTGATTGGCCTCCACGGGTACACTTCTGTGAATGGTTCATCCAACAATGTGTCAATCCTCATTTCAGTGCAAATGTTCTCTTTACGGATGAGGCCTCATTCCAACGTGATCAAACTGTAAATTTTCACAATCAACATGTGTGGGCTGACGAGAATCAGCATGCAATTGTGCAATCAGGTCATCAACACAGATTTTCTGTTAACGTTTGGGCAGGCATTGTTGGTGATGTCTTGATTGAGCCCCATGTTCTTCCACCTACGCTCAATGGTGCACGTTATCATGATTTCATACGGGATACTCTACCTGTGCTGCTAGAACATGTGCCTTTACAAGTACGACACAACATGTGGTTCATGCATGATGGAGCTCCTGCACATTTCGGTCGAAGTGTTCGTACGCTTCTCAACAACAGATTCGGTGACCGATGGATTGGTAGAGGCGGACCAATTCCATGGCCTCCACGCTCTCCTGACCTCAACCCTCTTGACTTTCATTTATGGGGGCATTTGAAAGCTCTTGTCTACGCAACCCCGGTACCAAATGTAGAGACTCTTCGTGCTCATATTGTGGACGGCTGTGATACAATACGCCACTCTCCAGGATTGCATCAGCGCATCAGGGATTCCATGCGACGGAGGGTGGATGCATGTATCGTCGCTGACGGAGGACATTTTGAACATTTCCTGTAACAAAGTGTTTGAAGTCACGCTGGTACGTTCTGTTGCTGTGTGTTTCCACTCCATGATTAATGTGATTTGAAGAGAAGTAATAAAATGAGCTCTAACATGGAAAGTAACCGTTTACGGACACATGTCCACATAACATATTTTCTTTCTTTGTGTGTGAGGAATGTTTCCTGAAAATTTGGCCGTACCTTTTTGTAGCACCCTGTATAGTAATACATGTTAGAACTCTAAGTGAAATGAAATGAAGTCACAGTACTTTGGCCTTTGTGCAACCACTTCACTAGGAGGAGAAGCTGCAGCTAGCTCCTCTCTAGTTGTACTGCATCCATCGGCTTCATTGTTCACTGTCCAGCCACAGTAATGTGACCGACTGTCAAAAGTCTGAATAACCACCTTCACAGCACAGACCACTGCGAGACGTGTAGGAAGAGAGTCAATGAGATTCTGAAGTTACTGAAAGGGATGTGGAGCCATGCCAATTCCAGTACTGCGGGCAGCTGGACGAGGTTTATCAGTTAAGGATCCATGGCACAAACAGCCCGATTGTGGTGGTCCCAACGATTCTTGATTGGGTTTAGATCTGGAGAGCTTTGTGGCCATGCATATGCACTGCAAGCTGTATGACATGTTGTATTGTCCTGTTGGTAGATGCCATTGTGTCAAGGAAATAAAATTGCATGTAGGGTGGACACAGTTGCCAATTTTAAATGCAAACTTAGTTGACCCATTGTGCTTTCCAGAATGACAAGATCACCCAGAGAATGCCAAAAAACATTGCCCAGATCATAGTGTTCCCTCCTCTGGTCCATACCTTTCCAACGATTCTTACAGCGTGTTTGCTTTCAGATGTTTCATGCCATACACACTTGTCTGGTGGAGTATAAAACGTTATTCAGCTGAAAAGGCCACCTTTTGCCACTCAGTGGATGTCCAATTGTGGTACTGGTGTGCAAATTCCAGCCTTTGTTGCCTATGAACAGCATTCAAGATGGGTGCATGAACACATCAGCTGCTGTGGAGGCCCATATGCAACTACAATCACTGAATGGTTGTTAAGGAGACACTGCTGGTAGCTCCTTGATCCATCTAGCAGTCAGCTTCTTAACTGCTGCATGCCTGTTCGACCATACACATCACTGCAACTGCTGTTGACACATCACCTATGGCCATTGGTGCACCATAGTTCCCTCACTGCCAGTTTTGGATAGTGCCGTTTTCCCATGCACAGTATACTTTAACAGTGGCTTGCAGACAGTTTACAAACATAGGCATTTCAGAAGTGCTTCCATCCTTGGCCAAAGGCCAATGATCATGCCTTTTTGGACAGCAGAGAAATTGGTCTGTTTCCACATTGCGACAACATACTGTTTTCTGCGTCCCCCCACCATGCTTTATATACCATCCACTGGTAATGCTACCACCTGCAGTCTGTGAGTGGTTATTGGGCACTGACATCAAACACAGGCGATGGTCACATTAATGCGTCTGGACACAAATAATGGAATCAGTATTTGAATTCCACGAATTAGACTGGCCATCCTATGCTATGAGGCATATGATTCACCAGAAAACTGTAATGAAGACAGAGAATATGCAGAGTGAAGCTAAAGCTGCAGTAGATTGTGATGTGATGAGATGAGGTGAGTATGTAACAAAGAAAAATTCATGCATATTATAAAATTGTATGTATGTAAGTACGTACGTCTGTGTATGTTCCACATCTCCTCCTAAACCACGGGACCGATTTCAACCAACCTTGGTATGTATATCCCTTACTGTAAGGCAACATTCACTTTTGTGGTAAGAACAACCTACTGTCATAGTTCAGGAGATACGAAGTCATAAACACTGAGATGTATGAAAAAATGTCTCGTCATGCATGAAGTTTCAAAAAATTTGTTCTTTACTAGTAAGACACTACTCAACTTAAAATCCCTGACACCTTTCAGTGCTTTCAACAGTTTTCAACTCTGAAGCACAAACAGCTGTAGGCATAAACAATAGCCTTCTACAGGGCTATCGAAAGGTGTTGTCTTCGAGACATTTGCAAAATCGGGTTGTAGACACATGAAGCAGCTGTGCTCAGTGTGCAGAAAATGTCTTGGATCTTTGTATGACTGTTTCACAATTTCAAAGGTGTTTTCACAAATACATGGAAGGAACTTTTTTGACATTCAAACAACTTCTGGGAATCAGCCAGGTAAAATTTACAGTGACCGCCGATATTTCGGCAGGAGAACACCCAGGCATTTTCAGGGCACAAACTGCAACGGACAAACGATGTACAGGCAAATTTAAAACCTCGGTTCTCGGAGCAAATCAGGAAAGATTAAAAAACAAAAAAAACAAAAAAAAACAAAAAAAACACACACACACACACACACACACACACACACACACACACAGAAAACTAGTGCCACCAAAGATGACCAAAGTCAGAGATGTCGATAGTGAGACTACATACTAGCAAGTGAGGTAACATTAACTCTTTCCCTCTGTTTTTTGACAAGGCAGAGAGCAGGATTTCAGGCAGAGTTTAAGCAAAAACCTCCATCCCTGTTCACAAGGTTACTCACTAAATTAATCTCAATTGCCTCCTTAATTTTTTCAATATTACACTACAAGCACAGTTCATTTTCTGTTTTCATTTCTAGTAGAAATAAATCTAAAGACAGAAAAAGAACCAAAGAAACAAAACATGGAAAAAAAGTAAACAAATAAGTGAAGAAAAATGAAAGGTTGACACAGGCAGGAGCTGGTGAAATACAGTCTACATAAGAGATTGTAGAAATAATGAAGAGAGGGAAGAAGGAGAATGAGAAGAAGAAATAAAAATGGAATGTAGGGAATGGCGTTACAGAGATTATGCAGAATTTAAGTGATAAGGCAATAACAATCATTCATGACATTCAAGGGAGAATGTAAACAGAAACAGTTGGTATCACACACAAACACCATGTATACCTTGTAGGCAACATGTTAGAGCCCAGCAAAAGCTTGTGATCAGTTAATAAATTTTGGTATTTCTATACAGATAAAATTTATTTGTATGTTTTGAGCTATTTGCTTCAAATATTTTACTTTTCTTTCAGATTTATGAAAAGGTACTTGAACCACTGAAAAAAGCCTATGCTCAAATTATTAAAAGGATGGGAGACCCTCTGCAGGAAGGTGTTCTGTATGGACCACTACACAGTTCCCAGTCTGTATCTGCATTCCAGAATACTATTAAAGAAGCACTGGCTGCTGGTGGTACTATTGAATTTGGTGGAAATGTAAGTGTTTTTGCAGCAAATAATACCTTCATAATTGCTTTCAGAAGCTGTAAGTAAGACAAAAATTCCTGTGGAATATTTCCAAAGGCATTTCACAGATTTACTTACAAGTGAACACAGGTCACTAAGGAACAATACTACAATTGTTTGGAGGGAATGGATCTTGGGGATGTTCAGATTAAAACTGGGATTAATGACAAAAGACACAGTTGTAACAATAAAAGTACAAACGCTACAAAAAATGACAGCGAAATTTTTCAGGTAAGCTTTACAAGCAAGTTGTTAACAATGTATCTCCAGTAGCAAATGCTGAAAGAAGCTTTAGCAGACTATACACACTGCAGTACTGTACTTACCTTCAGAAAGCACATCTCTCACTAAAGCCAATAGCCACAAAAATATAGAAGGAAAGTATTTTTGTTTTTCTCAACAAAAGATCCCCTCTTCATCAAAGACATGAGGAAATAGTTGTGCGAACAGGTTACTTACAATCCAGATTATCGCAGACCAACCTTCTCTCAGGATGAAGGAAGCAAAGATTATAGAAGTAGGCTAACAGAGATTGAATCAGGTGGAATGGTGGAATGAGGGGTTATGTTGAATTGCAAGGATTGGGTCAATGTAAAGGGCCAAAGTTGCGTTTCAGGTACTCAGGTGTCTCGAGTCATTATACAGAAATGTAGAGCAAGTGGGTACCGGATGTCCCCAAGGTTGAAAGTTCATGTGTTCATTGATGTGCTCTGCTCATTTGGATGTGGTCATTTCTGGGACTCCCAAAACATGAAAAGCAAAGAGCCTGCAGAAGACGGTATTTGTTTCACAGAATCAAAGGTGAAGAAGTGTTCACAGCTCTTAAGGTATGCATTTTAGAGCCCATATTTACTTGACTTTTTTGTTTTGGTCCATACTATCACCTCAGAAAGCTGTCTACCATACAACCTTAGCAACAACAGTACCGGTACGCATGTTCCACCCTCATAGATATCAGAATGATTTTTGCTTATAACTTTTGCCTCTGTCATTTCTGGACTAGTGACCCTTATCTTACATTGATGTATTTATCCCTCTCCATCATCCCTGAAAATTTGTAACATTATCACAGATCACTCTGTAGGTATATTCTATTAGTAACTTAGTTGCAGTTATAACAGTGAAAATATAATGTGGTAGGTTAGTAAGGCTGTTTCCGACCTGATAGAGGGTTAGAAAATCAATGTACTTTTCTAGGCATAGTCCTACTGGAAATGGTATGTCCTTGTCTTCCTATGATCTATCTACCCAATTATAGGGGGTCCTACCGTTCAGGTGGACTCCAAACCATAATGCTACCTAGTACTTTCACAAATATGAGTTGTTGCCTGATTTGAAAGAAGAACTGATAAGTGAAAGAAAAAGTCCTGGAATTGATCAAGAATTGGACTGTGAACCTACAGTGTTAGATTTATCCAGGCAACAAACAAGTCACTTTACTATAATATACAAAAACAAAATAGTAATTCTGAAGCCAAAACACCTGTTGTGTAGGCCTAATGGAAATGCAATTACAGAGCTTTATTAGGACTAATACATGACATTTCATTTCAATGTGCTACTTTTTTAATTTAATTTGCCTGACTTGGTGCTCTTTGCTCTAGCACCCTACAATAGAAATACAACAAACAACAACACCCCCCCCCCCCCCCCCCCCAAGGCTTAGCATTTGCCTGTTTGCTGGGTATGGACTTGGTGGTGACCCCAGGTTCCTGAGCTAGGAAATGGTAAGTGCCACTAGTCCTCTGTCACCATAATCTCTGGGTAAGCTTCAACATCCACCATGTGGTGCAGCGGTGGAACGTTGTGTGTCATGGGGGCTATGAGGATGGTACAAACATCCCCAAAAAAAATCCTCAATCTTAAGGTGTGGTGTGCACCAATGAGATGAATAGCTGTTGAGGTAGAACAGTCAATAGTGGGCAACCTATGGGGAACTTGCCACATCTCAGTTGTATGCGGCTTACTCAGACAAGCAGGGATCTGTCTCCCAGGACTGTTTGTTTCCCTAGCTGCTCCTGCTATCACTACGACATCCATGACTTCTCACACACTTGCTTCTGACAGTTGAGGTGGTCTGTTGGGTAGTATTAACACCCACCCTTCAAAGGGAGCACAGGAGAATAGCCCTCCTGACCAATCTTCATCTAAAGTTCAGGCATGTGTCCAATGTGTCAAAATGTGCTTCTTGTGATAAGGGGAGAAGATAGTACATTTGAGAAGGTACTGCTCTTCTATATCCAAAAAGGCCTTAATGTTTTGACTGGAATCCCCAAATATATTAAACAGCTGGTTGAAACAGCAACATCACAGCAAGTTAACAACCTATTGAAGCCCAAATTTTTGGGTGAGTATCCTATTGTAGTTGAACTGCCCCATACCCCTAACTAGTCAAGGAGTGGTCACATGGAGTGACATCATGCATATGGACACTTCCGAGCTGGAAGAAGAATGACCCGACTATCATGTGGGTGGAAAACTGGAAAAATCAGACTAATTTAAAACAACATTTGGTTTGCTGGTTTACCCAGATTATATTAAAACTGGATTTTTTAAGATTGAAAGTCAGACCATAATTCTCCAACCCTAGAAAGTGCTTCATGTGTTAGAAATTCGGGCACACCTCTCTAGGGTGGAATGGATGAGCTTTGTATGGTACATGTCGTATGACCGCTCACGCTGATGGAACTATGTGTACCTGCCCCGACTTTGGTGTCAATTGTTCAGGTCCACATCCAGTTTGGAGCTGAGTGTGTATGGTGTTTAAGAAAGAAAAGAAAATCCAGGAGTGAAAGATGACTAAGCATGTGCCTTACACTGAAGCGAGATGATGTACAAATCCTTTCAGCCCAGATACTTTTCCACTTCATTTGCTGTACTCACAAATAAACTTGCGAACACAAGTATTTCCACCCAGACATCACCTATGGACTAAATACTTAGTTTACTACCTGAGCCCGCATTTTATTCTGTTACTCGCTCCTGTGAACGCGAACGCGTTATGCAAATCTTGGTGTCTCTCGCGTCCATTTTGAAAAGATAACCTATTTTGGAAAGATAACCTGAAATGTCTAAATAAGGTATAACGCATCATTGAAAAATAAAAAACTAAAATTGCAACCAAGACTGTTTTTAACCAATACTGTTAAGCACCGGTTTGCTGTATGCTACATATGGATTGGAAGAATTTCTAAATACTTAGGAATTACTATTATGAACAACTTAAATTGAAAATAACGCATAAAAAATGTTGTGGGGAAGGCAAACCAAAGACTGTGATTTATTGACAAAACACTTAGAAGATGCAACAGTTCTACTGAAGAGACTGCCTACACTATGCTTGTCCACCCCCTTTCAAAGTACTGCTGCACAGTGTGGAATCCTTACCAGATAGTATTAATGAAGTACATTAAAAAAGTAGACAAAAGAGCAGCATGTTTTGTATTATCAAGAAGTAGGGGAGAGTGTGTCACTGACTTGATACAGGATTTGGGGTGGACATCACTAAAACAAAGGTGTTTCTTGTTGCAGGGGAATCTTCTCATAAAATTTCAACTATCAGCTTTCTCCTCTGAAAGATAAAATATTTTGTTGATGCCAACCTACATAGGGAGAAATTATCATCACAATAAAATAATGGTGATCAGAGCTTGCACGGAAAGATATAGGTTTTTTTTTTTCTGCATGCTGTTTGAGATTGGAATAATAGAGTATTATTGTGAAGGTGCTTGTGTGATTTGCAGAGTATCCATGTAGATGTAGACATACATGTTGATGGATCTTGATACCCAGAAATCCATGCAAACTCCAACAGAGAGCACTGCTTCTGCTTCTGCTGTTGGTGCCACTTTGGCAGGGCAAGTGCTGCACATTGGGTTCACACAGCCTACCTTGGTGTCATTGAATGTGAGGGTGAAGACTCAGGTAAATTTTACTGTCAAGAAGGCAGAATGGAAACAGGTGGATCATCAGATCCAGAAACATTCAGAGGGTGATGACTCTGAATGGACTTAGATCTCTGCTTCAATGAACTCTCGAGTCCACTCAGTTCTCCTCCTAGTGAAGTGGGTTCTCCTACATGCAGAAGGGCAATGGGAAAATATAAACCTCCCAGATAAATGGCTCCTGTGCTTCAACAGACCATGAATGGGTTCAGAACACATGTGGAGGAGCTGAAACCCTTTGTCATGGAAGAGACCTCCCTATCTGTGTCTAGAGGAAACACATTTTAAACACAGTTGATACCACTGTGCTCAGGGGATACAGCTCTCATCAGAAAGATGACTTCAGTGGAACAGGGCTAAAGGTGGAGTGGCTATCTTTGTGAATGACACTTATCAAACCACTTTTCTCTCTCTCAGAACAGCTATTCAGGCAATTGCTGTCATGGTCCATGTTCCATTTCCTGTTACAATCTGTAGTGTGTATCTGCAGCCCAACAAATGCTTTCCTTCCATCCTTCCTCCCTGTAGGAGATTTTAATGTACACAGTGTGCTATGGGGATCTCCATCAGTGAACCCCAGAGGTTACATTGTCAAAAGTTTATAGTATCAGGATAGTTATACCTTCTTAATGCTGGTGGTAGCACACACTTTAGCACTGCCATGGGACTATTCTCGGCCATAGACCTTGCTTTCTGTAAGTCTTCAGACTGATTTCAGAGGTGATATGTCCCATGGTGGAATGATAAGCGTCGTTCCATCATCAAGGAGAGACACATGGCCTTGTGCCGGGTTCAAATGCCAGCCTCCTGTTATGAACCTCACAGCCTTTTAAATCGTAAGGGAAAAGGCATGATGGACAATCACAGAGAACAAGAAGAGGTCATGGAGAGTGTTTCTGGACTCCATTACTTCTTCAAAGGTCTGGGAAGCCATAAAGAGGATCTCTAGCAAATGTGCCCAATGACCTACTGAGGCAGGAACGTCTACAATCCAAACTTGGGAAACTGTGAATGCCATGGCAGATTACTTCAGTTCGATCACTGCCACTGCAAATCGAGATCCAGCTTTCCGCCATTAGTGGGCACTAGTGGAGAGGTTGGAATTTTAATTCTACCAACACTGAGGACTATTATTGCCCCTTTTCTGTGTGGGAGCCTGAGTTTTCTCTGTCTCAGGTCAAGGAGACTGCCCTGGATAAGGATTGGATCCCATAAAGCATGTTACAGTACTTTCACCAGGATGCGAAGGAAATACTTCTGTCCCTTTTTAATGTGATCTGGTTTACCAGGAACTTTCTCGACTTGTGGAAGGATGTGATTTTAGTGGCCCTTCTGAAACCAGAAAAGGATCACATGTTTCCTAGTAGTTACCATAGCACGGCCCTCACTGGCTCATCGGAAAGACCCTAGAACCCATGGAGAACCAGTGTCTGATTTGGGTCCTAGAATCTGAGGACCTATTTAGTTGTTTTTCGACTGGGTTTTGGTGGTGGTGTTCAACCATTGAAACCTCACTCTGCTGGAGGCAGAAATCCAACAATCCTTTATAAGCACACAGCATCTCACAGGTGTCTTCTTCGATCTTGATTGAGAGGGCCTTTGACATTACTTGGAGGCATCACATCCAGAGACAGCTTCACCAATAGGGTTTCCAGGGATGATTACCAATTTTCATATTGTCCTTCCTTTCCAGAAAACTTTTTCGATATTGGGTGGGCGATGCCCTTTCCAAGCAATTCGAGCTAGAAAATTGGGTCCCTCAAGGCTCTTTTTTACGTGTAACTCTGTTCACTATTGCCATCAATGGTGTTACTTCCACAGTTAAACCGCCTGCTAGTTGTTTATTGTTTGTGGATGACTTTGCCATCTTCTGCTCCACCTCCATTCTTGCAACAGCCATTCGTCAACTGCAGCTTACAATACACATAAATGTATTTGTTCTTCGTTGATCCATTATGGATCGTGGGACAACAGCTGGCATGAACTTCTTGATGCAATAATTTACCAACAGCCATATGTATTGTAGAAGTTTATTTTATTTTATGAACTTCTATGTGCTACCAGTTTCGGCATTACATTGATGCCAGCTTCAGTCATAGTCGTAAAATCGCTGTACACAGAAGGAGCCATATAACTGGATCCGTGAATCAAATCATCCTGCAACAACTCTTGGTGGCCACCAAGAGCTGTTGCAGGATATGCCACAATCACCAGCATTCCGTACTGTTACTGGCTCTTCAATGGAGTGACTATTTAGACATAGGCCACAAGCAATGAAGCCATTCAGGATTCACATGTGGCAAGACTTAGTGGCTCTTGGTGCAGACAATTCTTGCATGCTTCATCGAGGTTGGAGTCATTTGCTGCCTCGGTTAATAAGGAGCTCCAAAATTATTTTGGATCTGTCGGTGTACATGAAGTTTTTTACTTCAGCCTCTGTTTTTGTATCGATGTTGTGCAGTATTTCAGCAGAGCAGAGTGACTGTAACACTGATGGGTCTAAGCAGGATAATTCCATCGGCTGTGCTGTGTTATCAAGATTTGCTTACCTGATACAGTCACAATGTTTGACGCTGAATCATCCACTAACTTGAGGGCTCTGGAGGAGATGCAGTGCCTTTCTCCTAACAAATTCCTCATCTGCACTGACTCCCTAAGTGCTCTTTAGGCTATCAATGACACGTATTCACCCAAAAATATCTTCAGCTGATCCACGACGCCCTTTTCCACTTACAGAGACAGGGAAAAGATGTGTCATTCTGCTGGGTACTAGGGCACGTGGGCATTTGGGGTAATGAAACAGCAGATGCAGCAGCTAAGAATGCCTGCTTTGAAGTTACAATTTCTGAATGTGCTGCCCCTATCCATGCAGTTGCCTCACTATTGAGAAACAACATCATGTGTCTGTGGGGAGAGAAATGGTTAGGGTTGGAGAACAACAAGCTGAGGGCTGTGAAACCAGTGATATGATTGTGGCATGTCTCCTTCCAGCCACTGCAGTGGGAGCACGTACTCTTAATATATCTTCGGATAGGACACTGTCCTCCAACACCTGGACTCTTCCTTCAGCAGGAAGACTCATCTGTATGCAGTGCATGTGGTCTACAGGTTTCTGTACACCACATAAACCGATTGTGTTTTATACCAAGCCATGAGGTCTGCAACCCGCTTACCAGTCGATCTGCCCCCTATTTTAGGTGGTGATGAACCGAACGCAATTCATGTTTTAATAGTGTGTGATGTCTGGTCTTCTCAACAGTATCTTAGGTAGAATGTTTTTCTAGGGTGGTTGCTTCATCTTTTGTTTTCCAATTGCTCGTGTAGGCTCAGTTTCTTGCTCCAGTATTTTAGATGATGTATGGTTATAGTCTATGTATTTTACTCACACACTGAGACATACAATGGGGCATAGGTGTTTTACTGTTTTGTGTGACAGTGTTAGCAAGAGTGTCCCAGGATGGTAGCACATTACATTTTCTAATTTATATTTGCATGCTTCTAACAAGTCATAACCACACTTGTATTCTGTTCACTGAGTACAAGTGCTGATGACTTCACTGTTGAGTGCCCTATGCATACTGCCACCACCACCACCACCACCACCACCACCACCACAAATACAATGGAACTTCAAAATGTTGTTTACACTTTATTATGGCAGGCCAAGTAACTTCTACTGAATGCTGCATTACACTACACAGTGGCACAGATACATGACACTATTTGTCAACAGTCACCTACAGCCTGTGAACAACACATGGAACATTCTACCAATCATCAGTTTATCAATGATAGAAATCCGCTCAAATAATGCTGGAAAGAGAAAATTTTAGTGACTGGTGAGAAGCCACAAAGGGAGTCCCACAAAGGTTCAACTTTGAGTCCACTCCTACTGCTCATATATGTGAATGATCTTCCACTTAACAACCACCAAGCAGAAATTGCACTTTTTGCAGACATTATTAGTGTTATAATGAATCCCATTAGAGAGCAAGCAACAAAAAAAGATTGTTAATAAAGTTTTCAAACAATTAAATGGTTTTTAAAAACAAACTTGCTTATTTTGGAAAAAACCACTGTATTCAGTTCTGTGCAACAAAGTCATACCAACAACTGTATTGTCCTGTTCGGCGGTCAGTTCATGGGGAACCCATGGCGTAGAGATTTTTCTAAAGTTCAAGTGTTGCTGCATTATGGTGTGGGCAGAGCCCACACCAATACTCAGTAACTGATGGATCTCATCCACGGTTATCCTGCGGTTGTCCAGGACTAAAGCATTCACTTCCGCAACCAATTCCAGTGTGATGACACAATGAGCCAGTCCAGGACAAGCATCATATTCCAGTGACTCGTGACCCTCAAGGAATCATTTGCGCCATTCCACAAGACTTTAACGACTCAGACTGTACTCACCATACACAGCCTTCATCTGTTGATACATTTCACAGCCTCCAACTCCCTCTGCCGCCAAAAATTGAATCACTCCTCGTAGTTCCTGCTTTCTTGCTCGCACGTTCAGTAGTGGATGATAACTTGTGTGAGCATCTTCTCTTCGGCGTGAAACCACACTGGTGCTATGCAATATCAAACTGTGAGCACGCGTCGGACTCTCTACCAATAGAGGTGCCACCATACCTGCAGTTACATGGTGCCACCTTACGTGGTGCCGATGTTAAGCACAACATAGACAAAATCCGCAAAAGACAAAAACTAATCAGACTAGTACAAGGATGCTTCCATGGGTGCAGCACAACCACGGCCATTGACACTTAAAGGCCTATATAAGACCAGTAAGAGAATATGCAGTAACACAACACCACTGGGTGGCATGACAAGACCTGCACTAGAAAATATTACACAACAGAAAAGTGGCTGCTATGCAGCATACTAAGAATACCTTGGACACTATAGTGAAGGTCTTTTCCACGAAAACTAGACTTGCCAAACCTTGTGCAGATATGAATGGCGCATAAGTAAAAACAGACCAGACATGTCACTCTACTCACTCAAAGACCACAACTCACAACCTAATCAAAATATGAATACATATACCCCTCCCGGAAATAGCACACATCACAAAAGTCAATTTCAAAGACATAAATGACAAAATGGACAATCTATTAATAAACTTCACTCTCCTTCACCACCTTAGTCCACTGCTTGTGGCCTAGTGGCTAGCATTGCTGCCTGTGGATCAGGGGGTCCCAGGTTTGATTCCCAGCCATGTTGGGGATTTTCTCGGCCCGGGCACTGGGTGTTGTGTTGTCCTTACCATTTCATCATCATAATGGCAGTGGCTAGATTGGACTGTGTAAAAAATTGGGGCTATGTACGGGCGCTGATGACCATGCAGTTGAGCGCCCCATAAACCAATCATCATCATCATCATCATCATCATCATCACCACCACCTCCCCACCTTGCACCCATCAGAGCAGACGAGAATAACCAAAACACATGATGACAGATGTTATGCACACTACTGCCAGCGAGATGCCTATCCTGACCTAACCAGTCAATGCCAATGCTGACTGCCAAAGTGAACCAAGACGTAGTCACAGACTTAGCATAACCTTAATGTTTAGAACTTAATCATAAGATATACTGAAATAAGTTAACACAAATAAAACTGGAACAAATATTACAAAATTACATGTAGAACAGAGTAGCAATGAAACTAGTAGACTCAATCAGATCTGAATTAAAAATAGAATTAAACCGTAAAGTTTACTCCTTCAGAGTTAGCACTAGACAATTATTTGACAATAACCTGTGTGAAACAAAACAAAATTGCAATTGTAAGACAAAGCATAATAAGCACCAACCACCCCTCCCACAATGGCAGGGAAAAAAGCTTGATCTGGAAGCAGCATATTATGAGCTACTAAAAAAAATATGTATAGCTGCTTTCTTCTCTTTGTTTAACTGCTTATTCTGGAAACGAACAAATAAGCCTCCTTAGATATTTTGCATATTTCCACTCAATAATGCCCTGTGGAATAATTTTCTCGGGTAATCCATCACTTAGAAAGAAAGTATAGATTGCACAAAAGCAAGCAGTAAAAATAATATGTGGTTGTCACCTGGAGTTGTCACGTAAGTATCTCTTGAAGGAGTAAAGCATTTTAACTGCATTATCACAATAAGTACATTTGCTAACAAAATTTGTTATACACAATCCATCACAATTTGAGAACAGTGATGTTCATAGATACAACACTAGAGGAGAAAAAGACCTTTATTACCCGTTATTGAAGTTGTCAGTAGCTCAGAAAGGAGCTCATTAAAGAGCAATAAAAGTTTTTTATCATTTGATCACTAACAAATTGTCTGACGGTAGCAAAGTAAGTTTTAAATCTAACATAAAAACCCATCTCCTAGACAACATCTTCTATTCCATGGACTAATTTTTGTTCTAGCCATAAAAAATCCATAGTTCTGAAGTTTAGTTGCATGGGTATGTCTGAAAAAATATTTGGATTAATGTTAACACTAATCACATGCACATACCCATAAACTGACTCATTCCACATAATTTTGCTGAAACAATCATTCAAATGATCTATGGAACATGTAACTAATTAACTAACTAACTATGGTTCCACATGCAGCTACAATTAGGCAATATATTTTTAGATGATTGGCATTTCATCTGATAATTAGGCAGGCTTTCAAAAAATTACAACACAGTGACTGGATTACAGGTTTTGGATGGGCCAGGATTTTATGTCGAACCAACGATCATAACGGGATTGCCACATGATGCCAGTGTAGTGCACAAGGAAACATTTGCACCAATTGTCTATGTACTGAAAACTGCAAATGTTGATGAGGCAATAAGATGGAATAATGAAGTTAAGCAAGGTTTATCATCCAGCATTTTCACATCAAGCATGGAAACTGTTTTCTCAAAGGTAAGTATACCAATTCTGGTCAAATATGGCATGTGACTTGTTTTAAGATTTTTATAACAACATTTCTCCATTCTGCTTTGCCAAATCTGAGCCAATAAGCTGACTTGAAGATTTGTTCTTACCTTCTGAAATGGGCGTAGTTTTGAATTTCATGCATGGATATCTGCCTCATTTTATTATAATATCACTCACAACTGTCATCTACCAATCAACAGATTCACTTAGGCATTCCATTTAACAAGAATCAGTCTGCCTGAAATGCCAAAATCTTCCAAATGACCTTTCTCTCTTCACCTAAATTCAACCATACATTTGCTAGATCCTATAATGGTCCATCATTCCCGATAACACCATAACTCTTGCCCAGCTGAGCAATCCCGTTTTAAGGCTTGCCCTAAATTCTCTGTCACTACCAACAACTTACATTCCACACTTGCTGAAAATGCATACAAAGGAAATACTACTTGACATATCAGCCTAATATACAGTAGTCCTACAGTCATTATCACAGAAGCAGCAAAGTTCTCTCACTTACATAGTAACAACCACACCAGTTTTCCAAATTCCTAGTCTCCTACGTTACCTTTATCACCTGTGCTTAATGCAGAAGATTTGGCCTATTTCAGGTTGGTGAGATATTTTAATATCATCTTTAATTCTTCTTAAACAGACAAGAATTATTTCCATTACGTAACAAGTACCTAGGCCAAAGTATTTTTTTTTTCCAGTGGCTTGGTCCAAAAGGCTCTGACTGTGGGATCGTGAATGTGAATATACCAACAAGTGGAGCTGAAATTGGAGGAGCATTTGGTGGGGAGAAGCACACTGGTGGTGGCCGTGAATCTGGTTCTGATTCCTGGAAACAATACATGAGACGTGCTACTGTGACTATTAATCACAGCAAGCAACTGCCTCTTGCTCAGGGTATTAAGTTTGAGTGATGAGATCTGATTATGTACAAAATATGAAATATAATGCTCTATAATAGCTCTTCTGATCTCTGCCAATATTGAATAAAATCTTTAATCAAACATAAATGTGGGTAAATGACCTGCAGTAGTAACTATATGAAAATTTCGTGCTGTGAATCGCACCCTGAAGTAATAAAAACGGCTTTTCACTGGTATGTGAACTTCGGTTTCATTGACGAAATGTTTCAATTGATAATTACTTTTTATATAGGTATAGCATGGACAAATAAAACAGGTGTGGAAAACATTTCCTGTGCCTTCAAACAGGGAACTCAGCTTAAGTCGTCTTAACTGGAGCAGATGATGTAAGTTAAGTTTTCTTTATTAAGGTGCATGAATAATTTTCTGGGCTAGTTTTATTTTGCCCATACTGCACTTTGAAACTGACAGCGGAAGACATTTTACTTTATGTGCACTACAATGGACTGACAACAGGCAGCTATGTTAAACTGGAACAAGTTCCTGTGGAACTTATTCAAGAAATAAACAATAAGCAATTGTTTAAATGAAAATTGTATTATTACGTAAAAGTTATTACCTGACATATGATTTTTATATATAAATTTTACTTATAGTTTTAGTTTCTGACGACTAGAAAATGTTTGATACATTTAAGGACAGGAAATAACAATCATTATAATAAATACTGAAAACAATATAAAAACAATAAATACAAAAATGTACAAATTTACAATCACCTGTAATTTTTGGAGATACAGCTGTTTGCAAATTTTAATAGAAATTTAATATACCTTACTTTGTTTACAGTTTTAATGTCCATACATTTCCTACATATTATTAAAGATGTCTCTGCACTGAGTAAACAGTTTATCAGAGACTTCCAAAGTCTGTCCTTCCTTCTAATTCACACATTCTCACAAAAAACACTGCAGGAAACTGTAGCAACACATCACTACTGCTTCACTGGCATCTGGTCCCCGTTATTCAGTCTTTACACTGGCACTTAAATTACTGTCCATCCATTCAGGATTTCAATTGAACTGAGGTAGTTGGGATGATGGGATTTTTAAAATCTGGAGGCTGTTTCAGATCTACTTCTTCCATTACCTGCAGAAAGATGACAAATAATGAATCAAAACATAATCGTCTGAAAATATGTTGTCAATGATACAAATGTATTGTTTCAAAATTATGTTTCACAATTTCTTCTCAGTAAAGAATGAATTTGTATTACACAGTAAAACAGCATACAATTTAATTGTTCACACAGCTCCCATTCAAATCTCATAATTTAAAATTAACAGTTTCCAGTATTATGTCAAATATACATACACGAATGAGTGAATCAAGACCAAACAGGAAACCTTCTTCATGGTTCCCTTGAATCCATGGTTTCCTATGAGTGACTTCCACTCCTTGGGGCACAGGGTGAGTCTTGGCAAAGTCAATTATCCATGCTCCAACTTTTGTATCATCATAAATCATGAATATGCTGCTACCAACAACCTATAAGAAATTAGACACATTACAAAGATTGGGAAAAACGCCATTTGCATATTCTATCTACTTGAGACATCTGTTTAAACTATGTGGAAACATGCATAATTCTTAACTGAAGATGTGTCCATAGTGTCAGCTTCAAACATTAAACATATACTGACTCATAACATTTTGCACAATTTGCACACAACAAAATACATTCAGACAGGATGAAGGGCCTGTTACAGACCAAAATATTTAATTTTTAACAGATGTGAAAACTGGTGCCTTTCAATCAATGAGACAGAACTACAATAATAAAACTTATTAAATAAATAAAAGTCTTTGAAATTAAAACGTTTTGAGGGTAAGCAGTTGTTTGTTCTGATAGTGTTCGAAATAATGATGTAAACAGCCATTATGAAGCTAACCAGAGTTGGTAGTTTTCTTTAACTATGCTGTATGTCATCTTAAGAAAAACTGTCAGTCATACAGTTCACAGGCACATATCCATCTTTACATAAAAAAAACAGATATAATGATACAAGTAGATCAGATGTCACAGTCTCACTCCAGCTACCTGTCTCCTTAACAGGGTAGGAAAATAACTTTTCATTATGGCTATCATTAACCATTAAGAGCTGTGTACAACCTAATTATGTTGGCACAGAAGATGTCATGGAGTAACTGCCATTTCTTACAAGTCATCTGACTGGCCAGCATTTAAAACTTGTGATGGAAATCCTGGCTTAAAAAATAAACAACTATTCAAGCAGTAAACATAAAAGAAAGATTTCTTGTGCAACATGTTTTAATGGCAGAATGGTTCCTAGTTAATATTATGATGTGTATATTTCAACAGCTTGCCATTTTCTTAATTGCAAGTGAAATAACACAATCTACTGCTTCACACAGTGTATAAAATGGTGCTGTGCATTGAAACACTTCACAGTAAGTTTATGTCACAGCCATAGTGGAGTGTCAATAGTCACAGATCAAACTAACTAATTATAAAACATTGTTGCTGACAGTTTGTTAAGAATATGGGATCATTTCTGGTCACAATGGTGTCTATCTATGTATGTTTTACATCAAATATTACATACATGTGAAGAGGAGGAAAAAAAAGACAATGATGCTAAACACACGTGGACATAGCAACAAGCAACTACAAATTAGCCTTGACAGAATTAAATGGTATTGCTGTTACAACGATATTTTTACCTCATGTCTTTTGAAGTACTCTGACTGCTCGAATTTCGTTCTTATTTCTCGTAGTCTCGCAACCAACCTCTGCCTTACATCTTCACGACCACCTAAGAAAAGAGCCACTGTTGCGAGTAGCTCTGATCGAGATTTTACTTTCTTAAGGTCAGTGACTGGTGGTGATCCACGAAACTGAAAGAAACAAACAATATTCATTTAATTTCAACATGTTCCCTATCAAGTGAAAAGGAAAAGTGCAAAGAAAAACAAATCTAAACACTCACTTTCATTGCTTCTATGCGAAATCCATGACTGCAAGTAGAACTCTGTTGTTCTCGAAACTGCATGTAACGCAGTTTCGTAACAGCCTTAGCTTCATGTTCTTCTGGTGTCGGAGCACTTGGATCAACTTGCACCATCTATGTGAAAAGAAAAGGTTCTCAGAAATGTCACAAATAAGAGTTCTGCAACTAAACACAAACACAACATAAGAATTTGACATCCAGTACAATTGAGGCCATTGCACAATCACATTTATTTGACATTTCCTGCTTCTTACACAGTAATAAGTCAGATTAAGGTCACGACATTCATACAGTGATATTTGCTTGTTCCACATCTTATCCATGGCTTAACCATTACTACAGCTAGCACTGAGAGACCAGTTTAGGCTCCTTGAAGGCCAAGCAACAACTTAAAAAGACAGAAATGGACTGAAACAGCCATATTTAGTGTGTTTTCATAAGAAACTGTTTGGGTACTTTGTTCTTGGTACGGATATGTCAACATCTGATAGAGAGTCTGTTATAATAATTATAAATCTGATTGAGAAAAGTCTACTTATACAAAGTAGCAGCAGACATAAGGTTACAGAAAGAGGTAAATCTGACAGCTTTTGGAACAAATGTTTTCAAATGAATAATTCACTCTGAAGCAAAGTGTGCACTGTTTCGAAACATCCTAGTAAATTAAAACCATATGCCCAACTGGGACTGGAATCCAGAATCTTGTGAGGCTCCTGTTGATAAAAGCATTGTCCACCAAAGCCAAGGTTCTGGGTTCGAGTCCTGGTCCAGCATGCAGCTGTAATCCACCAGGAAGTTACAGGTATTCAAATCTTACCCAGCACCTAAAATCCATGGTACCCTTTCATCCACAATGATAAGTCTCCATTGAACTTATGTGCTGCGTGACTAACCTTATCAGTCTTTGTTGTTGGCGCTGTACTTTTGAATCTTCAAACTTAAGTACCAAATAATACAAAGTGGGCGCAGTTACTGACAGTCCATCAGCAAGCTGGGGATGGTTAGTGGCTACGAAAGCAAATCAAACATCCTATGTTATGATATTTGAAAGGATGACAAACTACCATTATTGTGTGTTGTCTTTGACCTGGGATGTAGTGAAAGTGTGACGTGTGATGTCATATGTATGTAAACAGACACACAGGAGAACAATGAAATTTATTTATTTATTTATTTATTTATTTTTTATTTTTTTGTAATCTAGAGAATGGTGACCGACTTACCTCTGGTATAGCCAAAGGTCTAGTTTAGGCTGAAAGGTGATAGCTTGGTTGTGAGCTTGTGAAGCCAACAAATGCTAACACGAAACTTTATTTATAGTGAAGATGTGTAGTGTAGCTTGAGGTACATGTTAATTTGAAAAATGACAGTCTGGTTTGACATGGCAATATCCAAGACTGTGATGTCATGAGAGTAACAATTATTGTGATGGTGCATGTTTTATGCTTACTGGATTTCAATATGCTGTCTATGTACACTGTTTAGGTAAAGTCCTTTGGCAAAGCACGTACGTGGAATCAGTAGGTTTGATCTCTCTCTTTTACCCTTCCTTTACACAAACAAAAGGCTAGCCAGACAAATATCAGGGTGGTTCCTAAAACAGGCCACAGCTACTTTCTTCTTCCACGCTTCTCCAACTAGTGAGAGTTCCATCCTCAATGAATGTAGAATGTTTGAGGATGTTAAACTGTAACCTACATTTCCTTCGATACAAAGTTGGTGGTGGTGCCTTTAGTGTAAAGACTGGTTTGATGAAGCACGAGTCTCTCCACCCCCGAATAGCTACCATACCCTACATCCTTTTGAACCAGTTTAGTCAAGCCTTAGCCTCTCATTTTACACCCCCCACCCCCACCCCCACCCCCCAACAAAAGTTACAAACTGGACCACACTTGCATCTTACATAATTTATGTAACAATGCATGCATGAAAATACTTGTTGGAGACTTGTCCATTATCTAATACAGGTTTCCTAAAGTTAGTTGCAACTTCCACTGTTGTAAGGAAAGGCATTATTACATTAGACTATGCTACATATAAAAATCTGTTACCACAACCTTTATTTGGCATTTATATTTGCTGGCTGCAACAACTCAACCTAATTATAATCTTTCAAGCTAACCTAGACCCCTATGTCAGTATTTGTAGATTTCAGGGCAAGTCCAATATCACACTGTAGCCCCCTACACTCACCTACATTACCAAACTGACAATTCTTTGATGCTTCAGGATATCTCCTATCAAATGACTCCTCCTTTTAGTCAAGATGTGCCATAAATTTATTTTTGTTCCAAATTCAATTTAATACAAGGCCTGAAGTGTTTATCATCCAAATTTCACTTCTACAGAAGGCTACAAACTTCACAAATATTAGGTTGCTGCCCAAGTTCATAGCGTTTTACCATAAGTTTAATAAACATGACAGATACACATAATAGACTTGAGTCATCAATAACATATTCTGCTTCACTATTTACTACAGTCTGCCTATGCTGGGGTAACTTTTCAATTCTGTAACTATAGAAATAGTGTGGTTTTGAGGGAAAGAACTCGTTGAGCCAAGTTTGGAGCACATTTTCATCCAGAAAGAAAGTTCCTTGAAGTCTGTCTGATAGACAGCAGAAAATGTGAAAACATGATGGTGCCAGATCAGGTGAATAAGGTGGGTGCAAAGTGACTTCCAACCCAACTCCTGTATAGCATTTTTTGTCAGTCTAGCAGAATGTGCATGGCCGTTATTGTGGAGTAGCATCCCTTCCAGCAGTCTTTGTCACCGTTCTTGGATCTCGTCTGCAAGATGTCTGAACTTTTGGCAATAAATGTCAGCACTGATGATTACACTGTGGGGAAGCAATTCGTTGTACACCAAACTGTAGCTATTCCATCTTGTATAATACGAGTACGGGTCTTCGTATGGGGAGTTGCTGCTTTGTTTGAGCTCAACCATTCTTTTCTTTTCATTATGTTAGCATAAACACACCATTTCTCATCAGAAGTCATGATACAGGATAGGAATTGTCAGTGTTGTTCACGAGCCAATTGATGACGAGTAAGCACAGATGCACACACGGCCGCACTGCCCTACCGCACGCAAATGTCGCACGACGACGGAACGGGGACAGTTCATCAGATTTGTCAGTTCTCGAGTACAATGAGGTTTCTCCACTTGGTACTCCATTTTCTAGCATCCACAGCTCCATTAACTATCACTAAATGACAAAATGACAATATGTAAACTCAAAACAGCAACAGTGAACTACAATAAAAAAGACAATGAACAAACCCACTGCAACCGGAAAACTAACATGCTGCACAAAAATGCTACCAACTTATGTACCAACTTAATAGCTTCAGAAGAGAGTCTGTACCATTTAAATTTATTTCAGTGTCAACAAATATCTATTTTACAGGAAGGCTTTTCTTGCTATTGCTAATCCACGTTTCATATGCTCATTATTTTGGCCGTCATCAGTTCGGTGCTCAAATAGCAAAACTCGTCAACCAATTTCAGTGTCTATTTCCCAATCCAGTTCCCTTAGTGTCGCTCGATTTGATTCGACTATCTTTTCCAGACACTACTGATTCGTTTCAAGTGATCTAAGGTATCCATCTAAAAAGATAAGTCGCGTGTGGAAAACCTAATGCGCATTTAAATACAAATGTCCTAATACACTCTGACGCGTTATTTTCCTGTTACGATCGTTACGTGTAAAGAAAGTAGATTGACCTTCTGGTAAAGGTCGTGCCGCGCCGTAGTCTTTGACACCTCGGACTCGAGGAAGGTGCGCGTTCCCATCTTGACATCCATGACGTTGGGGTCGCGGAAGCCGGCGAGCAGGTCCTGCAGCTCGATGAAGCGCTGCCCGCGGAAGGTGACCTCGCGGAAGTAGCGCGGCGCCAGGTCCCGCAGCAGCGGGTCTGCGCCCAGCGCCTCGTACACGCGGCGCTCGGCGTCGTCCTCGCCGCCACTGCGCTTCTTCCAGATGGTGCCCGGGCCGGCGGGCGCGAAGCAGTCGGGGTGGCCCGACAGCTGGAACCAGCGCGCGCGGCTCTGCAGCAGCACGTCCGTCGCGGGCGCGCTCAGCTCCAGCGCATTCTGCGGCACACACAGACACCACACTCGTCAGGCTCCCTCCAACTACAAAGGTCCGCGGTAACGTAATTAAAGCCATATTAGTAAACGGCGACTGGCTTCACGCAATTCTCCATGCCGAGGAAACCTGTTCGTCTCTGTAGAAGCGGAAAATGCGTCTATGCTTCTGTCGGGGAAAAAAAAAAAACCATTATGTTCCTGTTTAAAGGATTCGGACAGAAAATTGGGGCAATTCTCACTCCATCTTCCTTACCAAAAATGTTGGCATGTGAACATATCACCGCTCTTTTAACATGGATAATTCTAGGATAATTCTAAATCCTTTCACTCAATCTCTCTCTGTAGTTAAACCTTCATACTTAGCATCTCCCTTCCACTGCCACCGTCTGTAAATGTCTCCTCCCCCCCCCCCCCCAAATTGCCTCCATCCTCTCCCGTTGCTTTACAGTATCCCACTGCCATTGTCCCCATCATATCTCGTTAGCTCAAAAGTTCTGGGGTCTCTAACTTCTAATTTCCCCTATAACAACGTACTTAAAATTTCGGTCCAAATGCGCCCTTCCCTATACTCACGTTTTAAAGTTCGCGGGTCTGAGAGGTCCAGAGACCCCCCCCCCCCCCAAACCTATGTACGGTCTACACCCACCTGTAATTCACATTTCCGCTCACTTTCTCTCTTGTGCCCCCCACTGCTTATATTTCCAGCCATCTCTCTCTCTCTCTCTCTCTCTCTCTCTCTCTCTCTCTCTCTGACCATAACATCTGCTCTCTCGTTGGTTCCTAATGCTATTGTCTTCATTCATCTCTCCCTTTCAGTGCCACTTTCTCTCTTCGACCATATCTCTCTCTCTCTCTCTCTCTCTCTCTCTCTCTCTCTCTCTCTCTCTCTCTGTGTGTGTGTGTGTGTGTGTGTGTGTGTGTGTGTGTGTGTGTGTGTGTGGGTTGGTCTCTTTCACCGCAAAAAAGGGCGAATACATAAGCATGCCAACATCGCTGGTGAGGAATGAGGGTTGCGGCATGTGGTTCCCCACTTTTGTGTCGGAATTTTTTAAAGAGAAATACATTCGTCTTTTCTGTGTTCCGACAGGGGTATTTACCGCTGGTTGCCTTCTTTTCCCTGCAACAGCAGGGTGAGCTGCTTATATAAATGAATTCTGTGTGTCAGTGAATTTTTGAGAGTTTATATTTATACACTTCGCCACATTTACACACTTTGACATGAATATAAACAACAAGTAAGTACGCCTAACGGAAGGTTGAAACAAAATCGTTTGCTTTATATTTTTTATGGGTATTTTGCTCACTGATCGCAATTCATCGAAAACACCAGGGTTATAATTTGTATCTTAAAATGGTAAAAATTGTATTAGAAATATTTTATTGAATTTGTAGTCTTCTCAGTTTAGTAATTTTTGGCAGTCACTTTTAGTTCTTTCTAGGCATGTTGAAGACCCTATTTAGCCCATTTTTGTCACTGCAGTCCCACTTTCGGCATATTACTATAGGCGTGAAGTGCCTGTTATGCATAGAGAGCGCGTAATAACGTTTTATTGGTGAAAAATACCGACTGAAAACAGTTTGGTGGCCTCAGAACCCTTGGAACCTAGAACCCTTGCCATATGTTCACTGTGTCAGTTATAGCTACATTTGCCCATCACACGATATTGCGTGCATATTTTACGTGCGTAAGTACGGTAACTTTGAACCGCCGAATCTCTGTAACGAATGATGATATCGAAAAAAAGTTTCGAAGTTTCCCGAGATCGTCAACTTAGGAACATAAGGAAACATTTCGACGATCTAACCCGAACAGAAATCACAGAACTGGCCATCCCCATAATGTGTACTTTTGGTAACCAAAAATCATGGTTTCTCGGTGTTTTCTCTGGAACTAACCACGAACGAATGGTGTTTTTGTAAGCGGTCTAACGCCCACTCTAGAACACACCTAACGCAAAAGAACCAACCGAGTTGCTCAGTTTGCCTAGCCTGGAGGAAGTGTGTAATGTTTAAATTTTATATCGGTGCTGCAGGATAGCTGCAGTACGCCCTTTCTTCCGATATTTATACAAATGGTCACTTGGGCAAGGTCTATGCGAAACACTCTTTGATCAACAGAACCCTTTACATAATCCTCTGAAAAAACGGATTTTCACGCGTGTTGTTTTGGAACTGTTACCTACCCTTCCACAACCCTCACACACACTTACGTCCGTAACCATATTTTCTGTCTGGTACGGATACAGTGTTGATATCAATGAAATTTTATTATTTTTGTCGGTATAAGCTGCGCAATACTTCTGGGTGTATTTTTTTCTAATATATCATCTTTTCTTGTTCCTGACCTTTATCCCGTACCGTTACATGGTCGACATGTTTATTATCGCCCCCCGTGGGTACCAGCCCTGTGTTGATTTAGCCAAATATGGGAATCCGCCTAAAAACCACATGCAGGCTGACCGGCACACCGGCCGTCGTCATTAAATCGCTGGGCGTTAGGGGCCGGTGCCTCTCCCCGAATCCGGGAAGCGGCGTCCTAACGCGCGCAGCTATCTGAGCGGTTTATTTCGCTCTAGTACAGAGGTGCCCAACATGCAGTAATACCACCTGAGGGGTAAAACGAAATGTTCTGAGCGGTAAAATCTAAACGATTCGATTCTGTTTCAGTCACAAAACTAAATTATTTTCAAATGGTCATTATTATTGTCACAATTTTGCAAGACTATAGCACAGATTACGTAAGTTAACAAAATTTACTTTTTCTCCTTACACAGTCCACCCACAGCACACATACGAGTCTGTTGCGCTTTGTCCCGTACAGTGCTGATGATAAAAGTGAGACATATGCGTAACAAATGCTAAATGTCTCAAGAAAATATCTTCTCCAAGTCGTAGATAATACCCTGCAGTAGTCCAGAAACTGCTTCACTACTCGTTTCGAAAAAGAAATGAAATAACTGACAGCACGACCCAGCAGTAAGAACATAAGGCTACTATAGAGCTGCACAGAGCATTATTATTATTATTACTAACAATTATTACTAACAAAAGTTCAGAAGTAAGGAGTGCAGCAGTAAAGTGACTTACGAAGAACATAGTGCACACATTTTAAATGGGGTTGCAGTGTGCAGGTCAAGCATATGCTGCATTGGAGAGGAGTAATGCAGGGGAAGTATGTTTTGTAACACATATCTAAGCTCACAGTGGACAGTTAGTTTCCTTATCTGAGGAGAAGTTGTAAGGAGCACTTACAATGCACCACGAATTTCTTCGTCATTCATTCTAACAAACACACACACACACACACAAAGTAAATATCATTTATCTTTCATCATTTAAAAAATAAAAGTGTTCCAAGAAAAGGCTTTCATTCTACTGTTCAGTTAGGTGCTAAATTTCGTAGTAACGTGGGGGTGGGGGTAATGGCTAATGTCCGATTGGACTCAAGGGGTAATGATCTACGAAAGGTTGGCATCCACTGCTCTAGTATATAAAACTATACTATTGTTCCCTCATAAAAGCTATTTCCTTAGGAGCGCTTATCGTCGACGTAGAGTAAAAGCTGGTGAGGGTTTATACGGAATCCTCTCCTTCATTCTCAACTCAGAGAATGAGCGGCTGAACATAAACACGGTCGTACTTCTCTTGTAGATGATCAAAGTGAAGGCTATTCCGAAAGAGCAACCACGGATTAAAACGTCGACGGAGTGCTTAGTGTAGCATCTGACGATATCGATTAAGGTTGTCTGAACCACCTGACGCCACGGGCGTGGTCGGAGTGCGATGTGCACCTAGTCTGTGGAAAACATGTTTTGAAAGTCCTCTTCTAGTCTTTCTTTTCTTAAGCACGGAAACAGTCTAAATATTCCGCCTTCCATCTCTGGTGGCTGACACTCGCCATTATCAAACCTTCGTTCTACAAAGCCTTCATTGTGAGGTGTCCTCTCTAATATCTTTGGAAACGTGCGTTGGGAGGCTAGTCTAAACAATCTCCCGACGGGAACTTTTTAAACTTCGTCTCCGATAATTTCTCACGCAGAACTGATATACCAAGATTTCAGTAAGTTATTGATGATGAATTCCAACTACAGCACAGCCCGACTAAGTAAATTTGAACAGCATGCTGCTAGGTAACTCTACAGAAAAATAACTGTCCTGTTTAGTATATTGATCTACAAACTGATATTAGCTACAGTTGACTATACTTTTAATTAGTAACTGCTCCGATACTACAGCGACACAGACGCGACGGTAGTGAGCGGGATGCTGTAATAAATAAGAAGTGAAACGAATCTACTGTCAGATGAAACATGTTTAGAGCGGATCGCACAATACGCAATTTCGGTAACAATACAGGAGCAAAATGAAGATTACTCAACATGGTAGGGAAATGCTTATATCTAAAAGAAGAATTTTTTTCCGACAAGTCCCATTTTTTGTCAACGCAACGCGTTTCTAGCGAGCAGATCCATCTGATGAATGTGATACTGTAGGGTCTGAAAGATGCCCATCTGCAGCAGGCACAACCTCTTCCCAGCCTGAAGACTTTTTAACCACGAGCTTACATGCGGAAGATTAAGTTGAATCTACTACAGATTTGTTCTTCAAATCACTCAGTTTCTTCCATTCACTCTGTGAGTCTGTACAAGTACTGAAGTAAGACGAGTACTTTTTCCCTACATCGCTATCCAGGCCTCTCGCGAGGTTATTTATCAATCAAGCCTGTCGACAAAACGTACCTAATATTTATCTATTATTGTTTAAAGTAAAATGTATAGCATTCTTTATTCTGATATGCCTATGGTTATTAGTTACGTAATGAACCCCCGTTGTGTTTTTTAGACTTTATGTGCGATACATGCACATATCAAGCACCAAAATGAGCCAAGTGCAGTTTTACTTATTATTAAAGAAATTGCGTTAAATATAGAACGAGTGTTGGCTAAGACAGATTCAAATAAAAATCCGAAACGATGGTACCAATCACAAAACAGGGTTCACAGGTCATACTGACGAGCATGAAACATGGAGCAAATTCTGCCAACGGCGAACGTAGATCTCGGGCTGTGCAGCAGATCAACGAACTAGCTATGACAAGAGAGTTCATTAACGTTTATTTCGTATCCACAGTCGTTGACTTCGCCAATTCACAATCAAATCGTCGCCTAACTTAACGTAGATCTTGGGCTACGCTACAAATCAGTGACATCACAACGAAGACCATATTGTCAAATTCCCTACTGAGTACTTTCTCGATGTTTTTATTTGAGAATGCGATTTCGAAGCATATTTAAACAATATTACGGTTCGTCCATTACAACAAAATACAGCATTACTACTTCAAAAACTACATTGAATTACCCAGCAGGAAAGTTGACACTTGCGTTATTACGCAGCTTATATCAAGAAAAACATTTCGTTGGTATCAACACCATATCAGTACCAGATCTAGAAATTTTCACCTTGCTCTCGTAAGTGCAATAACGGAGATGTGATGACGACGCAAAATTGTAACAGGCCTTCAACTGCAAAAGACGTCGCAACCGTATCCGAGGTTAACGCGGGACTACTCAAATCATTTCGAACATTGTCATTAGTTTCCGCGGAATTCCACACTGGTAACATGGAAAGATCTCAAACACCAACTTGGGCTGCAGCAGCAATTACCAGCACACATGGCGTCGCTTAATGAAGCCGCATCGCGAACGGCATAGATAATTGCGTGGCGATTTCGAAGTCACCAATCGTTGCCGGTAGCCAGCCAAGGTGGTCGGAAGGCCGGATACGATGACTGCCTGACAGATGGCACTGCCACCAACGTGACAAGAAAAGGGAAGAGGCGGAAGGAAGGTCTTGCGTGCCCGGCGCGTGTCACGGGGACTCAACAGCAGGGGCCTTGGCGACTCAATAGCTATAAACAACAAACAGCCCCTCCTCGCCCAGGCGGCAGGCGTGAGCGCACATCTGCTAGCGTCGACGAGAAGGGGGGCCTACACCGCTGGCGCTAGTTTCACAATAATTCAGATAGCAGTGCCCTTTTCCTGTACGTCTCTTATCCAATATTCATTTATTATACAAGTATTGTCTTCACGTCTGATGACAAAATATGAAAACGGCAGAAATATTATATATTCTGTAGTAGTTCAAACTAACATGCATTCAAAAACATTACTATAAATTCCCTCTGCCCACTCCTCTCCCCCCGCCCCCCCCGCCCCCCCTGCGATTTCCACACGGCGGGCGCGACGATCTATGAAACCAAAGTCCATCCTTTGGCCACTGAAAATTAAGAAAGACTTATATGATGAAAGATTTATATGAATCAATAACACAAAATGCCGCCCAGTGTGGCTGAGCGGTTCTAGGCGCTTCAGTCTGGAACCGGGCTGCTGCTACGGTCGCAGGTTCGAATCCTGCCTCGGGCATGGATGTATGTGATGTCTTAGGTTAGTTAGGTTTAAGTAGTTCTAAGTTCTAGTGGACTGATGACCTCAGATGTTGAGTCCCATAGTGCTCAGAGCCAATAATACAATATGTTTGTTTTTTGAGTAGAAGTTGTAGAGTCCCAAGACGAGAGAAGATCCCAAATAAAGAAACAGTGAAGTGAATAAAAGCTGCCATGTAAATCTCAGAAGATGTGGGAAAACAGCGTTTAAAATGGAATGGGTATGCGATGAGATTAGGGGATGAACGACGGCCGAAAGAAGTACTATGTTGGCAAACTCCACACAAGAGAAAAAGACGAATGCCCTGTGCAGAAAGGAAAAATCAAGTGCAGGCGGATACGTAACGAAGACATTTGACAGAAGATTTATACAACAATCCAGAGGCTTGGATACGACTTTACGAGAAACGGCCTAAAGAGCCGTAGCTGTAGATGATGATGATGATGACGACGACGACGACGACGACGACAATAATATAGCGGCGATAACTCTGATGCAAAGGTCCTTGTGTTTTCGCCATCATCTGTTCCCCGCCGTCATCTCCTACACAAAAAACCTAGTTATCAAATGTGTAACAGGTGTACTCTTGTTAGTCTAAAAAAGCAATTCATTAAAAATTGTGCATATCTTCTTTTTTTTCTAGTCCTTCCTACTTAATGAGAATACATTCAAGAATTAAATGAAAGTGTATCGTAAACGAGCACTTTTGCAGATATATTGCTTTTTCAGTAGAATTTTTCCGGGAAATAGCATTTGGCACTGTTTGCCCATCGTATTAACACCGTAATTACTTCTCATACCCATTCGAGTGATCGGTGTACATCCGTCGTAATTACTAATGATTTACGTCTGATTTTACAAGAAGATTAAAGATACATACGTCTTCTCACGTACATCTTGAGAATTGACGAAGACAGTAAAATTATAAACACTGGAGTTCATAAGTGAGGTCGTTGATAGTGGATCTTCCTGCGCACCTTTTGCGAGTGGGATATGGGGAAATGAAGAGGTAACCAAAACACACTCCCTATTTGCGGAGTACAACTGTAAATGCAGATTTAGATTATTATAATTATTTAATAGGATCTTTTGATGTCCTTGTTCGTTTTAGGCTGAAGTTGGTCATGACCCTCAGTCATTGCGTAATATTTATTATTTGTTGTGTTTTCGTGACACATTGCAAGAGTGGCACGAGAACTTGACATTTTCCTACTAGCGATCTCCAACAAGAGTATCTGAAAGCATAAAGGTTGGATTTTAGAATACGTGAACAAAGAAAAAGCCTACACTGTGCATAACCTGTTTTTAATTAAAGTTATTCCAAAAATGAAAATGTCGGACCTACTGAATGAGAAAAATGCTTTTGGATGGTGTTTGTCAGGAAGAAAACAAGATGCAAAGAATAAAGTAAAAGAGCCTATTTACTGCCTTTTATATACTGTTTGTATGTTATATTTTCTCGCGGAAATAAATGTATACCAACATCTACTAAGAAATTTGCTTTTGTCATTAATAAATTTTTTATTGTCATTTCTGAATTTTAAAACCATATTTGATGTCCGAAATTGGCTGTCAGAAGATTTTTTTTTTACAGATGAACTTTATTCCATCATGTATTACGTTACTGCCCAGTTGTTTCGTTGCTATAATAACTTCACTGTCATCGCTCGGGTGCCTACTTACACAGCAAACGGCACTCACACGACACGGAATTTTTGGCGCTCACGTGTAAACAAGAGTAACCAGAGATGCAAGGCTAAGTACAGAAATAATACGCCAGGGGCGCTGCAGTACACTCACTTGTAACCGGTAGGCGGTCGAAACAAGAAAGTCACTCATCTAAAGAGGGCTTTGCAGCCCTTAATTTATGGTCAAAAGACTACGTTGTCCAATCCATGAATCTGCGCGAATTCTAACTGTAAACCTCTAGAACCGGTTGACTGCGTACTCGAAAGAACTGGTCGCAAAGTTCTAGAATTAATTGAGATTTCTCTTCTTCCTCCTGCCGCCTGTGAAAGCTCCTGTAAATGAAAAAAACTTTGCTGTCAGATTTGCTGTTTACTACCCAGAGAAATGTCAAACACGCACACAAACCAAACAAATTTCTCAAATGTAACACATTCACGCAGTCGCTGAGAATTGTGTTTCTCGCTGTGGGGCGACGCGCGTATTCAAATGCCCCAGGCTTTGAATGTCACGAACTTTTACTCTGAAAGTGGTAAAAGTCGTTTCTTTTTTTTCCCTACTAATCACAAATTATGTGATACCTCGTTTATTCAGAAAGCTCTCTCGTTGAAGGGTCACACAAAATTGTATCCAAGCTGTTCGTGGCGCCTGGCTTATAGGTACTACATCATACATTTTTGTATTGCTGGTAGCATAATTGGTAGAGTCGAGCGTGAGCCATCGGTGGTACACGCTGGCCGATGGGAGGATATAGAGTGAGCCACTGGTGGTACATCCCGGCGTGTACATGTTAACCTCTCTTTTCAAGCAGATGTTAAACTGTGAATACTGTTTCGCGAAGTATTTTGAAATTATAGTGGGCACTGTACGCGATGCGAGGCAGGAACGATAGCGCTTCGATTTCTGCTCTAGTTTCCATACCTATGAAACATATTCTGGTACACACTCTTCATCCCACTTGGTGTCTCTTCAGTTTCTTGTACAACGGCCAGAACTCGTGCCTCTGTCTCTACAGGAGTCTCGCAGCAACGCAGACGTTAAGTGACGTCAGGTAACTGTCTCACGTAGTACACATCATCCTGTCTACCATACTGCATACCAGGACAAGCAACTCAAATTACAATGAAATGAATACCCCTAGCTGCATACAGGCGTTGATATAAGTCTATGGGGACAGTTGAAAATGTGTGCCCCGACCGGGACTCGAACCCGGGATCTCCTGCTTACATGGCAGACGCTCTATCCATCTGAGCCACCGAGGACACAGAGGATAGTGCGACTGCAGGGACTTATCTGTGGCACGCCTCCCGTGAGACCCACGTTCCCAACTTATTGTCCCGCACTATATTCACAGTGCCCCTGCCCATTATACTCATTACTCGCGGCTTTTTGCCGATTCCCGTAAGAGTTCGGGCACTGTTTGTGCATCTGCACAGAAGAAGATGGTCAAATGGCCGGTGAGCCTTAAATACATATATGAAGATGGCATCTGTTCTTTCGGACATGTCCGAAAGAACAGATACCATCTTTATATATATACAAGCAAATCGACGTTTTTCTCTCCCTCAACAGACGTGGACGCGTTACACATCTGAACCGAAACAGTCGTACAACGCAAACGATAGTCAAAATGTTTTGTACACAATACTCCCTGCAAATCCCAGAAGTTTGTAACGGAAATTTCCGAACACCCTGTAGATAAAGTTCTGGCAAGCAACTGGCTATTTTTTGACAAACGCGTGCGTAAACGGTCAGTCTAACTTATCAAACCGGCCGTCGATGAACATCTCTCTCAAACACAAACTAGTGAAGTCAGACAAATCGAGTGATCGTTTACAGGAATCTCAAGGCTGGTACTTGGGAGGCGCTTACTCACCAGCGCGAGGAACTTGAGGAGAGCGCGGTCGTCCTCGGGCGCCGCGTCCGAGCCCGGCTGTCGCCCGGACGAGCCATCGCCGCCGCTACTGCTGCTGCCGCTGCTGCTGCTGCTGCTGCTGCCACCTCGGCGCCAGCGGCGGAATGCGTTCAGCGCCGTGGGCCCGGGCGACGCTTGTCGCCAGAAGTCGCTCACATCCGCAGCCTGCAATCATAGAAATACATCATCAATCGTCTGCTGCTTGACACGCTTATGTCGATTAAATATCTAGGCGTAACGTTGCAAAGCGACATGAAATGAATCGAGCGCGTGAAGGCCGTTGTAGTGAAGGCGAATGGGCCACTTCGGTTTAACTTGTGCGACCCATTCTTGAGTACTGCTCGAATGTTTGGGATCCGTACCAAGACGGGTTAAAGGAGAAGACCTCGAATATTACAGAAATGCTGAGTGAATTCAAATGGGAATCCCCGGAGGAAAGAAACGTTCTTTCCTCAAAATTCTGTTGAGAGACTTTGTGTAACAGGCATCTGCGACGGACTGCACAATGATTCTACCGCCACCAATGTACATTTGCGAAAGGACCGCAATGACAATGTAATTGAATAATTGAAATCTGGGCTGATACGGAGGCATACAGAAAGTCGTTTTTCCCCTCGCTCCATTTGCAAGTTGACCAGAAAAGGAAAAGACTAGCAGTAGTGCAAGATACCCCATGTCATGCACCGTATAGCGCCTTGCAGAGTATGTACGTAGTTGTGGAAAAGTCTGATCTTTTCCTTGCGCCTTTGTCCCGCATCGGCGCAGGGTTCGCATGCTTATTTATGTACTCGGCGTGTTTAATTTAAGAACGGAATATGCGTACCCTAATTGCATGCGTCATGTGAAATTGAGCGAAAGTTTTCTAAATGTTTTCGAATCGTGTAACTGAAGCGGGACTTGAGAAACAGCCCAGTATTCACCTAGTGGAATGAGCGAAACTGCCTAAAAACCATGTCCTGGCTGGCCGGCACATCAACCCTCGTTCTTAATCGCCGGGCGGATTCGATCTGGGCCGGCGCTCCTCCCTATCTCGGAAGCGGCGCTGTAACACGCACGGCTATCCGGGTATGTTGGATGTAGGACTGTATGATACACTCTGATTATTGACAAAGTTCCAATTTTAACACAAAATTTTGTACAAGTGGTGAACTAAAGCTCGGAAGTATTTGAAGAACGTCATATTCCAACCGTTAAAACAGCTGCCGATAAACAATTCTTTATTAACAACATGTTTCGATCTTCGGATAATCTTCAGGTATCTTAAAGTTATTTCTAACAGCTTAAATAGCAATATTGAAACAGTGGTGTCAAACAACATAAAAGCCCTCCTGCGCCACTGGTGTCACTTTGTATCACATCTTCCTTCCCACAGTCAAATTTGTTGAATGAAGGTGACATTTTTCCACTTACGCTTTGTCAAAAAAGTTCGTAACGACAGAGTAGTTTCGGACTTAAAATGCCGTTTTCGAATGTGTGCCCAGAACAAGGTGCCATACGAACGAAAATGATAGCGAAGTCATACGATATCCTACCAATCGTGTTGGTTTGATAGATACTTGCGACGCTCAAGAAGCCTTAATTGCACATACTATCGACACAGTTTCGGCTCAAAAACTGGCCACAGCCACTCCACGGGGCTATGCAAGTATGTCCAGAGCAAGGTACAAGGCATGAAGGACTATGCGCCCGTAGTACACGAGCCACTGCTTTAATCGTCACCGCCTTTGCTCTTCGCACCATGTTGAACTTCAGTATGCCTTTCTTTTATGCCGTGTGCCTTGATCTTTGTCATATCTGCATAGCCCAGTGGAAACGCTGTGGCTAGATTCTGGGTGAAAATATGTAGTTCCTTTAAACTCCTGATATCTGCCGTCTTTCCTTTCCTCAAATGTAACGTGTATTTTTTATTTGTATGATTCCGACTCGCTGACACGATTATTATTAGTATCATTAACAAAACGTTACAAAACTAAACTCAAGCGATGTTTATAATTAAATATAGGTACATAATATAGTTATCATGAACACATCCTTAACTTATTACTACCTGTCTACATTCTGACAAGAAAATTTTCTTCCACCTCTTGGATACGACTTCTCTGCTAGTGTGTTAACGGAAAGAGAAATTGCGTCTTTGTTTTATCCCATGAAGCACCCAACTACAGTTACAATAACACAACTTTCGATATGGGAAAATAAAACACTGCCAGTTGTGAAAGTGCGTGTTCATTCTCCAAGTCTGTAGGCAACCTGATTCAGAAGCCACGGGCACAATAGGAGACTGCCTAGCCAGCTCCGTGAGAGCGGCACAAAGAAGCTAGCGAGACGAGAGGACGCAAGCTGACGAGTACCGTTCCCGGCGCCGCGATTTCTGCGCCACCAGTTCCAATGAAGAGACGGACGTCAGGGAACGTTTTGGTTGAGTCACGTACGCTTGCAGTTCCACGAAAAGCCGCACTAAATTTCATCGCATTTGATTGCCTGTGCTTGAAATTGGCAGTACAGGTTACCGCTTCACGGCGTGCAGGTGTTCACGTACCCGCAATGTATATGACATCCGGTTAGCTTCTATTAATGAACTTAGACGAGTCAGACGCTAGTAATTTGTAATTTCAATTGCAGCACATTTCAATTTCTGTTTAGGTCGCACAAGGAGTGTCTGAATGGCTCCTATGTAATGTAATAAGTACACAAATGGGGGAATGTACGTGGATATCTAATACCCGACGAACACCTTCCACTTTAAGCTCTTCGTGCCAGTCAAGTGTCTGTTCCTGCGACAGACAAAAACCTCGTTCATTATATATTCAGTACCCTTGTCCGTACGTTTATCTCCGTTTTCTACATAGTTTGTAATTTCGTTCCAGCAGCTCTCACACTAATGCATACAGTGTCATAAAAACTAGTCCATCCCGTTCTTAATTGGCTGATTTAATTTCTCTACTTGCCCCCTCCCCCCTTCTCTTCTCTCTTCCCTCTGATGGTACTGAATCAGTCTATCATATTTCAACAAATCGCGTTTGTCGTTTTTTGCTTCCAAGATATTACCGGCCGAAGAGACGACTGTTTTGAAAAATTACCAACATTTCTTGTCATATTTTGGCCTATCCTACAGAAAATAGCCCACTTCTTCTTAGAATACAAGACTCTTACTTTCCCTAAAACACACACACACACACACACACACACACACACACACACACACACACACACACACACACACAGGATGGAGAAAAATTCGCGCACTCTGACTTCGCAGCGCCATTCCTCACATACTGACAATACAAAAATGTCTCGCACAAAATTCCGTCCTGTGCGTATTTCGGCCAGCAAATGGACGTTAAAGATTGGCAATGTGGTAACACTGTAATCACATGTACGGTAACTACTTCTGTCGGCAGACAGAGCAGTGCTGTGCAGTTGGTGCAATGAACAGTGTTTTGGGTAGGCATGCAGGAGGTCGAGAGTTCGATTCTGGTTTGAGGCATGTTTGTTTTTATTTGCTGAAAGTAGTCTGCGTGGTACGGTATCTGGCTTCTTAATCGTCATTCAACGATTACAGTGGGTCTTCTACAAAACATTTGCAATTACGTACTATAAACACAGAAACTGACGTTTTCATTGGTCAGCTTTTCAAGAAGCCTTTTGTACGTCGTGGACGCGAATTGTCTCGCGCCGCTGCATCAACTAGATTCCAAACCTGTTTTCTGGGTACTCTCCCCCAATGGTCCCTTCGAAATTATTTGCAAAGAACGTTTCTAGCCATACTGGTGATGTGAGGCCCTAACGGATAACAAGAATAACAGTATTAATCGATAGGATCACAGCAGTTTGGTCTCTTAGGAATTCACACACATTTACATTTACATGCACAGCACTACTGTTCTATCCTGACAGAGGTAGTTACCGTACACAAGATTACAGTGTTGCCAGATTGCCGATCTTTAACGTCCATTTACTGCCCGAAATATGCGCAAGATGAAACTTTGCGAGAGATTTTTATACTGCCAATATATTAGGAATTGCGCTGCGAAGTCCGAGTGCGTGAATTTTTCTTCACCCTGTATACTCTTCTGTACTGTAATGCCCGCGCACCGTAACAGACGTACAAAAGCAAAGAAAGAACTAAAACAATAAACAAATGCTACTATGGGCTTGGTTATGTTCAGAAGCTGCCTCATCCAATCGATATTCATCAGGATTGCGCCAGTCAACCTTTCATGCCGCTGACTGCTAAAGAAAGATTTAGGGTAGAGATTTTCGACAGTATCTTTCCCTAAGCGCGCTCTAAGAAATGAGGTTGCTAATGGTAGTAACCAAATCTCAGGGAGAGAGGATGTGCTGGCCGTCCAGTCTCTGCGTTAAGTGGAGGCATTAAGTTCGGCGGCTCCCTCGATGTTATGCGAGAGGAATAGGTCACGTGACGCTTCCTGTCTGTCAGCTAAGCAACACTTATATGTATATGAGAGAGTTACTTAGCTGACAGACAGGATCGCTCTCCCGCTTATGAAAGTGATAAGTAAATCAGTCGTCAACCTGAAGATTGTTTTGAACTCCGCAGTGCTTTACTAGGCACGGTCCTGTTGGAGGTATTATGTCGCTGCCTTCCTCCGACCTATGAAGTGACTTACCCAGCCAGATACAGGGAGACCTACAGTGTAACGTGTAACTCGGCATTTCTCCCATCAACAAACATTACCACACGTGTAACAAGTGACAACTGACACATTAAAACACTAGGATTGACCTGTGATCGCACTAGAAACCTGGGTAAATTAATTGCAATTCATGTTGGGTTGTTAGCTACTCCTAGTGTTCCACACTATATTCTCATTTATGTTATTTTGGCGGACGATGATTTTATTGAAGCCCGCAGCATATTAAATCGAAGTTTCTAAGCTACAATTGTTTTCGACATTTAAATGCCAACCTTCAATGGGCATCATCCAGATCCTTGAACTTCGGTTAATACGGATTATAATGGACACAAGGTTGGTAATAAGAGTGGCGCAAAGCCGCGCTTTTCACACTACTGGCCATTAAAATTGCTACACCACGAAGATGACGTGCTACAGACGCGAAATTTACCCGACAGGAAGATGCTGTGATATGTAAATGATTAGCTTTTCAGAGCATTCACACAAGGTCGGCGCCGGTGGCGACACCTACAACGTGCTGACATGAGAAAATTTTCCAACCGATTTCTCATACACAAACAGCAGTTGACCGGCGTTGCCTGGTGAAACGTTGTTGTGATGCCTCGTGTAAGGAGGAGAAATGCGTACCATCACGTTTCCGACTTTGATAAAGGTCGGATTGTAGCCTATCGCGATTGTGGTTTATCGTATCGCGACATTGCTGCTCGCGTTGGTCGAGATCCAATGACTGTTGGCAGAATATGGAATCAGTGGGTTCAGGAGGGTAATACGGAACGCCGTGCTGGACCCCAACGGCCTCGTATCACTAGCAGTCGAGATGACAGGCATTCTTATCCGCATGGCTGTAACGGATCGTGCAGCCACGTGTCGATCGCTGAGTCAACAGATGGGGACGTTTGCAAGACGACAACCATCTGCACGAACGGTTCGACGACGTTTGCAGCAGCATGGACTATCAGCTCGGAGACCATGGCTGCGGTTACCCTTGACGCTGCACCACAGACAGGAGCGCCTGCGATGGTGTACTCGACGACGAACCTGGGTGCACGAATGGCAAAACGTCATTTTTTCGGATGAATCCGGGTTCTGTTTACAGCATCATGATGGTCGCATCCGTTTTTGGCGACATCACGGTGAACGCGTATTGGAAGCGTGTATTCGTCATCGCCATACTGGCGTATCACCCCGCGTGATGGTATGGGATGCCTTTGGTTACACGTCTCGGTCACCTCTTGTTCGCATTGACGGCACTTTGAACAGTGGACGTTACATTTCAGATGTGTTACGACCCGTGGCTCTACCTTCAATCGATCCCTGTGAAACCCTACATTTCAGCAGGATAATGCACGACCGCATGTTGCAGGTCCTGTACGGGCCTTTCTGGATACAGAAAATGTTCGACTGCTGCCCTGGCCAGCACGTTCTCCAGATCTCTCACCAATTGAAAACGTCTGGTCAATGGTGGCCGAGCAACTGGCTCGTCACAATACGCCAGTCACTACTGTTTATGAACTGTGGTATCGTGTTGAAGCTGCATGGGCAGCTGTACCTGTACAAGCCATCCCAGTTCTGTTTGACTCAATGCCCAGGTGTATCAAGGCCGTTATTACGGCCAGAGGTGGTTGTTCTGGGTACTGATTTCTCAGGATCTATGCACCCAAATTGCGTGAAAATGTAATCTTACGTCAGTTCTAGTATAATATATTTGCCCAATGAATACCCGATTATCATCTGCATTTCTTCTTGGTGTAGCAGTTTTAATGGCCAGTAGTGTAAAACAACAGAAAACTGACAGCTTAGTGTGCAGGAGTGTAACAAGCTATATTGCATTAAGTTAGAAAGTGGAGGTTCATGTACCCCCTCTCCCGTACCTAAGGCGGCTCGCCTGACATTCGCATGCGATTACAGATTCTCCCAACAAGTTAGACACAAGTGGAAGGAAACTAATTAGGCTTGGGGTGATAGTGAGGTGTCGCGAACAGCAGTTCATGCGTGGCAGTTAGCACACACTTAACGGGCAGCCAGAAGCTTACGCAGCTTTGTCGCTGACGGCTGTACGAAAGTTTCGAGGAACGCACGCGGCTTCCCGGCCAGCGTGCGTCAAAGGGTGCTGACGAAACGTTTTGAATCACCGCCGCACTGCCAGCTAGGGTACGTGGTCGCCGGAAATGTCGATGGCGCGCCGCAAGACACTCGTCCGGCCTCCGCGCCGATAAGGCAGCCGCCGGAAGCGCGTACAGGAGGGCTGCGCGCTCGCGCCGCTGCTGCGCCGGTGCCGCAGCCATAACGATAAGCTGGCCTCGCCGACCACCAGCTGTACCAGACAGGGCGCGACAACGCACAGCTCTCGGGAGGACGGCGCCAGGGCCGAACAGAAGGGGTGACGAGATAGGCTCCAGACAAGGGCGCGGAAATTAACCAGAGAGAGAGAGAGAGAGAGAGAGAAAGGTGGGGGGACTAAGAAGAAGAGGGTTTAAGAATTAACCGAGAGGAATACGCACAAGTTTGGTCACGACAAATTGACTTTTTTATTGGTGCTGCCACTGGCGGAAAATGTCGGCGTTAGTTTAAAGATATTCATTTGTCTTCGAGCGTTGCCAATACTTTCGAGTGTGTCAGTTCTACCTTCGCACAAGCATAAAACACGGGCAACTGCGCCAGTACTGAGGGAAGGACTCGGCGCTGCCTTCCCCTCACCGCTCATCCCCCGCGCGAAGGTTTAACTCCGTGATCGTCAAACCTTTTTGCTCAACAGCCAATTCTGACGTTCTGAGGCGGCACCTACTGCCGTATATGTAGCGATCTTATTATTAATTAGTAACCTACATAAATTAGTATGTTACGAGCCACCAATGCACTAACTGTGGTAAGGATGGGATAAGTTGGCCTCCAATCCCAAAGTACTGATCGTTGTTAAGGGAAAACGACAGTGACGGTCGAAACAACTCGATTTTTTTTATTACGGAATTAGACTATATATATGTATTGAAGAACTATTCCCCAAAATATTATGCGCGAACTTCAAAAACTAACGATACTGTGAGGGTTTGAAGCCGAGGGTGCACAACACTAAACAAATTGCCACACGTTATAACCGATGCCATCACCCCTATTTATAGTCGATTTGAGCAAACTTGATTTTGCTGGAGCGTTGTTTGGGCAGTTTTACTCAAAGTGTGACCGCAAGTTTATTTGGAGATACGCTCCAAATATACAATCCAGCCGAAGCGAAATTGTCAACATTACTTCAAATTTGGCCGTATGAAAATTAAATGTAGGCCATACCGCATTAATGCACGTGACTAGTGCCATTCAAATCAAAATCGGCGATAAAATGCGCCAATTCTGTGAAAATAGAGACGCCATCGGCGATGCGCTCAGCGACGAAAAGGGCTCTGAGGACGAAAATGAAGGTTTATCAGGTCAAAGTAGCAGAAAGAGGCCATCCACTAGCCGGGGCGATAGTTATTATCGACCAGGCATCGATGATATCCCGTAAGTTTTAAGATTTCTCCCTTTTTTATATGATAAATACTTATCGAAGTTTGAACACGTATTTCTCAAAATCATGTTTTTCGGCATTGTTGTCGTCATCGGTGAGCGGCTACTGAAGCAAATATGTTCTTTGACCGAAGATTTCGAGTTTTGCCGTTTTGCGTCGGCTGAGAAGAGGACCGAGACGGTTTGAGCTAGACCGCTTCGAAATATCTGAGGGAATAATAATTCAATGTGTAAATTGATCTCACATATATAACCCAATTTCATAAGGCTAATTTCCAGTAGGAAAAAGATCTGTAGCTCATCTTGAAAAATGTGCACACGATATTGCTGCAAAACATAGCAGAGATATAGATACAGCGGAGCTAGTTGCCAAAATATTTACTTTATAGTTCCATGTGAAAAAGCTGACGACTAGTATTGTTCACTCGGCATGCCATTAGGGTATTGTGAGCGGCTTTTCAAAGTAAAGGATAAGATATGCTTATCCAAACAATGAAATAGCTTTCAGAATATTTATGACAGTGGAAGTGACTGTAGTATATTGTGAAAGCAGTTTTAAACAACCAGAGACGAGAAAAAAAATACTTAAGGTCGAGCATCGATGAAAGGTGACAGTCAAATTTAGCTGCACTGTCGGTTGAGTCCTACACATTTGCTCAACTTGACTTAAATGACGTAATAACTAAGTTCACTTCGCTCAAAGCAAGGAACCGCTACGTAAAATTAAAATGAAAACAATTCCTCAAAAGGAATACTTTCTCAACTCTTAAATTCTGACCCCTTGTCTTTTATTTCTAATTAATACCTTATGCATTATTAACAATTTACCATGATCAAATAAAATGTTCTTTATTGTACATCATACTAAAACAGTAGCTGCCGTAAAGAATATGGGAGAAGGGAGCAGGGGGCACACTAGCAGTTCTGCCAGAGGCAGAAGGTCAACCCTCTCTGGACGGGGCAGTGTCGCGATTCGCTGTTTGATACGATTCCACTACTAAAGAGGCCAGACGTCAATTCCTCCTCGGTATTTAACGCACTGATAATGATATGGGTGTTGTTGTTGTTGTTGTTGTTGTTGTCTTCAGTCCAGAGACTGGTAACATGCAGCTCTCTATGCTACTCTATCCTGTGCAAACTTCATCTCCCAGTATCTACTGCAACCTACATCCTTCTGAATCTGCTTAGTGCATTCATCTCTCGGTCTCCCTCTACGATTTTTATCCTCCACGCTGCCTTCCAATACTGAATTAGTGATCCCTTGAAGCCTCAGAACATGTCCTAGCAACCGATCCCTTCTTCTAGTCAAGTTGTTCCACAAGCTCCTCTTCTCCCAATTCTATTCAGTACCTCCTCATTGCTTATGTGATCTACCCATCTAATTTTCAACATCACAATTAGAAAGCTTCTAGTCTCTTCTTCTCTATACTATTTACTGTCCATGTTTCACTTCCATACATGGCTACACTCCATACAAATACTTTCAGAAAAGACTCCCTGACACTTCAATCTATATACGACGTTAACAAATTTCTCTTCTTCAGAAACGCTTTCCCTGCCATTGCCAGTTTACATTTCATATCCTGTCTACTTCGACCATCATCAGTTATTTTGTTCCCCAAACAGCGAAACTCATCTACTACTTTAAGTGTGTCATTTCCTAATCTAATTCCCTCAGCACCACCCGATTTAATTCGACTACATTTCACTGTCCTCGTTTTGCTTTTGCTCATATTCACCTTAAACCCTCCTTTCAAGACACTGTCCATTCCGTTTAACTGCTCTTCTAGGTACTTTGCTGTCTCTGACAGAATTACAATGTCATCGAAAAACCTCGAAGTTTTTATTTCCTCTCCATGGATTTTAATTCTCACTCCGATTTTTTTCCATTGTTTCCTTTACTGCTTACTCAATATACAGATTGAATAACATCGGCGATAGGCAACAACCCTGTCTCACTCTATACAAACTGTAAATAGCCTTTCGCTCCCTGTATTTCACCCCTGCCACCTTCAGAATTTGAGAGTATTCCAGTCAACATTGTCAAAAGCTTTCTCTAAGTCTACAAATGCTAGAAACGTAGGTTTGCCTTTCCTTAATCTATCTTGTAAAAGTCAGTATTGCCTCACGTGTTCCAACATTTCTACGGAATCCAAATTGATCATCCCCGAGGTTGGCTTCTAAGAGTTTTCCATTCGTCAGTAAAGAATTCGTGTTGGTATTTTGCAGCTGTGACTTATTAAACTAATAGTTCGGTAATTTTCGCATCTGTCGACACCTGCTTTCTTTGGGATTGGAATTATTATATTTTTCTTTAAGTCTGAGGGTATTTCGCCTGTCTCATACATCTTGCTTACCAGATGGTAGAGTTTTGTCAGGACTGGCTCTCCCAAGGCCGTCAGTAGTTCCAACGGAATGTTGTCTACTCCCGGGGCCTTGTTTCGACTTAGGTCTTTCAGTGCTCTGTCAAATTCTTCTCGCAGTATCATATCTCCCATTTCATCTGCATCTACTTCCTCTTCCATTTCCATAATGTTGTCCTCAAGTGCATCGCCCTTGTATAGACCCTCAATATACGCCTTCCACCTTTCTGCTTTACCTTCTTTGCTTAGAACTGGGTTTCCATCTGAGCTCTTGATATTCATGCAAGTGGTTCTCTTTTCTCCAAAGGTCTCTCTAATTTTCCTGTAGGCAGTATCTGTCTTACCCTTAGTGATATATGCCTCTACATCCTTAAATTCTAGAAATCCCTGTTTAGGCATTTTGCACTCCCTTCGATCTCATTTTTGAGGCGTTTGTATTCCTTTTGTCTGCTTCATTTGCTGCATTTTTATATTTTCTCCTTTCATCAATTAAATTCAATATATCTTCTGTTACGCAAGGATTTCTACTAGCCCTCGTCTTTTTACCTACTTGATCCTCTGCTGCCTTCACTATTTCATCTCTCAAAGCTACCCATTCTTCTTCTACTGTACTTCTTTCCCCGGTTCTTGCCAATAGTTCCCTATTACTAGGACCAAGAAAACTGGCCTCATGACCCGGAGGAACGGGACTCTAAACTTCTTCCGGCCTCCTAATCGTTAGTACTTTACTTAACCTCTAATTCTCCTCTTTCTCAGTTTTAGCTCGCGTGTGGCAGGCTCTGTTAACGAGAAACTTCTGCCAGTTAACGCGCCAATCTCATCAAAAATAGATAGTACCGAATTTTTTTAAAAAAGAGCTGTAACATTATAAATACGAGAGAAGAAATGTGGGAAAGAAGGTCATTCAATTCGATGATAATTTCGGTATTTTTTTTAGAGCGATTTGAAACACTTATGTTTGCAAACAGTGTTACATTATTAAATAACTGTTACATATTTTATTAATTCTCATTTACAGAAATCGATGTAACCTATGTATAGGGAAAAAGCTGAAGAAGTGCATTTATTTGAAAAGGGAAATGGCGAAAAACACACGACTTTTCACTATCTAAGAACACACTGTGGAAGAGAAAAAGTCGCTTTTCACCACGCAGCTACTAAATTTGTTTATTTTTATGCCAGTTTTAGGGCATTATAGCTCCATTTTCAATGCAGAAAATTCACATACTGCCGACACTATTGGTTCATACAGCGACCAGCAAATTAGCCTTTTTTTTATTTGTTTTAGTCTACAACAGAAATTTTATTTCGTGAAATGATCACAGGTTCCGGAAAGATCATTAGACCCAATTTCAGTGGTTTAAGTAAGTTTGACAGCTGTAGCAGAGCTAATCCGTAGCTGGGTGCTTTTCTTGTCGGCAATTACCCAAATAGAAAAATCGCGTACGCCATCTATCTGTGAAATAGCCTTGCTGTGCAACTGTTCATATTTTCATGGAATGTGCTTCTGAGTCGGAGATGCGGAATTAGCTCAGCATTTGCGTAGGACAGTATTGTGCAGAAGGTCCTAAAAGACATATTCAAGTAGACTGCTGCACGAGGTCAATAGTCGTCAGTCTAATGACTGAATTTGATCCAGGTCTGTCTCACATTTGACGCCTAGTACGTTAAAGTTGTCGTAACATGCACTTGAAGTATACTCGTTAAATTCCTGTGTAACCGTATATTCAAATAACCGGAGGCCATCCGACAACCGTTACATAATGGGTAAGGCAAGGTCGTAACACAATGGAGTGGCACACTCGATAACATTACGTTTCAGATGCTACATTTACAAGAGGAGTCCAAACTCGGTTTTTGTAAACCCATTTCCCAATGCCGCTTCGGACACGTCGTCTAAACACTGCAATATCGATTTTGGAAATGAGGTCCTAGCTGCTGGATTTCCTCTTTCAGAATCAATTTTCACTCCATTGCAAACACTCAGCCATTTTATCAGGTTGAAACTAGTTTTTATAATTGTCGGCTGAACTTGACGGAGTAACTGCAGCGTAGGACAAACAGAAATATTTAACTGAAGAGAAACGGCCATCAGAACAGCTGATTTCCATGGGCAATTTGTGCTAAAAATTGACAATTTTTTATTTCAATGACTAGGATTTATAATTTGAGATTTTTCGCACTTGATGCAATTATCTGTGTTGAAATATCGCATGGAGAAAGCTTAAAAAATATTTCGTCCGATCTCGATAAGATAAAGATCTCAAAGAGGCCTTGCTTTCACTGTACAAAGATGTAAAATTATGTACTCCATAAAAAGCAAACCAGTAGTATCCTAGGCCTACAAAATCAATGAGTCAACTGGAATCAGTCAACTCATACAAATAAAGTTGTTGCCGATTAGAAACCAATTTTTGTGTGTTGCGCGGTGGACACAAAAGCACATCATCGTTACGCACAGATTCCAACTTTCAAAAATCGAGAGATTCAGTTTTAAAAATCTGGAGGTGCAAATGACAAAAAGCCGCGGCTCAGTTTCACTATAATCTCGAGACAACTGATGTGTCTTTCCCTATCACGTCACAAAACAATACAACATCTATAAAAACGAAAATGACTTCACTGAGACTATCGCAAAATGTTGATTCGTAATATAAGGAAAAGGCAACCACTTACCTATAGCGTACTGGTGCGTGGTGCACAGAAAACAGTTAACCTATTTATTTCCGTCATAACACTTCGACCATAAGTTTTAATCATCTCATTTCAACTTCTTAATACTACGAATATTACGATTATGGTGGTTGCGAAATGACCGCTTATACAAAAATAAAGTCTTTTCGGGATTCCGGTAACAAAATTACACTCTCAAACATTCATTCTAAAGATTTAGACCGACTATAAAAACGTTGAATAATAAGCGACTGCGCTTAAGCATAATGACAACAAACAAACAAACCCAACCAGAGCACAACACGAGTAGACACTCAACAAAATGCGCGGGAATACGTATATGATTAATGACCACAAGACTTCTGACCATTTAGCAAAACTGAAATGGCGGGTGTTCAAAACAAATGTATTAGGTTCGACAATAATTATTTTAAAAAATGGGAAAAATAATAGTACAATCTGGAGGCTGGAGAAAAGTGGAAAATATGGAGTCTCCTGCCTAAATCGGTAGAGTAGGTGGGTATGATTACGTCATTGTCCATACACGTACGGTACTGGTTACAACAATTTGTGTAAGGTTATGAAATGTAATGATCAGCTCTAAGTAAAGCAGGTGGTCGAAATCAGTTCATCAGCAAGATATTAAGAAAATGCTCACGAAACATTCGTGCCGTCCATCCTAGAATACTGCTCAAGTTTGTGCGACCCGTATGATATAGGATAGTGAACGTATACAAAGGACGACAGCACGAATGGTCGCACGTTTCTTCGACCCCTGAGAGACTGTCAAAGAGATTCTGAAAAACCTGCAATGCCGCAAAGTAACCTGCGAAAGCCTTCTTTCAAAGTTTCAAGAGCTAGCTTTAAGTTAGGAATGTAGGAATATACTACAACCCTCTACGGACTGCTTCAGTATGTATCGTGAATGCAAGATTATAATAATTCATTAGGGGATGCGGCTTAAGCAATCATTCTTCCCATGCTCCTCACGCGAATTGAAGGGGAAGACGAACTATAAACTGGTGCGACGGGAAGTAGCCTCTGCCATGCACTTCACAGTGACTTGCATAGCAGTAGATGTGGACAACTGAAACGTCGATAGCTGATCGGGCTAACATAACCGATTCAGTAATTTGTGACCGTTGCGCGGAGCGCCACTTGTGCGGATATAGAAAAAAAATTGAAAATTTGTGGTAAGGTCTTAAGGGACCAAACTGCTGAAAGACGCCCTAGACCGCGACGCTACCCCGCGCGGCCGGATATGGAATGTTAACATTTCTGCGGAGCCCAGGACACTTCAGTTGTTTCTTTCCTTCACATTCGTTGCCTTTGTCAACTTTCAAATAAACTATCACATTCCAATGTATCCTAGATTTCGTAGTCCTCGCTAATTCACAGCTAAACAATCACCTACCAACATAATCTAGATCTCTGGCTAAGCTACAGATCAATCTGTCACCACAACCACCTGCGAAAAGCCGCACATCCCAGCAAGAACCTCGCGCTCCGCAGAAATGTCTCCCACAGAAGCTTCACTCCGCACAAGTGTTTCAGCTCTCCGATTCGGACCTTAACACGTAAACAAGACAGCGAAGAACCGTTTCCGAAGTTCGTTTTCGTCTTCAGGTGCTTGCTCGGCTGGAAAGTGGTGGTGGTGGGTCCCCAGAAGGGGAGCGTCGCCGGGCGCTGGAACGCGCTTTCCCGCCGCCATTGACGTCACAGGAGGCGCGCTGCTCCCACGCGCCACTGAGCGGCTTTCCTCGCCGGCGCGCAGCCTCTCCCAGCTCGGCTGGACTACGACTCTAGCGAGAGAGGAAACAGCCGAGAATCGCTCAGCCACTGCCTAATAACGGTCAACGGCCTTGCCCCAGTGGATACACCGGTTCCCGTGAGATCACCGAAGTTGAGAGCTGTCGGGCGTGGCCGGCACTTGGATGGGTGACCATACAGCCGCCATGCGCTGTTGCCATTTTTTCGGGGTGCACTCAGCCTCGTGATGCCAAACGAGGAGCTACTCGACCGAATAGTAGCGGCTCCGGTCAAAGAAAACCATCAAAACGGCCGCGGTGTGCTGACCACATGCCCCTCCTATCCGCATCCTCAACTCAAGATGACAAGGCGGTCGGATGATCCTGATGGGCCACTTGTGGCCTGAAGACGGAGTGCTAGCTAGACTGCCTAATAACATGGTATCAGTAGTACTTAGCTCAAGAATACATGCATTACCTCTTTCAGTAAGAACCGAGCGACAAAATTTTACTTTACACAGTAATAAAAACCGCCTCTAAGACGTATAATTCAGTATTTTGCATGTTATGCAAATTAAGTTGTAGGTACTTTAGTATACATACTGTTAATCACTGGATGGCAGAGGAGGCCCGATGATCTCATAGTGTTATTCAAAGAAGAAATGTTAATGTAGAATAGTAAAATTACTTACATTAATAAAAATTATGAACACAAGATCGTGGAAATACTTTACGTCTAACGAAGAAATTTTAAATTCAAGCAAGTAAATTTATTTTATCATTAATAGAAAGACAGATAATATTTCGGTTTAGTCAATAAAACAAACTGTTGCATCTTACAAGTGAAGAAAGGCAGTGATTATTTTACATTCGTCCAGTGTATAAAATAATTACATAAAAAAGTAAATGGCAGTGAAGCACAATGTAGAAGGAAAGTGTGGCTAAAGAAAGGCTGAAGGGGAGGAAGGAAGCTCAAACACACATTCCTTCTGCAAAACACAGAGCGACAGACCAGCAGGAAAGATGTAGTGGAGAGTGGAGGGGCAGGAATGAGGCACTGTCAGACTGAGTTCTGTTTAAATTGATCTCCTAGTTAGAGCTTTACCTGCATATGACTTAATGCAATCCGGACTAGTGAAATTTGAAATTTGTGGTAAGTTCCTATGGGACCGAACTGATGAGGTCATCGGTCCCTAGGCCGACACACTACTTAATCTAACTTAAACTAACTTACGCTAAAGACGACACACACACACACACACACACACACACACACACACACACACACACACACACACACACGCCCGAGGGAGGACGACACTAACCTCCGACGGGGGGAGCCGCGCGAACCGTGGCGAGGCGCCCCAAACCTCATGGCTACCCCGCGCGGCTCCGTACTAGTGCCCGGGTTCGACAAGCAACATAAGGACTGGTGTAAGATGAAAGTTTGACTCCGGAAACAGCGAAAATGCTTATCGATCATGGACGAGCTGGCGTTTAAATTAAAAGCTTACGCGGTTTAATTTAATGAAAAATCAACAAATGAGTAGGAAGCAGCCAGGTGTTCTATATTATTACGCATGACAATACCACGAGAAAATGAAACCGATTCAAACTTGGTAGTATGAATGTGCCTTCCGCAAGGATTCGATTCAAACCTGATTGTATCCCTTATAATGTACACGGGTATAACAATAGGAATTACAACGCATATCACACGACTGATACATTTCGCATGGCACCAGCACCACTGTGAAATACAGAACTATTTGAATCCTCAACTGAAGTCAGCGCCAAGTGCTTTTCAATCCGTGAACAAACAAAATGGCTCCATCCCGTTCCTCAAACTTTAGTATGTGGTGTATCGTAACAAGGCCGAGAAAGTTGTTACGGCATTTAGCACTAGCACTTCAGACTGCTGTGTCTGCACAATCTACTCAGAAAGCTGTACACGAACTCAAACTAAAAGTTGACAAAGTAACGGTAGAGCATCGACTGACCATTTTAGATATTTTTGCTCGACGTCCGTGCAGCAACTAAGTGTTGCACTCTGATGCCTGCCAGTGAGACTTATCCTGATATACCTCTTCCCTGCTACACCTTGATGAAGCATGACGACATTTATCGGAGTACGTGAACTTGCAGAACTGTCGACCTTAAGAGTTCTTAAAATCCTCACCTGTTGCACCAAGAACCTCAGCGTGAAGTGAGAACACGAGTTTGGTGTGCAATTAGCGCAACGCGAATTACTGGGCTCATTTTCCTCCAAACCACACCTTCAGATAGATATATGACTAATATACTACAATGCTCTCTCCCAGAGAACTAACAACGAAAACTACCGTTATTTCAAACAGGGCGATGCAAGAGCGTGATCCGCCAATGCATCTGACAGTTTTACGATGTGTTTGCAATGACAAACTGTCCCCACAATACTGTCACTGGCATCGACACACAAGTTGAAGTGTTAAATTGCGTTACTTCCTTCCTAGGCTACCCCTAACTTGCTTAGTTCCGCCAAAAACGGATACGACACATGCCAAAATCTCTAATAACGGCATGGGGTGTATGCGGCCCCACACAGCTCCTCCGTCTGATGTCACTCACACACACACACACACACACACACACACACACACACACAGGAATTTATTTTAAGGGTACAGTAACTAATCGCTCACTGGACCTATTTCCGCGCTTGAGGAGATATTCGAACCGTCATTACTAACCTGAGACAACGAGTTGGTGGGTGGGAGGGGTAGAAGGAAGGAGGCTGCAGCACAAATTTGAGCAGCGTGCCGACATGTATTTCAGATAGGGCACGGCTGTACGCTTGGATTAAGTTTCGTAGGGGCACGCACAGGTGCAACCGCACAGTACCGCAATGCCGCTTGCGCAGAAGCCGTCCGGGAACAGGACCCTCCAATGACGCACTAGTGTCGTCAATTGTCGCAACGCCTTTCACCGCAAACCACACCGATATGGTTCCTGCGGAAGGGAGAGCTCTTCCTGCTCGCACGGGTAATTGGAGTAAACTGAACGTCTTACACCGTCAGACAGCGGGTCCAACAAACAGCTCACAACTTCCGACTAGAAGACACACACACACACACACACACACACACACACACACACAAAGCTTGTGCACCATTCGTGCAAATAAATGATTGTAACGAAACTTCCGAAAGTGTCTAAAAAATCCCACACACACTGGAATAATTATAACTGATTTTCACATCATACTAAAACTCTTCGGCAGTTCACCAGCATAGTTTTCATCCCCCCCCCCCCCCCCCCCCCACGCCGCGGGAATAATTATAACTGATTTTCACATCATACTAAAACTCTTCGGCAGTTCACCAGCGTAGTTTTCATCCCCCCCCCCCCACGCCGCGAAGAACATAAGTACGACACTGAATTATATCCTAAGTCCAGTCACGCAAAGTGTGCACATGGAGTGACAACGCTGTTATCTCAAACAGCTTGTGACGGCACTAGAGAGAGATCTTTAATCTTCGGTACGTTTTCCCACTCCGCAGCATTGAAGGCACATTCATCGGTATGCGCACACCCTGCTCGACCATTCACGCACACTCTCAGACATGCTCTGACAAAGTACTTAAAACACAACGCCACACACTTTTCGCAAAGGAAAAGTGCCAACTGGTGCGAACAAGGGAAATCTTTGAGATTTTGGCGACTGACTTAGCATCTGACACGTCCTCCCGCATGCCATTACAGCTTGACAGGATTCTGGAACGAGTCGCACGTAAAAATAGAAATAGTACGAAAACATGGTTGTTACAGGAAAACAAAAAATTGGCTAGGTGCGTGTAGGACAGGCGCACTGAGGTTTCCATACGAATTTAATTATGTGTACATAGACACTGTATCCATTCCGGGAATCGAGGATATTGACAATTTTTGCCTGCTATTGACATTGATACTGGTATGATATCTGTCTCCAAGACTTTCAAGAATGTCTTAATTTCAAGTTTGAAATCGGATAACAAATGGCAAAAGAAAAATTAACAATTTCAGAGTTTTTCCCTTTACTTGTACTCTGAAAGCTTTCTTCTTGCCAAATTTCATGGTTCTAGGTCAACAGTAAGGTTCTGATGAGTGAGTTTACGAATTTCTAGATATGTGAATAAAAGGCGCAACATTTGGGTCCACTGATTTAGATGCTTAAAATCTTGCACCGCCAAGAGACCATCGACCTTAATATGTGACATAAATTTGAACTTCACGCGTTTATTCGTTCCTGAAAAGATAGAATAAAAAAAAAAAAATAAAGGTCTTATCAGACCGACAGACGGATAAAAAAGGACAAAAATATTTTTCGTGTTATGTAATTTCGAATTAACACTTTTCGGATTTTTTTCCTTTACTTGTGCTGTGAAACCTTGCTTTTTGCCAAATTTAATGATTCAAGGTCAGCGGTAAGTACTCTATGTGTTCAGACGGATGAGTTTTCAATTATTAAAATAGTGACATAAACGGCTGTATTTTTTAATTGCACTGACCTAGATGCTTACAGTTTTTACACCGCCAAGGAATCATAGACCTTAATATCTGACATAAATTTGAACTTGATACGTCCACTCGTTCCTGAGAAAAACGGTCCTTAAAAGTCGGACAGACGGACAACAAAGAGATCCTGTAAGGGTTCCGTTGTTACAGATTGAGGCACGGAACCCTAAAAACATCATCATCAAACAAGATTCATACTGCTAATGAAAATAATGGTGAGTGAATATATTAGTTTGATGGCGACGTTATTTAAATTTTCGTAATATAAGACTACTATATTTTAAAGTGTGTTTCAGGGACGAGACAAGTGGTTGGCGAACTCGTATCCTCCTTAATGACTTCTCAAAGATACTAACTCTCAAGTTTCCTCGGCGAGACTGAGTAACGGCGTCCAGTCAGCAAAGTTGTTGATTCCATTTCTCTGGATATTTAGACGAACGGGCCAGTTCGTCTTCTTCAGATGCTGAGAGTTGCGTTGCTAGGCGTATACGCGGAAAAACGGTATCAAAGACTCGGCTAAACATCCGTAAGCATAACGTGGGTCAAAAATAGTTTATATTTTTAATCTACATTACTAAACGGCTAACCCGGCGCAGGTCCTAGTTGAAAGTTGCCTTTTAACGGCTTGCAGGGGCAACAAAAATATGACTGTCAGTATTTCGTAGTTATCGGTCGAATTTAAAAATTTACATTGTTGTGAAAATCCACTCGTTAAGAGCTATGGTCTTAAGTTAAAAGTTTAACACAATAAGGCAAGTACTACACTTGAAACAGTGCACCGTACCTCAAGGCGCGCAAATTATCCGGAAAACAGTTCATCCAATAATTGAGACTGAGAATATTTAGCGACTTCCAACAAACCTTACATATCATTTCAATTCTTTTCGAAACCATTTCTCGCTGCCACCCCCTACAAAATGATTCAAGGAAAAATTATTATCGCTAACTACACTTTCGCTGTTCATGCAGTAAAACTGCAAGTCAGGAATGACGTTTTGATGTATCACTTCTTCGCCACTAACTCTATTCCCAACACATTTTGCAGCCGTATCCACATATACCAGTGAACGTGCCTAAAATATTACGCCATTGTACGCCATATGATTCGGGAGATATGCCGTTTTACAAACGGGAATTCAATTCTTTAAAGAATCGGGTGGGGGAGCGTTATACAATAACGCCGAGGACACACACACACACACACACACACACACACACACACACACACACACACACACACGAACGCACGTTGAACTGCTGCAAGTACCTTAGTCTGCTGCTTGCACGTCCATACCAATGAAAACGCTGGAAACGCCCCCATAAGGTTGCCAACATTGAGATTGATTCGCATCGTTACCACGGAGCAACAATCGTCGCAGCGGGGCGAAGAACAGCATATAGGCGCCAGTCGGTCTGCGCTGCCAGAGCCTGGAGGTGCGTCGGACGTGGACGAAACTGGCGCACTGCTCGGACGTCCGCTACGGCTGGACGCGATGACGTGCGAGCGCTCCTACCCCGGCCGCGTGTAGCGGTCTCGGTCTGTCCGTCCGGCCGACAGCAGAGGCGGGGCGCATCGCATCGCGGGGCGCCGCCGTTCCCGCAGAGCACGCATAAAACAGGCCCTCCTCTTTTCTCTATCGGACGGACGTCACAGTTTGGAACAGAAGGGCCCGCGACCTCCCAGATAACGCGTCTCTGACGCAAACGCCGCCATCGGGTCATATGCAACCCACTCGGATTTCACAGAAGCTTTCCTTCTATGTGGTGCAACTACCTACCAAAATAAACATACATTACTCAGAAATTAGATGAAAAAAAAAACGACTTACGCCAGTCACTTTTAGACTGCTCGGAAAAGAAAGGGAGGCCGCCACCATCTTCAGGTAGAAAATTCACCAAGATCATAGCCACATAACTCTTCGCCTTAAGAACGCAGCATGTCATTCTCAATGGAGAGAAGTCTTCCGAAGTAAGAGTGATTTCAGGTGTGCCGCAGGGGAGTGTCGTAGGGCCGTTTCTATTCACGATATACATAAATGACCTTGTGGATAACATCGGAAGTTCAATGGGGCTTTTTGCGGATGATGCTGTAGTATATCGAGAGATTGTAACAATGGAAAATTGTACTGAACTGCAGGAGGATCTGCAACGAATTGACGCATGGTGCAGGGAATGGCAATTGAATCTCAATGTAGACAAGTGCAATGTGCTGCGAATACATAGAAAGAAAGATCCTTTATCATTTAGCTACAATATAGCAACTCAGCAACTGGAAGCAGTTAATTCTGTGAATTATCTGGGAGTAGGTGTTAGGAGCGATTTAAAATGGAATGATCATATAAAGTTGATCGTCGGTAAAGCGGATGCCAGACTGAGATTCATTGGAAGAATCCTAAGGAAATGCAATCCGAAAACAAAGGAAGTAGGTTACAGTACGCTTGTTCGCCCATTGCTTGAATATTGCTCATCAGTGTGGGATCCGTACCAGATAGGGTTGACAGAAGAGATAGAGAAGATCCAACGGAGAGCAGCGCGCTTCGTCACAGGATCGCGAAAGCGTTACGGAGATGATAGATAAACTCCAGTGGAAGACTCTGCAGAAGAGAAGCTGAGTAGCTCGGTACGGGCTTTTGTTGAAGTTTCGACAACATACCTTCACCGAGGAGTCAAGCAGGATATTGCTCCCTCGTACGTATATCTCGCGAAGAGACCATGAGGATAAAATCAGAGAGATTAGAGCCCACACAGAGGCATACCGACAATCGTTCTTTCCACGAACAATACGAGACTGGAACAGAAGGGAGAATCGATAGAGGTACTCAAAGTACCCTCCGCCACACACCGTGAAATGGCTTGCGGATTATGGATGTGGATGTAGATGTAGATGATGATGGTGAGAGTCACGAAACGCGTAGTGGTACAATTAACAACTGACGCAGAGTGATTTATCGCCCTCCACCGAAGACGACAGCACTTTTGATTTCCGTCAAAGATGACACGAAGCTCCGCAAGGCTGTGGTTTACAAGATTCCCTGCGAGTGTGGCCTTTCGTGCAACCTGCCATAGATGCACGGAGCACCGCAGGTACACTTCGATGTCACAGCCAAATAAATCGTCTGTGGCAGAACACTGTATCGATACCCGTCACACTATACGTTATAAAAATGTCGAAACTCTAGCGTCGCCTTCATCCTTTTTGGTCTCGGTGGTAGAAGAAGCAGTTGAAATTCGTCTGCGAGGAATTTAATTAACAGAGATAGCGGTTTTAACCTGGACAAATAATCATAGAATTCGGCGGTTTCTTTAATAAACTCGCAAAGGCGTCCATACGCAGCTAATAACGACACATCAACATCCTCGCATGGCCACAGATTCAATTTATGGATGCTCTTTGCCACCGATCAATGTCTTTAACGTTTGTGTGTGGTTTAAAACGACGGGACGAGTGCTGTAGCTTCGGCCTGTCGGCTCACTGCGAGGATGGCCGAAAGGACGAAATAATTACGTCTAGTTCATTAGAAGAAATCACCACGGTCGGAGCATAAAACTAGGGGGTGCTGTTCCAAGGATGGGGCAGAAAGGCGCACTTCGAAGGGCACTGTTGTGGCATTCGCCTCAAGTAGTTGAGGAAAAATAATGGCGAACTGATATATGGAGGCGGCTCTTTCCAAATGTGAGTACCGTGACTTCACCACAGAGCGAGATTATTCCCCTGGTCACTCGAGACAGAACGTACGCCTATGGGTGAAGGACGGGATGACGACCTGTTTCAGAAGTACCTTTAGCGATACTCAGGGAATACATTTTTACATGAACCGCCAAAAATCTGTTGCCAAGTAGAGGTATCATCACCTCGAAAATTGCTCTGAACATCAGTCAAGGTCCCGATGTAGGCGGTATGCTGCTGCCTTTCTTCGACCGAAGCTGCAGTAAAACTTTATTTTACTGCAACTAGTTCGGACTATTTTGTCGTAATCTGGCAGAGTTTAAGGCTTATAATGGTGTAAACATGGTGTAGTAACTTTAATGCGTCCACCGCCTATCTTCTATGTCAACGTGGAATAGCTACTCACAGACGGCGACTAGCAGCATTATCGGTGAAGGGTATACAGCGCACGTCGGGGGATGCGGACAACAGTGCAGTCGTTGTCGTACTAAGGAAACCACAGAGGTGAATGACAGCTGCGCAGGTGTGTATGGGCGAACAGACGTGCAACTGTTGAGGAACCGACCGCCCAAGTGAACCAAGGGGGGCTACCAACAGTGTCTCCTCAACGACCATTCAGCGAACGTTGCTGCGTATGGGCCTCCGCGGCAGGCGCCTGGTTCACGCACTCGTGCTGACTGCTGTTCATAGGCAACGAAGGCTGGGATTTTCACGCCAATACCGCAACTTGACATGCAGTTCCTTTTTCCTCGGCACGATGGCATCTACCAGCAGGACAATGTATAGTGCTACAGCTCGCAGTGTGCGTACGTGGTTCGAAGGGTACTAGGATGACTTTACCGCACTTCCCTGGCCAAAAAACTCCCCGGATTTCAATCCAATCGAAAATCTCTGGGACCACCTCGATCCAGCTGTTCACGTCAACTGGGAAACCGAGTGCAGATGTCCACGGCACTAGAGTTGGCAAGACTCCACATACTAGTCGGTACCTTCTAGAACCTCAATGACTCCCTTCCTGAACGTCTAGCAGGGGTTCGCACTGCAAATAGTGGTTATTCAGGTTTCTGAGACGTTGTCACATTAATGTGACAGGGCAGAAGACACTGAGGCGACAAAAGTGAGATTCACATACAAAGATGACGGTGGTATCGTGCACACAAATTATAAAAGGGCACTGTATTGGCACAGCTGTCATTTGTACTTAGATGATTCATGTGAACAAGTTTCCGACTTCACTATGGTCGCACGACAGGAATTAAGAGATTTTCAACGCAATGGTAGTTGGAGCTAGACGCATAGGTCATTCCATTTCGGAAACCGTCAGGGAATTCATTTTATGAGATTCACAGTGTTAAGAATGTGCCGAGGGTACCAAATGTTAGGCATTACTTCTCAGCACGGGTAACGCAGTGGCCGTCGTCTTCACTTAACGACCGTGAGCAGCAGCGTTTGCGTAGAGTTGTCAGTGCTAACAAACAAGTAACACTGCATGAAAAAACTGCAGAAATCAACGTGGGATGTACGACGAACGTATTCATTAGCACAACGCAGCGAAATTTGGCGTTAATGGGCTATGACAGCAGACGACCGAGGCGAGCGCCTTTCCTAGCAACACGACATTTCCTTCAGCGTCTCTGTGTACGTGACAACAGTTGGACCCTAGACGATGGAAAACCCTGGCCTGGTCAGATGTGTTCCGATTTCAGTTGGTAAGAGCTGATGATATGGTTCGCGTGTGGCGCAGACCCCACGAAGCCGGAGCCCAAGTTGTTAAGAAAGTTTGCACAAGACGGTGATGGCTCCGTAATGGTGTGGGATATGTTTACATGGACTACGTCCACTGAACCAGCTGAACCGATCACTGACTGGAAATGGTTATGTTCGGCTACCTGGAGACCATTTCCAGCCATTCATGGTGCTAAACAACGATGGAATTTTTATGGATGACAATGCGCCAAGTCACTGGGTTACAATTGTTCGCTATTGGTCAAAAAAACATTCTGGACAATTCGAGCGAATATTTGGCCATCGCGATCGCCCCACGTGAATCACACCGAACATTTATGGGACATAATCAAGATGTCACTTCGTGTACAAAATTCTACACCAGCAACACTTTCGCAGCTTTGGACGCTTACAGAGGCAGCAGGCATCACTGTTTCTGCAAGTAACTTCCAACGACTTGTTGAGTGCAAGCCACGTTGAGTTGCTGTATTACACCGTACAAAAGGAGGTCCGACACGATATTAAGAGGCATCCCCTGACCTATAAGCTCTGTGTGAACCACATGCCCATTATTGCGAAATTGTCATGTATATAGTTGATGCTGCGGATGTAGGTGGGCCTGGAGTATAGCACGACTTGACGGCTAGTGTAACCGGGAAGCGTCAGCGAACATTTTGTTTGTAACAAAAGTTGTGATCTATCAGCCCTGGATGTTTAATGCAAGGACTTAGAAATACCCTGTCTATGCCTTTGATGTGAAGTACAATTTAAAGGGGATGCTACGAGAAACGTAATCATGAGCAAAAGCCCGTATTAGGGTAAGGATGGAGGAGGGTACTGGCCGTGTGCTTTTCATAAGTACCAACCTGATATTCCCCTCAATAGAATTAGGGAAAAGCACGGAAACCAAATTCTAGATGGCCGTAAGGGAATTTGAACAGCCATCCTCCCGAATGCGGGGCTAGTGTGTTGTCACTGCGCCACCTCGCTAGGTGCAGGTGCGTATACACTGCTGCTGCTACTCCACACTGCTCGGTCTGTTATTAACGGTAAAGTAATCATAGCGTACACCAAGAAGATAAAGTGACTGCACGCAAATCAGTTTTGATTAGTTATTTGGCTAAGCATGGACATCGCTCTTAACTCCTTGTGGTCACATTACCTCTGGCTGGCTTCTGAGTTATTCTGGTTCACAAACGATTGGAGATACCCAGATAAAGTCATTATATTCATCGTGAGCAGATGTTCAAGCAGCACTCACTGTGAAGTCTAACCTCGAGGGATAAACTGTAATTATTCCGCATGAACAGAATTCGTATTCCCAGTTTTTTGAAAATTGACATAGTGAGACCGCAGCTGAGCAAAAATACAAGTTTATTCTTATAGAAAGTAAAAGAGCATCTACGAACAACTGTTAAAAGCTCATAAGAAGTCACATTTAAGTAAAATAGCATTTTTATCATATAAATTCGTGCAGTCATGTTCTCCCAAGGAAACTTTCGCCACAGCCAGGAACAGTCGACGTCTTATATGTAACGTAATTTCAATGAAAAAATAATCGTGAACGCCCATCTGATGAGAATCTGTCATTCTAAACCAATAATGACGATATTACCGTCATTAACAGTGCGTCATTGCTATTTTGTTACTGTTTGTAAGAATTAACTTACACCACATCAGTGCTACACTCTTTCTTTAAAATGTATCTGAATTCAGGCAGACAAACACTATCAGCAGTAACAAAAAAGCAACATTCTTCCATTAAAAAATACATGCGCGCGCCTCTGCAAGAGAGAGAGAGAGAGAGAGAGAGAGAGAGAGGGGGGGGGGGGGGGGGGGGGGGGGGAACTGACCCTACTTCAATGATATAAATCTGGGCAATTTACATGAATTACGTGGTTATCTGAAATGGCAACTAGCAGATCAGAAATTAAGGAGGCTGAAATTATGAACTTGACGCTCCAATATTTTATATTACACCGGTATAAACGCTATGCTTCACTTTCGCATTCCAGAGAAGCTATAGACGCATGCCAACAGAAGTTACGGTCAGCCTTCACAAATAATGATATTAATAATAATAATAATAATAATAACAGCCTGGTGAAAGCCCTTCAATCGAAAGCCACGTCAGCGACTTGCGCGACCCTAACTTACCCCAATTACACAACCGAGGCAAAAGGACCGATAGTTTAACGTGGAATCCGAACCACTTGTCGCTATGGGCGACTCCTCGCAACTTGAGAGATGAAGGCTAGATTAAAGGTGGGCCGAAAATTTCCTTGGTCCGGCTGGGATTCGATACTGCGAGCTCTCTGTTTCCAGGCACGTGCTGTACTGCAACACCACCAGGCACAAACACTGCCAAACAACGAAGAGTTTCGAAAGTCTGACAGGTTCCTTCTGCGTCAACGATACGCAGAACACTTACACCAGTCTGTTATCTGATGTGACGAGTTCCATACGAACGAAGCAAACTCGTAGATAACTCCGTCATGTGCACAATTTCGAACGTACGTCCGCTCAGTGACATCAATGATTTTCCATCATGGCTTTGCTGTAACGTCAATGAATATTCGTATCCATATGGTGGACTTAGGGTTCGGGTCACGAAATCGAGCATTTCAACTCCCCGTTGTGACCGTTAAGCTCTCTCTACTCGCTCACTGCGCACGCGCACATGCATCCACGCACACACACACACACACACACACACACACACACACACACACACATATACACACACACACACAAAATCAGAAACCAATTTCTTTTATTTTTTATTAACAGGACATCAAACTCAAAGCCAAAACTGGAAGAAATTCTTTTTTGCAGTCGTGTTTGTATTGTCCGAAACATCGCGTGAAAGTTTGTTTCTCTCTGCTTGTGCTGACGTTAATGAACTGTTCTTGTGCGGAAGGAAACCTGGGTTACGCGCTCTTGCTTCGAGATTTATGATTTCTCCAGGACAACGTCATATATTCAACTGCTCTTGTAACAGTACAGAGCTACGTTTTCTTCACCATGTGGAGAGTAGCGCTCGCTCGCGCTCTCTCTCTCTCTCTCTCTCTCTCTCTCTCTTTTATTTTTATCCATTTTTTTATGATGCTGTCCATCGAGTCATTTGCTTTATCCTTCAAATTCGTAGCCTCTCTAACCGCAAAACATAACTTTTAAGAAAATTTTCATTTGTTGTTCAGTATCAGCAGCAATTTTTAATTAGATTATATGTTTCGATCACTCAGGATCATTTTCAGATCTGAAACAAAGTGAAACTACGTATGTGTCAATATTTTACAATAAATAGAAAAAGAACCGTACATAAATTTGGGATTTATCTAAGTAGTTGCGTCAGCAACCTGCCTTGTCTGCTGAGAACCACACGTTAGAGTACTGTGTCGTTCTGCAGCTGTGGTCAGTGTTTTAAATAGGTATATGTCGGAAGGAAAGAGGGAGGGCGAAATGAAGTGAAAGTGATTGGGAGAGGGAAAAAGGAAGCGGGGTGTGCTTGGGGGGCGGGGGAGGGCGGGAGAAGAACGTCAAAAGTTTAAAAAGAGGGGTCTTGTTAAAATTACAGAAGGTATAATTACGTAAAAGTTTTCACTAAATCTAATTTACAAGTGTAACTGAGAATTATAGTAAATATCCAGACAGTTGCTAATTCTCACGAGACGAGTCTGTCGCTTTTAGTGGTAATTTTTTTCTTCTGCTATATTTTCGACTCCTTGGTAACCACAAATCCTACGGAAAAGCAGTGTCTGAAGTATCCCTGTAACATGTAAATTTCAGCAAGCGAAGGATTAGCTGACGTGTGCCAGTTTTTAAGCAGATGACGTTGAAAACCGATGTTTCCTATACCTGGACTATCGTTTAGTTCATGTCTCAGCGAGTTGCAGCCATTGCCAAGACTCTTCAAGAGGTTTGTTTCTGTTTGGAAACAGACTCTTGTTCTGTCCGTAAGCTTATGAGTTTGAACACAATGAAATCACTTGAATCCTGATTATCGGAACAAAGCTGTTTCGAACGGTATGATCTATAAGAAGTTCTTAGTAACAGCAGTGTATTTCATTGGGTAACAAACAGAAATGGGAGAACACGCGATTTTGTTTTTTGGCTTACCTTACATCACGTCAACTGAATCTTGGGATGGGTCCTTCGGTAAAATAACTCTGACTACCCAGTCTTCGTTCAACTGGGTTCATCGTACGACTGTGACGCTCAAGCTGCCGACTGACGACGAAAAAAGGTAAAAAATGGACAAGCCGAACAGAGGCATTTTTATGATAAACATAAGAAAATGAACTAGATATAACCTCTCCAATCTAAGCAGAGCGTAATTCAACGTAAAGATTTTTAGCTTACGCTACGATACATGAAGAAGTCAGGTAGTGTGTGCTTGTTTGCAGCACGTTTATCGCGGGATACAATGCGTTTCTTCTATTTGTGAATACTTTATAGTCTTTTACGGCAGGCTATGAGGTTTGGCAGAAACAGACGTTCACCAATATAGGTGTTTTATCTGCAGGAAGTATGGAAGGCAGCATGTAATCGTCGGTGATACAACGATACGCAAAAATTAAGAAGGTAGCGCGATAGAAGGATATTCTTTACTGTGAGACAGCAGTGAAAGAAAGCCTAGGCTTCATGCTTCAAATTATATCACATTATGAAAAATGTAAAGAAAAAAAACAACATTTTAATGATCAGATGTACGCTAAATTCCTCTAAATAAGCACATTATCTTCATCTTTTTGAATTAATCGCAGTATGAAGCAAATCCAATATGTAAAATTTCGCCTAAGATAAACGTCAAAGCATTTTTGTGTTTAACTTCGCACCCTAAGCTTCCTCATAACATGAAAGTAGACTTTTAGTTGTCAATCAGCTGTGGTATAGTAAATACGAGCAGCTTAAGCGCAGTTTTACATAAACTCACCACGAGAATTAATGTTTTTTCTATCTCTCTCCTTCGATTGCAAAAACGTCTTACACACCAAAAATAATTTCGAGCTGGAAAGTATGCGTTGTCATAAAAATGGAATGTTAAATGATTATGCAAACTGCATCGAAAACAATTAATAGCACTCAAGACAATTTTTTGCATCATTAGATATACGCATGTTTATTAAAACATGCCAAAAAAGACTTGCAACAATTGCTCTAGCATGAATGTCCCAAAACGCAAGTACTGCCATTATCGTTAAAGAAACTGAGGCAGGAGTGAAAGCAATATAGCAATTTTGTTCCGTTAGCCATACCGTGGTGTGGTTCGGTACCTCGGCAGATAAGTTCCATATTACAAATCCGAAGGTTTGGAGTTCGATTCTCAGTACGTCATAAGATTTTTTCTTGCATTTTTCACTTCTTTTGACTCTGACAGTGATATAAGCAAGTGAAATGCCAAGCTGCATCGCAACTCGGAGTCCCCTTCAAGCTGAATGCCCCCTTGTAAATGGCTTGGTAAGTCAGTCCAAAGGTCGGAGGAAGGCATACCACCTCCAACAGAACCATGCTTAGTAAACAAACTGCGATGATCAAACCAACCGTTGGGTTAAGGTCAGCTTTACTTACGGAGGAAATGTATACCCAACGGGTAAGCGATTTCCATATATTTTCGCTTATTCGCAGTACATCCATAGACGTGACAAATGCTGCTCTGGCGTTATCCTCTACCCAAGCATTTTCGACATATCGAGGCCCAAGTTTTACGAGCGTTTCGAGTACCACCCAAGACTTGCACGAGTCGTCGAGCAGCAGCGTTGGTTAGCGCAACCGGCAACATTTGCAAAAAAAACTCGTTTCGATGTCTTCAACTATTTATAAGATATGAGGGATGTTATGAGTGATTCACTATCGCCGTATTGTTCGCGCGCTACATAAAAACCATCTTCTGGAGATTGGAGATCGACACAAACCTCTTCCTAAAGAAAAATTCAGCATGTTAGCTGGCTTTTATACGCAGCAATGTATGACCTAAAGTGCGTGAAATGTAAACGCATAGCGAGTTTTTTGCTTTGGAAACAACTTGAATTTCGTGTTGTGGATTGTGTAGTTCTGAAACATCGCAGAACTATGAGCGCTACAGAAAAGATAGCCAGTTCACTATGAATCTGACATATGAGGGTGTAAGTAACGAAAGAATCAATTTTTTTCCGAATAGTTTCTGTTAAATCGTTTGAGAAAGTTTGCAATGCAGCAGGCGTGCGCACGACACATTGCTAAAACTAGTACTGCTGCACCGACTGGTAAGCTAACCAGCGTTCTTAGTGTGCAACTGCGGGCGCATAGAGTAGCGCTAAAAAGTGGCTCTATTGGTATATCTAACAGCCAGAGGGGAAAAAAAGCGCAGACCAGCAGAATCTCACACTAAGGCGGCAGACTATAAGTCTTCCTGTACTGCGTTCAACTCACGCCATTTGTTTCTAATCTTCCACCAACATTTGAACCATTACAACAAATCTTGTTTCTCCAGAAACTAACTATAATAATAGTGATAATCATAGTGGTACATTCATAGTGAGTTGCAATAAAGTTATAACAAGGAATCGTGATGAAAAGAACATTTACTTATTGATAATTCATGCACATATCGCAATGATGTCATACCAAGGTACTTCTATTTCAAATAATGTACATAATGCACATACGTGATAAAGAGTATTGGTATACAGATAATCATCCTGATCACAAGTCGATTACGCTTCGCCTCGAATCTGCCATTATTATTTATTATTATTATTTCTTTCAGAAAGGACCTTGATGCCTTGCAGCGATACAGGTGTTTCGAGGAAAATTAGAAAAGAAAATGGGCATAATATCGACAGACGTTTACCGCCTTAACCGGTTGCACTACCGTCACTGATGGACGGCTGGTGCTGTCGTACGCTATTCAAGAGATTCGTAAAACTCTGAATCTCTATTTCTCTCCAACGCTTGACGCGTGCACAGTAGCAGAATACAATGTTACATATAACTGTGTACTGCAATCGCGCCCAAGATGAGTAAATTCGGAGACACGTCGAGTGTTTGTTTCTCTGGTTAACCACGGTGCGCAGAAAATTTTATACAGTACTACGGCTCCAGACGAACGTTCGACCCTCCAGACGGCAGTTTTACCGTAAGGCGCAGACGGACTCCAGGTAGCCATCCAGGCACGGTGCTGGACAGTGTACTCACCAGGGACGCGCAGCGGCGGAGCCTGGAGCAGCGGGCGACCATCGCTCGGCGCATCCGCCATTCAAATGCGTCTTGCTTGCTGACTGGCTGGCACCAGTTTGGCGAGCGCAATTGTCTCAATCAGCTGTGTCTTCCTTGCGAAACGGGAAATCTCTCATTAGCGGGCCCCAGCCTGGATGCATCGGACGCGTTGGCCGGCGCGGATTTCACTCCTAATTACACAGTGCTCATTCCAAAACGATCAAACCACTCGCTAATTCTGTCGTCCCGCCAGCTAGTCCATGTCTCTTCTCTTTCACTGTGCGATTAAATGAGCACAGTATACGCTTATTACTACTTGCCACATAAAAGAAGAGACAACGGTGATAAATTCACTTGACACACAATCGATACGACGACGTTCAGAAAACTGGAGGTCAGCTCAATAGTTGGCTGCATATCCACCTATGACAGCCACTCAAAAACTGCGCCTCACGTGACATGTATACATTTAATAGTTAATAAACGGTATAAGATATCGAAACAATGTTTATCGCAGGGAGGTACTGAAGCAAATCTGAGGGGTAGTCATAAATCATCACCTCGAAAAAACAGCGTTGCATGATTAACTTATTGTCTGTTAGCAGGTGACATGTCTGCAGTCCTGGTACACATTGAAACTCCCGACCCACAGTACCACAGCAAGCCGTTACAGGTGGCAAAATAAATTGGCGCTGCCCTCTGATGAAGCGCACGGTAATTCGGTTTCGGTAGCACCGGAAATCATGTAGCTGTGTCAAGCCTATCCTGAGGACTAAATATCATTGCTTCGTGAAGTGGTGCGTTTAGGACTATCACACTTCCTCGACATTGGCACCAAATCTTTTGCATTTTTATTTTTCCTTCGCGATTATATATGTGGATGCTTACGGTAGGTATACTAACAAAACATCCCAGATATATGTGGATGCTTACGGTAGGTATATTAACAAAATATCCCGGCCCTCTCCCCAAGCTATATATTACTGTGCAGGAACGTAGGGCACGTCAAGCTTAATTACTAGAAACGAACTACTACAGCATGTTGTACGGTTGAAGACGAAGGGATTCCACTTGAAACGCGATGCGTTTTAACGTTATTATAACTTAACGTAATCATAAAATTTGGTAATTCATTGATGAAATATCATTTAAACGAACCTCTTCGCGACTTAAAATTTCCTGAATATGTCCAGTGTGTTTATTCTTTCAATTTACTTCACATTATTACAGTAGTGTGTGCTTATACATCGTGAACTAATCAGAAGCTAGACACATAAAGGTTATGATTCTTTTTGTTCAAGCAGTACGTCTGTTCAATAATTCCCACGTGCGTGCGGCAGTAAAGTGTACTACATTGACATGTCCCTGCAAAAAATCTAAGGAGGAAACAACAATGGGGATAAATCACCGCCCTGCCACCCTAAAAATTAGCACCTTATCTATCGTAGCTAACTAAATGCTCTTTAATGGAGTTGCTTCATTACTGGCTCGCCATCCAGTGCTTAAGCCTCGTGACTCGGGAAGTCTTTTACACCGTTCTAAGCTTGTTGATATTTCCAACACCTTCGTGGCCGTAGAACGGAATAATAACGCGCTATTCAGCAGGCACGTGAACTTCTACGTCACATCAAGATAGCTGGCAAGCAACTCTGTAACGAAACAATAGCCTGACGCTAACGCAGTCTGGTAACCACTCAGTTCCACATAAACAAGCGTTGAGGAATAACATGCTATCAAAAATAAGGGAAAAACGACCTCGTTTATATTTGACTGAGGTATCTACGGACAAATGTAATGGGAAAAGAAGGAATGGTAAGAAATAATAATACTGTAAGTGTCCAAGAATTTAGCATAAGCTGCTAGAGGGAAAATAAATTCACTGCGCTTTTCAACTAAGCATTTCCTAGCAGTTCACTCGATGCCATCACCGAGAGATGGGACCAAAGGAGAAAGAAGGAATCGATTTCTGGAATATCGTACTGAACATCCTGATTCAGATTTTGATGCGTTTTATACACAGTTTGATACGAAAGAAGAGTATCGGCTTCGAGGTACACAATCCATTGGTTGTGGCTAACCTTTCTCCAGAATAAAATTTCTCCCAGGCCCGCCACTATTTGGAAAAGTATGCAGGAGTAGTTCGGTAAGAAGAGTAGGAGGCAGATAGGTACTGCGACTGGTGGACGTTTTTAGTTACTCAGGCCCTGCCGAGAAAGGCGCGAGTACAAAATTTTAACACGTAGTTTTAACGCAACGCGTCTGCGAAGAGTGGATACGAAGAGTAGAAGACCTAAGTGAGGAGACATACCGTTAATGAAAATATGTATACGGAAAATTATCCACAAATCGTTCAGTGACGATAAATAACTGTACTTTTCACGCTTTTTCACATAATAGTCTCTTAAGGGGAAAGGCAACTTTCTCTCCATGGTACGATGGCATAATAATAATAATAATAATAAAGAGTTAATTGCCCAAAAGCTTGTACATGTGTGCTTTACGCGCAAATCAAGACATAATGTCACCAATTTACCTGCGCAGAATGATGTTATAATAGAGGTCATCAAGCGCAGATGAGAAATGCTGACCAGTAACACGGACACCACACAGATAATTCGCGTTTCACCGATTCGTGTCTGCCGTTATATTTCGCGATAAATGACACATCAGGTCATGAAATGGACGACGCATTTCTGGTGGTGCAGCACACATGTTGTAATCTCCCCTGTAAATCCAGGTCATTCTAGCAAAATCTTCAGACACACACTGCCATCTGGTTTTCGCCAATGTAACACAGAAACTTAAGAAAGGCTATTTGGGAATAATTTGCTGTTACTGGAACATCCAATCTCCGGTTGGTTTATAATAATTATGTTCGTAGGATAGTTGATGAGACCGACAGCAAGGTGACAAATTTGTGGTTACTTGGGGTTTAGTTTTACTACAGTTTGAATGTAAGGATAGACGATTTTTTCTTAACCGCCGTGAGTGAACAATGCCCCTATAAAAAGTCGATGTAAATTGTTATAGCTTTGTTTTGAATACTCTAATGGGCCCGTGGGAATGGAAAGATCATTCCGTCCGGGTAAAGATGAAAAACAAAGGAAACGAAATGTGAACTGTTCTAAACATCAGATTCATTAATGAAACTATGTAGCTGCTAACAACACAGTATCGTGTCAACTGTGGAATCACAACGAAATCGTAGGTAAAGCGAAGGCAGGCTTCGATTTATTGGTAAGAAGGTAGCAAAAAAATATTTTTCAACGAAAGAGACAGTACAGAGGACACTTGTGTAGCAAAGAATCGGTTCTCAACAGGGGGTGGTGGAATAAATGGTTTTTTAGCCCCCCCCCCTCCTCCCAAAAAAAAAGATCGTGAAGTTTATGTTGGATTAAAAATAGCATGCACAAAACTTACGCACGCAATCGTTCTTCCTACATTTAATCCGTGACTGGAATGGAAAGAAACTAATATTGTGTACAGAAGGTACTCTCTTCATGTACTTTATAATGTTTCCCAGAGTATAGATATAAATAGCTGTCCAGAAATGAGATAGTAACGGGTTCGTCTGAACACAGGGATCATATTATCTGCACGTCCCACATCACCGTGGCCACAACATTAACTGCACCAGAGGAGTATCGGCATTATAAGGTGAGACCTAAATAGTGTATATATGTCAGCACGCAGCTACAGAAGAAGTTTCGTTGCATTATGCGGTGAGCATAAGGTATCGGGCATTAAAATTCAGCACTTCACTCTCAACGCTGGTGATTTAAACAAGAGTCAAAATAAGGATCGCATAATGTCAAAAACAAGTACCGTGGCTATGTAATAAGAGTCTCCATAGCGAGACGGCCTTGCGTGGGTCTCATCGTGACGAAACGCACTATCTGAGAAGGGTAGCCATTGTTTTTCAGAGGTGCCAGGGCAGAGCACATCTGCTTGGACGAAGTGAGTTCTGCTCTGGCCGAGGACAGACACGTTCCTAGCTGGCACGGTCTGCTGTTTCTCGAGCACTGCAGCTGCTCTCTTTAGAGTTGGAAGAGGGAACTACACACAGAGAAACTTGTTCGAGATGCCACAAGAAGTTCAACTGAAAACCAGAATCGAGTGTTTTTTCGCCAGGACAGCCAATGGAGATGGTTGCCCCCACGAAATATCAAGGGCAGATAGGTGGTAACTCATGTTGGGCGAGATGCAGCTTTTTCGCTATAGTTCAGTTACTCACAAGTCTAGTACAGAGTTGTAGCACTGTGATAATGCAGCAAAGGTTGCCGTGTCGAGTATGTACGGAATGATGAAGCGTTAGAGAGCACCAAGTTCGTGATGTGCTATGTACAATGTAATGGGAGGTGGGACTAGATTAGATTAGATTAGATTAATACTAGTTCCATGGATCATGAATACGATATTTCGTAATGATGTGGAACGAGTCAAATTTTCCAATACATGACATAATTAGGTTAATTTAACAACATACTTAAGTTAATATAACAACTTTTTTCTTTTTTTTTAATTTTTTTAATATTTTTTCTTTTTTTTTCTTAATTTATATCTAAAAATTCCTCTATGGAGTAGAAGGAGTTGTCATTCAGAAATTCTTTTAATTTCTTCTTAAATACTTGTTGGTTATCTGTTAGACTTTTGATACTATTTGGTAAGGGACCAAAGACTTTAGTGCCAGTATAATTCACCCCTTCTGTGCCAAAGTTAGATTTAATCTTGAATAATGAAGATCATCCTTTCTCCTAGTATTGTAGTTATGCACACTGCTATTACGTTTGAATTGGGTTTGGTTGTTAATAACAAATTTCATAAGAGAGTATATATACTGAGAAGCTACTGTGAATATCCCTAGATCCTTAAATAAATGTCTGCAGGATGATCTTGGGTGGACTCCAGCTATTATTCTGATTACACGCTTTTGTGCAATAAATATTTTATTCCTCAGTGATGAATTACCCCAAAATATGATGCCATATGAAAGCAATGAGTGAAAATAGGCGTAGTAAGCTAATTTACTAAGATGTTTATCACCAAAATTTGCAATGACCCTTATTGCATAAGTAGCTGCACTCAAACGTTTCAGCAGTTCATCAATGTGTTTCTTCCAATTTAATCTCTCATCAATGGACACACCTAAAAATTTGGAATATTCTACCTTAGCTATATGCTTCTGATTAAGGTCTATATTTATTAATGGCGTCATACCATTCACTGTACGGAACTGTATGTACTGTGTCTTATCAAAATTCAGTGAGAGTCCGTTTACAAGGAACCACTTAGTAATTTTCTGAAAGACAGTATTGACAATTTCATCAGTTAATTCTTGTTTGTCAGGCGTGATTACTATACTTGTATCATCAGCAAAGAGAACTAACTTTGCCTCTTCATGAATATAGACTGGCAAGTCATTAATATATAATAAGAACAACAAAGGACCCAAGACTGACCCTTGTGGAACCCCATTCTTGATAGTTCCCCAGTTTGAGGAATGTGCTGATCTTTGCATTTAGGAGAACTATTTATTTCAACTTTCTGCACTCTTCCAGTTAGGTACGAATTAAACCATTTGTGCACTGTCCCACTCATGCCACAATACTTGAGATCGTCTAGCAGAATTTCATGATTTACACAATCAAAAGCCTTTGAGAGATCACAAAAAATCCCAATGGGTGGTGTTCGGTTATTCAGATCATTCAAAATTTGACTGGTGAAAGCAAATATGGCATTTTCTGTTGAAAAACCTTTCTGGAAACCAAACTGACATTTTGTTAGTACTTCATTTTTACAGATATGTGAAGCTACTCTTGAATACATTAATTTCTCAAAAATTTTGGATAAAGCTGTTAGAAGGGAGATTGGACGGTAATTGTTGACATCAGATCTATCCCCCTTTTTATGCAAAGGTATAACAATAGCATATTTCAGTCTATCAGGGAAAATGCCCTGTTCCAGAGAGCTATTACACAGGTGGCTGAGAATCTTACTTATCTGTTGAGAACAAGCTTTTAGTATTTTGCTGGAAATGCCATCAATTCCATGTGAGTTTTTGCTTTTAAGCAAGTTTATTATTTTCCTAATTTCAGAGGGAGAAGTGGGTGAGATTTCAATTGTATCAAATTGCATAGGTTTGGCCTCTTCCATTAACAGCCTAGCATCTTCTAATGAACACCTGGATCCTACTATATCCACAACATTTAGAAAATGATTATTAAAAATATTTTCAACTTCTGACTTTTTGTTCGTAAAGTTTTCATTCAATTTGATGGTAATACTGTCTTCCTCTGCTCTTGGTTGACCTGTTTCTCTTTTAATAATATTCCAAATTGTTTTAATTTTATTATCAGAGTTGCTGATTTCAGACATGATACACATACTCCTGGATTTTTTAATAACTTTTCTTAATATAACACAGTAGTTTTTATAATTTTTGATAGTTTCTGGGTCACTACTCTTTCTTGCTGCCAGATACATTTCCCTTTTCCGGTTACAAGATATTTTTATACCCTTAGTAAGCCATTGTTTGTTACAAGGTTTCTTACGAGTATATTTAACTATTTTCTTGGGGAAGCAGTTTTCAAATGCATTTACAAAAATGTCATGAAATAAATTATATTTTAAATTAGCATCAGGTTCACGGTACACCTCACCCCAGTCTATCTGCTGTAGGCTTTCCCTGAAATTTGCAATTGTTAAATCATTGACTGAACGTACTACTTTGGAGGACTGTTTAGTATTGCTGAATGGAGCTATGTCATATACTGTAACTAGCTGTGCACCATGATCAGAAAGACCATTCTCAACAGGCTGAGCATTTATCTAGTTAAACTTATCTTGGTCTATAAAGAAGTTATCTATCAGTGAGCTGCTATCCTTTACCACCCGAGTAGGAAAATCAATAACGGGTGTCAAATTGAAAGGACCGAGTAATACTTCAAGGTCATTTTTCCTATTACCCTCTTTCAGAGAATCTACATTGAAGTCCCCACAAATAATAATTTGCTTCCCCCTGTCTGACAGATAGCACAACAAGGAGTCCAAATTTTTCATAAATAGATGAAAATTTCCTGATGGGGACCTATATACAGTTACAATTATAAATGTGCCTTTATTTAATTTAAGCTTACAGGCACATGCTTCTATATGTTTCTCTACACAAAACTTTTTTGTTTCTATACTTTTTGCACAATGATAACTTTTGACATATATGGCAACTCCTCCTTTCTCCATATTTTCTCTCATTACATGTGCAGAGAGCTTATATCCACTTACATTTACCTTATCCATATCAGTAACAATGTGATGCTCAGACAGGCATAGTATATCTATTTCATTCTCAGCTTCTAAATCTTCTAAACAAACCAGAAGCTCATCTACTTTATTCTTTAAACTCCCAATATTTTGATGAAATATACTTACATTATTTTTAATTATACTTTTCTGAGAACCTTTCCTTATTCTAACATTTGCAGTACTCTCCTGTCTGAGTTTCTCATTGTGCTTAGGCCTAGTTCCTATACCAGTGGTCACACGGTGTTCAGAGAGGCAGATTATGTCAACTGGGTTGGGTGACTTTAATTCATCAATGCAATTACCTAGGACTGAGATACAACTTGGTGGAGATAAAATTTCTGGTGATTGGTGAAAATTTATAATTGATAGCTGTGATTGGTGATCCAATGCGCTAGAATTGTGCTGTTTAATTTCTTTCCTAAACTGAAGATTTGTTTCAACCCTGACCTCTCGTAGAACTTGACATCTTTCTGTCTTACCTATCCTAAAAAAGGTGCTGCTCCAACACCTGTAACCACTGGTATTTTACCATTCATGGCAGTGCCTCCCCCCCTTAAATTTCCTGCTATTACCCCAGCCAGTTTCCCCTTCCCTTTCCTGTTGAGATGTAGGCTGTGCCTGGTATAGTCCCACCTACTGAGATAATCAACAGGAACCACACCAATATGAGCCCCCGCACCCGACCCAAGCAGCCGTTCCAACTCCAAATTAACTTTCCAAACAGAAGAGTTCAAATGAGGCCGGTCATGGCGTCTCAGGACAGATACAAATTCAACATTGGTGTGTCTTGATGCTGACGCAATCTTTACCAGGTCACACTCTATACTGCACCCAGGATCTCTGTCGATGCTGTTCCCTGGCCCTCCCACAATAACCACGGTGTCTTCCCTAAATCCTCTGTCACCTGATCCAGACTAGCACTTGGTTTGAAAAAATTTGTGACCTGGTATTCTGGTCCTAACTCCTCCTGCAGAAGTTGGCCTACACCTCTGGCATGAGAACTGCCTAACAACAAAACTTTCTTCCTTTTCAATGACTTTCCTACATTCTTTTTCAATTTCCTATTGAAAGTTTGTTGTGTCCTGTCTACACCTACCTCTGCTTGAGGCTCATCAGTTTCTAACTGAAGCAACAGGTCAAACTTATTTTTGACATTCACCACAAAACTGTCAGACTTAGTTCTAGGCCTGTTCCTTCTGCTACCTGTTGCCACTTCCCACCTCTCTTTGCCCTTCTCCCTCCTTAACCTGTCCAGATCTTCCCTAGCCTGATCTAGCTCAGCCTGAAGGGCAGCAATTTTCCCCTCCTGTTCCACTATCTTCCTATCTCTGCTGCAAATCCTACATAACCACTGATGAGCCTGATCCACGTTCACAACACCCACGCCACTGCAGTCCCTCCCCCCAGTGAAAAAAACTACTACATCCATCACACCAAACCCCGGAACTAACAATTCTACGGCAAGTCAGGCACTTCTCACTCATGGCAAAAATAATACTTTAGCTAGAATAAATCAATTCAATTACCGAAAATCAAAAAAAGACGTTACAAGAATTAAGCCTATTCACGAATGTATATAAGCAAGTTTCTGATTTAAAATTCCGCTGTTTTTCTGAGATCTGTATTAAAACAATGAAGGTATACGCTATTTATTATATATTTCACTCGATGGAATGAAAAAAAGGACAATTAAACGAGATACTTTAACTTTGATTCTCCAAAAACGTTACGAGAATTAGGCCTATAAACAAATGTATATAGGCAAGTTTCTGATATAAAGTTACGCTGTTTTTCTGAAATTTGTATAGACTAGAGTTACAGTCTTTGAATGCCTTCACGATGACGATGGAACGCTGCGGTTTAATAGGTTCTGTCAATCTTCTCGGAAGCCGTTCACGTCAGCCTTATTCGCAAGACCTATTTGATGTGTAGCATATAACTGTGAATATGAAGAAAGAAAGCCTATAGTCATAAGTGTTTGGGTGTTAAGAAATGCTGGTAGCAAGAGGTGTGGCACCCATTTGTCGAAGCTAATGTGAATGAACTGCACAAAAGATACTTTTATTCTTTCGGAAATCTGTGACAGCTTCATCCCTAATACTCAAGTCTCTTATCAGCAGAATGTTTTAAGGCACCTAACATGCTATTGATGTCATTATTGCAAGAAAATGTGGCATTAGAATTTATCTTGCTGTCTAGATCTACATATATTAAATAAGAATTAGACTTTATGCAAATATCTCCCAGTTACCGACTTGCTTCCCTTATAGATGACTCTACAGGTAAGAACTATTGAAAAGTGTATTTCTGAATCGTCCACCAACTCTGGTTTAGATTTAATTAGTTCTTTTAAACCGTTATTCCATTATATAGTCAAGGATAACAATTCATGGCGCTGTCAAACTAATTAATTAGGGAGAGTCTTGTAGGGTCTAATTCTGATTACATGAATGTCACTGCAGCGAGTGCAATAACTCATGATGAGATGTGAATAAATATTGTAATAGTCTTTGAATTAACGAGACATTTATTCGCCACGTGTTAGGTTTTATTGTTGTAATAAAATTATACAGTGCTATAAAACGACCAGCGAATGAATAAACTAACCAGCCAAATAATCAACCACATCAACCTTGTCGCCTTTGTATACGACGCTACGCATTCCTCAAGATCCCTGCATATGAGACCCAAGGTTGATTTTTGTAGACGAGATTTCGTCATAATCCATGAGCATAAAACAACTGTCATAACTCTAATACTGACGTCAACGACGTAAGTCTATAATTATGCGCATTTGTCCCACGATTCTTCTAGAAAACATAAATGATCTACGCTTTTATTCCAATTGTCTGATACCTTTCGTTGTTCTAACGACCTACGACAAACTGATGCAAGAAACGAACAAGTTGTATCGCACAATTCATGTAGACCCTCATAGGTACCACGTCTGATCCACATGCCTTTCCACCGTTACGTGATTGTAGTTGATATTCTATTCCGCGAACAACTATCTCAAGACGTGCCGCTATTTCGGCGTTTGTGTGTTGACTGTGAAAGGTTGCATTTATTACCATACTTACTAATTAATAAACAAAGCAGTAATTAACATTACATATTCCACCCTCTTTTGTTGATAGACTAACATTACTGAGAAAAATTTCCTGCTCTGTCTACTGCGCTATTGAAAAGAAGCATATCCTGTTATTGAAAACAGTATCTCAGATGCTCACGATATGGCTATACAACTCAAAATACTCCATCGCAATTTTTTGTAGTTTTAGATAGGTAGTATCGATGATGTGATTCCATTCTTCTAATGGAACTTGTTTAAGATTTAGAACGCAATCTTGTGGAAGATAACTGAACTGCTCCATTGTGTAAATTATTCTTTTCTCGCACTGTTTTAATGTTCACCGTATAAGTCAAATTTGGTTTCTCTGTTTTCCTCTGCTATGTCAACGTTTTTCTAATTTTACTGACAGTCGTTTCAACCACTCAGGCAAATCCTTGATGGTTTTGATTGCCTTCCAACATGCTAAATCAAGACGAGTGTAACCCCAAATGTTTGCATGGTAGAGTAATTACGGTGTACGCGTATGTGGAGGCAGTGTTTGCGCAGCAATCGCCGACATAGTGTAACTGAGGTGGAATAAGGGGAACCAGCCCACGTTCGCCGGGGTGGATGGAAAACCGCCTTAAAAACCATCCACAGGCTGGCCGACACAACGGACCTCGGCACTAATCCGCGGGGCGGATACGTGCCGGGGACAGTCACGCCTTCCCGCTCGGGAAGCAGCGTGTCAGAGGGCGCGGCTAGCCGGGCGGGCAGTTGTTGGCATTACTTTACTGCCCAACGTACTTTTCGCAGACGGTTATTAGCATGGGTGCAAGGCAATTATATAAACCACTCGACGCAGCTGCAAAAATCTTTCAGTCATACAGAATGCTGAATTCCACTTACCGTGTGTTAACTGTAAGTTAGTCGATTACGAGAAGGGCTTGCGGGGAACGGAGCCACCACCACATAGGCAGGGTGATTATCTGTGTAGGGTTGGTGAGGTAGGCGGGGGGAGGGGGCAGGGAGGGGGAGCGGAGAGAAGCGCTGCCTGCCTACCGCAATGTAGACATCTGGACCTATGCTAGGCGCTTCCGGAGAAGCAATAATCACGCACGGAGGTAAAGACTGTTTAAATGTTGTTCGTAATCGAAACTGAAATCGTCTTGTATATTAACATTTTTAGTTAAGATCGTAACTGTAACACTTGGGCAGAGGTATCGCAAGGAAGAGAAACAATACAGTGAAGTACAGAATACTACCACAGCGGACAATAATTATTACCTTATACTGTAGTTGGCTGCAGCCGAAAAGAAATGTTTACCGCCCAGAGATTTCAGACTTCTACCGATATAGGATAAGAGAGTTGATCGGTCAACTTCCAGTTAGCACACTGTTGTCGATACTTCTTAAATTGGTTTGAGGTCTGATTATCATTCTTATTTCATTACACACGGTTTCTGAAGGCAGATCATTATCCTTCTCACAACTGTAACCAACACAAGCAGTTTGTCAGTCTTTCCAATAGATTTTCTTCTTGTGATACCAAAAGTGAGCAAGTGAACAAAAACACGATATAGGAGACTAAAACACGATATATGTCTTTTTCTCCCAGAAACTATTTCTACTCCTACAACCACTGCACTGGCGAAACATCGATGGTCGATGTTTAATCTTCATAATACCAAGGCAGGGGTGTTTACTTAGGCCCGCCTTTCGGAAATACAGTAATCTTGTTGGAAACTGGATATTCTAAAAGTCTGACCTTTCAATTACACCGAACCGAAAAATTTAAGTCTGACTAGTTGATGTCACTTTACATTATGAACGTTATTCAATATTTTCACAGTCCGGACTCACCAACACATCAAAGTCTAAATCAACTAGAATAAACGAAATATTCCATTCTAAAATTTTTTTGTGTTGGTCATAAATGCAGGGAGTGTGGTAAAAGATATTCTTAGGGTATGGGCCTTTCGGACGCCTCAGCACTTCTTTAAAAAGTATGTTGTGGATATATGTTTACAACAACCAAGAGTTTTCTTTTTTAACATTTTTAGGCTGGGCATAAAGTGTCCTCCTTCAACTCCCTCCCGGTAATGCGCGTTACGGAAAATGCTTCGGTATTGCTAGGGTTAAACTCGCAACATCGATATTTAGGACAAAATCTGGAGGCGAAATAACGTGCTCTCGGCGCCAGTGTCCCAGTCAGCAGGAAGGCTGTTTCCTCGTCCGTGCAACACGGGCAGCTGTTAAGAACAAACAAAGGAAAGCAATAAGGACGAGAGGCAAGGCGCCGCGGCCGTGACCGGTGCGTGATAAGCGTCCGCAAGCCGAATTCCAAGGTGCCGGATGCGCAGCGACGCGAGGCGCTGGGCTGTGCCAAGGAGCACACCTGGCCCCTTCTCCCAGCGCCCGCCCCATCCGGAACTCGGCCACAGCGGAGCTGCTCCCGCCTCGCCTGTCAGCTTCAAGCGGGAAACGGAAGACACGTGTTCGCCACGCTGCCACAGCTTCTAACACAGCTACGGCACTCAGTCGCTGCGGAAACTGGCGACCGTGTAGGCGGATACAAGGTATTCCCTCACTGACTCGACGATTGACGTCGTCCGCGACCACTAAGCTCGTACTTCCCACAAACACATCAGCTCCAGGAAAACCACACACACACACACACACACACACACACACACACACACACACAAACAGAGAGAGAGAGAGAGAGAGAGAGAGAGAGAGAGAGAGAGAGAGAGAGAGAGACCTCCCACACTTCTTATGTAGTAAAAATGACCCTCATCCTAGATTCTGGGTACACGCACTGAGCGAGTTGCCTCTGTCGTCGAGAAACATTTAACTATACTAGTCAATTAAGGATGACTTCGGCCCGCCCGGCTAGCCGCGCGGTCTAGCGCTGCTTCCCGAGCGGGAAGGCGTGCCGGTCCCCGGCACAAATCCGCCCGGTGGATTAGTGTTGAGTTCCGGTGTGCCGGCCAGTCTGTGGATGGCTTTTAAAACGTTTTCCAACTACCTCGGCGAATGCGCGCTGGTCCCCCTTATTCCGCCTCAGTTATACTACGTCGGCGATTGCTGCGCAAACAGTCTCCACGTACGCGTACACCGTACTTACTCTACCATGCAAACATTTGGGGTTACACTCGTCTGGTATAAGACCGCGATGGGGGGGGGGGGGAGGGGGGGGGGGTCCACTGGGGCCGAACGCACAATAACCCTGGGTTGGGTGTGGCGAGGCGGCGGGATGTATGGCCTGCTGTGTCCCGTTTTGGGGCTGTGTACCACTGAGGGCTACGGCGGGAGGAAGCCTTTCTGTCGTTTCTAGGTATCCAGTTCCATATGCACAATACACAAAGGATGAGTTCCCCTTTTTGCAAGTACACAAATTATTGTTTTGTTTTGTAAATTTGCGCAATGAAACGTCTGCCCAAGCCACAGCAACTTGACAGGATGCAGTACGTACAAACGTGCAGAAGAAAACGTTCAGCTCAACTACACAAAAACATGTTTGGTACATAAAAACAAACTTTTCACAGCTAAGGAATAGCAAAATACTACAATGGCGACATGGAGCACTAATTTAGACCTGTGGCTGACTTTGGTTGGCGGCAATAGGACGCACATAACGTAAAATAAAAGGAAAATAATAATAAATAAAATCGCTGAGGGTGCCACAACTGTGGTGAAGCACGTTTGGATGTCAAAACGAAACGATAATGTGTGTACTTGCAAAAAGGCGGGTCCATCCTTAATTCATTACTATTTTTCTGCAAGCACGGGAACTGTGCTCAAAACTCCAATATGATAATTTAACCATACAGTAAGTCAGGCTTCACTAACTCGGAATTCGAGATAATCTGGAACTGGTCCCTTATCGGGAAAGTGGAACGCCGCCTTTACGATAGCGGACACTATTCGTGACACGTTATTTACTACAAAATTCCCATTCCCTTCACTCGTTTCCGATAATAAGTCCACATGACGACTTCTTGTAAAGACTTAACAGCTTCACGTGGTTGTTTTGCACGAACATTTACTTTACCCATGATATGCTGCAAAATTTGACAAAGATTTTATTAACTTTGCCAGACAGACATTTTGAATTGTAATTTTCTGTGTAGTTTGTTCGATTTCCTAAAATAATTCGTTAATCAACATCGTTTAAAGATTTTTTATGCGCCGAAAAAAGAATGTTAGAGAGTACGTCCAGGCCACGATCATTTACGACTATAAATCGTCATTAACGCCTATACAATTTGAAGACCGCCTTAGAAACTCATCTGGCAAGGAAGCCCCTTCTAAGGCAACAATTTATAATTGGTACAGCGAACTCAAAGAAGATCGATTTTTTCTTAGCGATGAATCTCGTGAAGGACACGAAAGAAGTGCTATTATTGATGAAAATATTGCCGCTGTTATGGCAATGTTTGAAGAGAATCGACGGACATCTTCCGAATTTATTCGGGCGAAATACATGTTTCAAAGTTTTACTGTACTTCAGAGCAGTCACCAGCATTGTGTATAACCTGTTACTAATAATGTGTAAGTCTTACGATATCTTAGCAGCGCCAGTTGTGTAGATAGTTCGAGTGGAGTGGTCTATTGTCTGACGAATCTCTGTAACAGTTCTGAAGCGAAGGCTATGAAGTGATTCCTTCATCTTAAGAATCAAGTTGAAGTCACAAGGGTTTAAGTCGGAGCAGTGTGGTGTATGGTAAATCACTTCCCAGCCCCATCGATCGAACAAACCAGTCACAACTTGGGCCATATGCGTCCGAGCATTGTGTGATGTGCGGGTCCGGCAGAAAGTGTCACCGTTTCTTTGTCATTTTTTTAACACAGCCAGCAACCAGCTTAGAGAAAGATATGGTGACACTTTCTACAGGACCCGCCCATCATTTTTCACGACAACGCTCGGGCACATATGGCGCTAGTTGTGGCTGATTTGTTCGATCGACGGGGGCGGAAAGTGCTGTACCACTCACCATACTGCCTGTGCTTCAGCCTTTGTCAGTTCAACTCGATTCCTAAGATGTAGGAAGCCCTTCACGGTATTCGTTTCAAAACTGGCAACAGATGGCCCCAATCGAACTATCAACACAACTGGCGCTGCTAAGGGAATCCTCCGAGTTCCATATAAACTGAAGAGCCAAAAAACTGGTACACCTGCCTCATATCGTGTAGTGCCCCCGCGAACACGAAGAAAAGCGCAACACAACGTGGTGTGGGCTCTACTAATGTCTGAGATAGTGTTGGAGGGAACTGACACCATGAATCCTGCAGGTCTGTCCGTAAATCCGTGAGAGTTCGAGGGGGTGGAGATCTCTTCTGAACAGAATGTTGCAAGGCATCCCAGATATACTCAATGACGTTCATGTCTGGGAAGTGTTTAAACTCAGAAGAGTGTTCCTGGAGCCACTCTGCAGCAATTCCGGACGTGTGGGGTGTCGCACTGTCCTGTCCAAGCACGTTGAAAGGCACAGTGGACATGAACGGATGTTGGTAATCAGATAGGATGCATACGCACGTGTCACCTGTCAAGAGTCGTATCTAGACTTAACAGGAGTCCGATATCACTCCAACTGCACACGCCCCACACCATTACAGAGCATCCACCATCTTGAACAGTCCCCTGTTGACATGCAGGGTCCATGGATTCATGAGACTGTCTCCTTACCCGTATACGTCCATCCGCTCTACACAATCTGAAACGAGACTTATCCGACCAGGCAACATGCTTCCAGTCATCAACAGTCCAATGTCAGTGATGACGGCCCCAGGTGAGGCGTAAAGCTTTGTGTCGTGTAGTCATCAAGGGTACACGAGTGGGCCTTCGGCTTTGAAAACCCATATCGATGATTTTTCGTTGAATAGTTCGCATGCTGACACTTGCTGATGGCCCAGCATTGAAATCTGCAGCAGTCTGCGGAAGGGTTGCACTTCTGTCACATTGAAAGATTCTTTTTAGTCGTCGTTGACCCCATTCTTGCAGGATCTTTTTCCGGTCGCAGCGGTGTCAGAGATTTGATGTTTCACCGGATTCCTGATATTCACGGTACACGTGAAATGGTCGTACGAGAAAATCTCCACTTCATCGCTATCTCGGAGATGCTGGGTCCCGTGGCTCGTGCGCCGACTATAACACCACGTTCAAACTCATTTTTAGCTTGATAACCTGCCATTGTAGCAGCAGCAACCGCAACCGATCTAACAATGCGCCAGACACTTATTGTCTTCTATAGGCATTGCCGACCGCAGTGCCGTATTCAGCTCTTTACGTATCTCTGTATTTGAACAAGCATGCCTATATCAGTTACGTTGGCGCTTCGGAGTGGCTCGCAACGGGTTATGCATAATGCTGGTGACTACTTTGAAGGACTGCAAAACTTTGAATTGTTAATAAATCGTTGTCATTATTACAGCTCCAACCATCGTACATCAACAGTTAGACGTTAGAAAACACTTTTGTCGATGGATTCCACATGAACTGACTCCCAATCAGAAACAACAACGTCCTGACTGTTTTCAGAAAAACTCTGGAAAATCTGGTTTGGAATATCATAACTAGTGATGAATCTTGGATTCAATGTTATGATCCTAAAAGGAAAGTTAATCGACTCAATGGGTCTTCCGAACAAAACCTAAGCCTAAAATGTCCGACGAATTCGCAGAGCTGATACGAAGATAGTTGCAAGTTTTTTTTCTCTTTGTAGCTAAAGCATCAGAAAACAGACGTACCGTTACTGCCGATTAACGAATCTCTGTTTATCGCAAATTTATTAGAAAGTTTTGTGAAAAAAATTATGTTATGACAGCGCATCATCTCATACAGCAAAATTAACAACTGATTATGAGTATCCGGATACCCTGAAGATCGGCACTACCGACCCTCTACCGTACAGGCCCGACGAAGAGCGCCACAGGAAGGTGAGAGAATTGCCAATGTTACTGTAGAGCTAAGGAACTGGAGCAACACAATAGAACGCACTTAGTAATATTGAGGAAAAAATAAACAGCACTTATTGTACTTGGTTTCCCGTGTGCATCGTAATTATTCTTATCTTACCACACAAATGAAGGCAGACAGATACTGACCGCTCAAACTTATTCGGCCAAACCGCAACTTTAGAAACTAGAACGTGATGAAGACTACCTCCTCCTCCAGTGAAGAAGCACTTACGAGTCGCACTCAAAAGAGTACCACAACGCAATCGTATTTTTGTTCTTTTTCATATACAAGATATGTTAAGTTCAGGGCTCATTTGGCGATCTCTGAAATCAGTTCGCTACAACTTTCAAAAATTCTTGAGAAAATCAGCTTTGAAGTTTTCGAGCGTCTTTAATACCCAAAAACAAGGCGGGACCCGTAGCAGAATGATCGCCCGCCACGTGTGTGGCCTGGGTTCATTTACCGGCTCTGGTAAATTTTTAAACCAGCGCATGTTCTAGGCGCATTTTCGTGAGCGTAAAGTACATAAAGATGAAAAAATAAGATTGTGACTTTTTAAAATTAAACAATCTTTGTTAACTATTTTACACGAAATATTGGCAATTGAGAATTTATATTTGAAATAAAAACCGGATTTTTGTGTGCAGCGTGTAATTAGAAATAATAAGTCAAGCAGTTTTCATAAAAAATAACCATTAGCTATATATTAATTAGCATATATTTGATGAATTTTACTATCAAATGACACAGGTTATACAATTCGCTGAAAAAAGTAGAAGAAGGAGACGTAGAAACGAAAACATACGACAGAAACGAAACTGGAACTAGCGATTACCAATCTTTAAGCGCTACCAATTTATATGCATTTTACGCTTCACGGGAATGGTCTTTGACCACGCGCCATTCTTTAAAAATTTGTATCAGCCTGAAATCGAAATCTAGCCTCATCCCTCCTCAGGCAGACGAGCATTGCACCACAATGTCACGCTGCCTCTCGAAAAATGGACTTACTTCCCAACCTGAGGGCGTGGGGGCGCAGAGAAAACCATAAACACGCAGTCAGACAAGTTAAACATTTTATATTCTTATTAGTGTCTCCGAGTACATTTTTTTGTCGAGTTGGTAGCATCAGCTTTGCCACACGCGTCACCGAGTTATTGCTGACAACACAATCTTCAGTCTGCGATTCGCAATCATAACTCAGTATTAAGCCCTTTGTGCTTAGTAGGAGAAAACAGTATTTTTACTGGTTTTGTACGTTGAGTAAAAATGCCTGCTAAAAGAAATTTGTATAATGAAGAATATATTTGTATTTAGTACGGATTCACGTTCATTAAAATAGACAAGAGGCCAATAAACACCTGGAACGGCTTCAACAAGAGATCATACTTTTGTTTCCCACATCTGACTGTAGAAGACCAGCACTGTAAATTAACCAGATCACCGTTCACAACTGATGTGCATGTACTTTCTGATGAAATACAAGAAGATGAAACTGAATTGAAACGTAATTCTAGTGCTACAGAACAGTTCCAACAAATAGGGTTGGATGAATTTTGAGCCACTTTCCCCCTATTATCCAGGAGTGGCAAACAATTCTTAAAAAGTACTCTTGCAGTTTTCATCTACAGACCTATGTGAGACCGTGATTCTCGACATTAGCCATCATAGAAACAAAACACCGCAGTTGCCTGAACGTGGAGAATGACCTTAGATGTGCTTTAACTAGTTTGAAACCTAACATTCATGAGCTGCTTAACTATAAACAGTTTTAAGCATCTAATTTTTTTTTATGTTATGGGACTTAACTGCTAAGGTCATCAGTCCCTAAGCTTACTCACTACTTAACCTAAATTATCCTAAGGACAAACACACACACCCTTGCCCGAGGGAGAACTCGAACCTCCGCCGGGACCAGCCGCACAGTCCATGACAGCAGCGCCTCAGACCGCTCGGCTAATAAACATCTAATTGAAGTTCTGATTTTGTCTAGTGAATCTCATCACACAAAAATATGTTGGATGCGAAAAGTGTTGTTCAAGTGAAAACATATCATTAAGTATTTGAGTTAGCTTTGTATTAATCTACATTTAATAACCCTTTCTTACTAAAGTGTAGAGTGCAAGTTTGAATCAAACAGTTTTTCGAAAGAAGCAAAATATAAATAAATAAAATAAATAATATACTGGCGTTGCAACGGGGGCAGCAGGTAGAAAAGTTTGGAAAGCAGTGCTTTAGGGTAAAATCTGAAAGCTTCGAAGTGGATTTTCTGGAGTATTTTTGAGAGTTGCACGAATGGTTTGGCTGACATACTTGTGTTCTAAACTTCGCTCACCATAAACATATAATAAAATTACAAAAATCTGACTGTCGTGTAAACTGCTTGTCAGTGAAGATTGCGTGATTTTCGTTAAAGTGAAGGTTTCTAAACATTCCCGTCCGTACTAGCCGTTCTCTGCGAAAATCCTGCTAAATTTAATCTTCTCTTACTTCAAAAGTACGGAATTCCAAGATAAAAATACAGCGATAAATTTTTGAATAAATGCTCATCCAAAATTATTTTAAAATTAACAAGTTCAAGAGCCAAATTTGGAATATTATAACGCACACTGCAACTGTATTCGTACATAATAAAATTGAAAACCGAAACAAAGTGCTTAGAACAACCACGGAGAGAACCAAAGAGTTCAACTGTCACGCTGATGGCAGTCACGGCAAAAAAGTCTTATGTCACCTGAAGACAACTCCAAGATATCGGTGTCACTTTTAGGTAAAACTAGAAAAAGATGTCTGAGCGCAAAAACCACTTCATCACACCATAAGACATCAGATACAACTTAATTTCGCAGTTATGCTAGATCATGACATATGGTACCTACACCGCAGAATTAAATTTCGTGAAGGATATTAGCTAAAATCGTCTTGATTTAGAACCCTTAATTATTTATTTCTTTTCATGATTCATCCCACCGTAAAAGTGCAATTTAGCGTTTAGAACACATCTTCAAATGATGAAAAAATCTGTAACATAAATAATGACAATGATCAGGAACGTTAAAAAGTGTCTAAAGTTTTGTAAAACAAACTTCTTCCAACAGATGTGACTGGTTGTGTGAGCCTAAAAATTAATGGCTGATGCGAACCTCAAAACGTAATATGATTATCGGGTATACGTAATTCCGGTAGAAACACACGGTTCTAGACGCCCGGCACCTATTAATTCAAACAGGAAGCGCACAACAGTGGTTCAAATGGCTCTGAGCACTATGCGACTTAATATCTCAGGTCATTAGTCGCCTAGAGCTTAGAACTAATTAAACCTAACTAACCTAAGGACATCACACACATCCATGCCCGAGGCAGGATTCGAACCTGCGACCGTAGCGGTCGCTCGGCTCCAGACTGTAGCGCCTTAACCGCACGGCCACTCCGGCCGGCGCACAGCAGTGGTGCCCACACTAAGTAGTTGGTGAGGGAGCTAGCAGAGCAGCCCAAACAAAAGAGGCAACCGGTTTGGTCCACAAAGGATGCCGCGTCCCGTTCCAGATCCGCTCACGGGCCGCGGAGCGCACCCAACAATGGCACCACAAATAACTGCGCGAGCGCAGCCTCGCAGGTACGCAGCGAGGCTACGCGCGGTCGTCCGCGACGCTGTATCTCAGTAAAATGTTTCAGCTATATATATATGTGTGGTATTTAAACCGAAAGGTTGAACAGGGGCTTTGTTGAGTAGGCAGCTGCCATGCGCACGACGCCGCAGTACCTTTTTCGTGGTGCGTAGGCGCAGCAGGCGGTCGTATTGCTGAACGGCGCGCATCCAGACGCGCGGGCTGCACGCTTCGATACAACACGCACTACTCATGTCTTGCTTGCGGCCCTCGCGGACGAGAACTGTGGGCCCGTCCGCGTTGACCAACTACTTCCGTTTCGCGCCGGTGCTGTCACGTGACCTCCTTACTCGCGCGCATGCGCACAACGTGACGCATGGGCAGTCAGCGGCAGCAGGGGTAAGCAGAAGCACGGGAGGCAACGCGAAGCAGTGCCGTTGCGGTATTATTACGTTACTGTGGCTTCAGCAGTCGGCAGAACTGACAGCGAAATGGCAGCATCGACGTCGCAATGACGATGGACCAGGTCACGAAGGGAATACATTTACATTTTACACTGAATGCGCCGCGGAATTACCACCTTTCCCAGGTCAAATTTCTTAAGAATCTCTTGCGTAGCCAATAGTCCCGCTGCCTGGTAAAGGACGCCGGTCATTCGCTGCTTTTACAACATGGGAAATAAGATATGACTCACAGAATTACAGACCAATATCGCTGACATTCCTTTGTTGCAGGCTCCTACAGGATATTCTAAGTTTAACCTCTTCACTCCGAGATTTAAAAAAAGGAAATTTTTCTTTTCATATTTCCCAATAAACCAATTCTCCAAGCATGCCACACATGCAGAAGATATATCTTTTCGATCATTCGCAAAGGTACAATTGGCAGTCCATGTGTGTGGACGCCCAGTTTCACTTATCGTGAAAACATACTAGCCTTTGTTTTTATTTTCTCTTCCTGTTACAGTAAAATATTTATTTTATTTGAAAAAGTCAACTGCATATGTTAACGCACACAGAAAATAGGTTTCTTAATGCTAATATTTTCGAAGTATATGATTTCCAATACGGGTTTCCGTTGATGCTCTGAAATAGCTTCATAAATGCAATGAAATAAGAATCATACAATAATTTATAGCAAGTAATAAGCCGCAATTACTAGTAAACAAATCTTTACTATTTAGCATAAGTTTCAAAATAATTATTTTCGACAATATATAAGTAAATTTCACATTCGATGCATATTGTCTTCGAGCTGCGGCTAGTTTTCCTGCATTGTGAAACATTCTTTGCGTGAAGTTATTTTTGTAGGTGCTCAACATTGTCAAACCGAACTTCAGCAGTTGATAGCTAACAGCTGTTGTTGGCTCCTGATTCAGATTTTCTGTATCTAAATCTTCGTTGTCAGAGAAATTCACTGTACGAGAATGTCCTCTTCTCCTAGCAACTAGCATGACACATTTATAATTAATTATAAGTTTGCCAACATGTATTCTGTAGTCAATCACTGACAGTCTTCTTTGTTTAGCTCTTTGATTGACTGAACGCCATCTATGGTACATCAAACAACAAATGGCAAAATCTATACTGGCCAATTTTCTGTGCGAATGTAGCATCTATAAAATTTGTCAAAGATCAACATCTCCCATGTGTTCATTATAGTATTTAACTATCATTGGTTGTGGAACATCTGATTTCTTTTTTTCCAATCTGCATTATGATCTGAAGCCCACTTACGAGAACGCTCAGGAAGCGTATTAAGTGTTACTTCATAGTAGTGAATTAAATCTATGCAAATGCGAACTAATTCTCACCCTGTAGAACAGTTTGCGAACTTCAGAGAAAAAACACAGATTACAAATCTTTCCCGTTTGTAGAAGCAGCCATTTTTAGCTTACGACCAACCCTAAACTAACACATAAGTCGTTCTTTGCAAGATGCTGCGTTCTAATGTTAAAACTAAGAATTAGAAGGCCACGCTTGTGGACTGTCGTTCTATACGCTGAAAAATCTACGTATTTGTGGAAAAAATAATGAACGAAGGTTCAGATTTGTGGACCTAGACAACGAAGACTTTCTTGCAGAAAAAGGAGCTTCTCCCAAGGGATTAGTAAAGCTTGCTTTATGGAAGGCTAAAGGATGACTTAGGCAGAATTTGTTCTGAATCAATGGAAACGTAGGTTAATGCAAATGAGTAGGAAAATCAATCACGTATTGTTAGAATACAGCATTAGTTGTGTGCTGCTTGACACAGCAACGTCGATTAAATATCTGGAGACCGCTACGGTCGCAGGTTCGAATGATGCCTCGGGCATGGATGTGTGTGATGTCCTTAGGTTAGTTAGGTTTAAGTAGTTCTAAGTTCTAGGCGACTGATGACCTAAGCAGTTAAGTCGCATAGTGCTCAGAGCCATTTGAACCAAATATCTGGGCGTAGTGTTGCAAAGCGATATGGAATGGAAGGACCACGTATGGACGACAGTAAGCAGGGCGAATGCTCGACTTCGGTTTATGGGAAGAATTTTGGGAAAGAGTTGCTCGTCTATAAAGGACGTATAGAATGCTAATGCCATCAGTTCTGAGTACTTCTCGAGTGTTTGGGATCCCCGCCAGGTCGGATTGCTGAAAGACACCGAAGCAATCCAGAGGCGTGATGTTAGATTTGTTACCTGAAGGTCTATCAAAACGCGAGTATTACGGAGGTGCTTCGTGAACCCAAATGGAAATCTCTGGGCGGAAGGCGACGTTCTCTTCACAAAACACCGCTGAGGGAATTTAGAGAACCTGCATTTGTAGTTGACTGCAGAACGATCTTACTGCCACCAACGTACGCTTCGCAAGGTCCGCAAATACAGCATAATCGGGACGTTGGCTAGAACGTAGGCAGACAGACAGTCGTCTTTTCTTCAATCCATTTGCGATTGGAACAGGAAAGGAAATTACCAGTAGTGGTATACGACACCCACTGCCACGCATAGTACGGTGACTTGCGGACTATTATGTAGATACAGATTCATATACGATATCTTGACAAGAGATGCAGTTGAACAGGTGGATTCTATCTTCCTACATTTTTATGAAAGGGATTCGATAGTGCACTGTCGACAACTATTCAAGATACGATATAATGAGTATCTTCGCAAATATCTGATTGTCTCGAGGAATGTTTGATTAACAAACCCAGTACGTTGCAATGAACGGCAGATATTGCACAGAACACAGTAACATCGGGCGTGCTCCTGGGAAGTTCACTTTATCTCTATTTTTTTCAATAAGCATAAACGATTGATGACGCAGAACCAGAAGCACTAAAACACTCTTCGCTGAACATGCATCTGTGTGCAGGGAAGTATTATCGTTGGACGATCTTAAGGAGTTACAGAAAGACTTGGAGAAAATTTCCGCACTCTGTAATGAATAACAACTCTCTTAAAATGTGGATAAATGTAAGATAATGCACATAACAAAGAAAAAGAAACCGATAGTATCTGGTTATAAAATTAATGGTAAACATCTCGAGCAATCATTATTTAGAAATAATATTAAGAAGGGACATCAACTGGAACGCTCACGTAAAATCACTTTTACGGAAGGTGAATGAAAGCCATAGATTTGCTGAAAGAGTTCTGCGAAAATGAAATGCATCTGCAACGTAAACCGCAGGCAAGAGGCTAGCGCGACCAGTTCAACATTATTGTTCCAGTTTTTGAAGTTCTTATCAAACAGACAAGGCAACATACGTAGAATGAATTCGGAGACGCACTGTTAGAATCGTAACAGGACGGTATAAACCGTAGGAGAGATAGTCGATAATACTGTAACAACGTACTCTCCGCCATTCACTGTGCAGTGGCTTGCAGAGGTTATAAAGGTAGATGTCCACAATTTTCATTGTTGTTGCATTATATTACGACACGGCTACGCACAGATTTAGAAGCATGATTTTTTTTAATACTTCGGAGCAAAATAAAAGTACAGGAAGGAATGGTGTACAAACTTTGAGGCAGAATGCCGTCAACGAGCTTTATGATGACAGGAAATACTTTTTTCAACAGAAGAGTAGAAGTGACGTGTTGGAAACCATCTAAAATGTTTCGCAGATGAAAAAGAGGAGAATGTTTAACTTTCCTAGAACACGACGGGATTGCAGACTTCGTAATGTGAGTGCCGAATGGTCCGAAACATCGTACTTGGCGTACCTCCGAATAAACCATGTAAAACATAAAAACAGGATATCCCAACAGCGATTTGATTTCCGGCTATCCTGAATAACAGCCTCATCACCTTCACTACGACCTCTGCCGGAGGAAATGTATGCCGTATAAACAAACGTGATGCTCTTCCCAAAAGCACTTAGACCTCGTAATTTGATTACTAAGTGATCCGCAACATCGCGTTTGGAATTCAAGCACTGGCGTATGTTATTCTAAACTTATCACAGGAAACAGAGAGAAATAGCCAACTGCGGGTAGGTGATGAAGTCATCGCAACGCGAGTGACCACACAGCGGCCCGACGCGAGTGACTTCTGCATCCGCTTCACAGCCCACATCTGGCCCTACCACAACACACATGAACGTGGTTTTGAGTTCCTGGAAGCGACTGTGTTTGACCACGACGCGTTCCTAAACTATACAACGTATCGATACCGTGGCACCTACACTAAGGGTATGTATTGCTGCATAAAACTTATAGAAGACTTTGTGAAGATATGTGATTTTAGAGAATGCAATTATTCCTATCTCTTCGTTTCAGAGTTGCCACTCTATTACATCTACGGAAGGCCTCAAGGAGCAATGAAATGAATATTTGTCGGAATTACATTTATCGAGCTTAGTGTTTCGAAAATAACTCATTCCGTAAACATGTCCGCAAGATGTCAATATACGAGCGGCATTCAGTAAGTATTATAACACTTTTTTTTCTGAAAGCAGGTTCGTGTTTTTCAGGACTCCAATACACCAAATTATTCCCCAATCTATTGTCTACAAAACCCCATTTTCAACATAATCTCCGTTCAATGCGACAGCCTTACGCCATCTTAGTGGGAGGGCTTGTATTCCCGCATGGTACCAGTCTACTGGTCAACGTCGGAGCCATCGTCTTGTTGAATCAATACCCTCCCTGTTATCCACGTACTATTACCCGCGGAATGTATCCTCCACCGGGCCACAAGAGATGGAAGGCGAGGAACCCAGCGGGACACACCTTTTAATCCCACAACTGGTGGACGACTGCATCAGCACTACCAACAGAGACGTCCAGCCGAGCAGCGAGGTGTTTGATCGTGATCTGTCGATCACTTCGAATGAGAATGTCCGCACGTTCCAACATTGCAGGAGCCGCACCTGCGTGTAGCCGGCTGGCTCCCGGGAAATCGGACAGATCTGCGCGACCTTGTTGAGATGATGACAGACTTAGCCCAAAGACTCACCGTGCTTGTGTTCACTGGCAGCTCTCCGTAGACCTTCTGCGAGATCCTACGAATGTCTGCGATGCTCTGGTTTTGCGCTAAAAGAAACTAAATGGCAGCTCTCTGCTTGGAACACGCCTCCGTTAGACGACATTTTAAACACTACGTAAAGCGCCGCCAGCTATCGGAACTTCATGAAACTACATGAGTTGAAGTGGGAGTATTCTACGATGTACCAAAACAAATTTCAGGTTTTTTCAACCGAAAGTGACCGAGAAAAAAAGTGTTGTGTTGAATTACTTATGAGTGCGCCTCGTTTATCCAGCCTAACACAGAAGAAATAGTTTTGTTTCTAAAATGTTGATGCAGCAGTCATCACCTAATGGACAGTTGATGAGAGAGAGAGAGAGAGAGAGAGAGAGAGAGAGAGAGAGAGAGAGAGAGAGAGAGAGAGACCCGACGTTGTTAAATCTATATGTATCTACATTTGTATGGCGTAAGCTACCGTCATATGTATATCAGAATCACCACCTCTCTTCGTTACTTATACCATTCGCCGATGGTGAGAGGGAAGAGAAGTTGCTGCACTCCTGTATCTCTCTCTAATTTTACTTTTACGCGAGCTGAAGGAACATATACGCCGATGATTCAATGAACACGTCGTAAAATAACACCCGTGGCGCGAAAATGAGCCTCTCATTTATTTTGTTTTTCCAACATATTCACCTGTAAAGTGAAACATCTATCCCATAGTTTGACAGGGCCTCGAAAACCTGCCGCAAATTGTTATTGTGGCAGTTGTCGTACCCAGTGAGTCATCTCTCGGGCTCCGGTTTCATCGTCTCCAAAGTGTCTCCCATGATGATCGTTTCTGATGGCCTCAAACAAATGAAAATCACTGAGGCGCAAGTTAGGACTTCAAGGCAAATGTCATAAGGGTTCTCAATGACATACTTATGGTAACTCCTGCGTTTGACCTACTGTGTGAGGGGGATATTGTCACTCAGCAGAATCACGCTCCTAGTCAACAGACCAGGTCATGCAGCATATGGACCGCAGCGTTTCACGCACGGTGGTGCATTAGGATAAGACGTTTACAGTCTCACCACGAGGCTGGACTTTCAAGTAATACGACACCCCTCCATCTCTCAAAACCAGGGTCGGTTTAGGACCCAACAGACACAAGAGGCCGCTTGGGACGCCAAGCTGAGACGTCCGCCAGAGGCACCCCAGTGCAAAATTTGTACAGATGATGTATCATAATTAATAATGAAATAAATCTTGTCGACTGTAAATTCAGATTTATTTCTAAGGGTTTTAACAGGAGCCTAAGGAGCGCCAACTAACGTATGAGGGGGGGGGGGGGGGGGGGGGCGCGGTAAGGTGTTGGGGAGAGACGGCATGAGAGTGGCGTCAAATCATACGGCGCTTGTGTGGAAAGGCATGCTCCATCCTTTAGTCGCAGAGCCAGCACCAAGCATTATGCTTTGAAATAGCTATGTAACCTCCTGTACACCATGTGAAGACGAGACTGAGAAGTTCCGAAAACCGGTTCATGGAATAAATAACTGTTTCAAAGAAGTGACTGGGTGCAGTTTTCTGTATTTACAACGAATAAACAGTCACAGGTTCTTAAACATCCGTAATGGGTAAGCTTAGCACTTAGATACAGTTTTCTTGGAATACAGTTCTCCCCATGCACAGGACGCAATGTTCGATGAATGTTATCTGGCACAACTGCTAGTTGTTCTGGTACGCTAACTCCAGTAACAGATCTGCCACTTTGCAATGGTTGAGTGAAGCTGTCATCAACCCCAAAATTGGGTTGGAACACCAAAGTGATTTACTAGACAGGGTCCTATCTGAGGTGAACAGACTTAGCCACACAGTTACAGGAAGGTCTAACAGTTTAACGTGGATTCAGAACCACTATGCAACTAGGAATTTTTCATATTAAAAACATTGGCCAGAAGTGAAAGAAGTGATAGATAAAAATCCTAGGACTGACCAGGCATCGACTCAAAGACATTTGGATTCCTAGTCTGGCACTTAATCACTGAACTACAGAGTCACGGTTGATATTTACTAGTAGCCGATAACGAATAATGTACAGGTTGTTCATACATTAGTTACACAAAAGTAACCTTTAATTGTGAAACGAGTAAATAACTTATAGAAATTTTTGATGCAGCACTGGACGCAGTATAACTTCAAGTTTTATTCCCGCCTAAAACTGTTAGTTCCTGATGTTCCCGCTTGGCGCCTGCGCGAACGAGTTGTGTGAACATTCGTCATGGAGTCGTAATTACGGTGCAGAGCGTGCGCAGTATCGTTTGCGGTTCCACGAATCCAAATCCGCTACTACAGTCCAGAGACAATTCAGGACTAAATATCGCAAGCCACCACCTCAAAGACAAACTGTTATTAATTGGTACAATCGTTTCACCGAAGCTGGCTGTGTATTACATAGGACGTCAAGTTAGGGTCGGTCGGCAGTCTAAAGAAGTTGAGCAATCTTGCCTTCTATACTGTAACACTAGGCATATTCAGTTCTAAGCTGATACGAGACATATGATCGCCAAACTTGTTGAATTGCTGGCCAGCCCTGAACCGGTGTCCTGTGTAATTCACAGGCAATTTAAGTGAAGCGGCTGTATCTTTTAATAACAGTTTGTCTTTGAGGTGGTAGCTTGCCATATTTAGTCCCGAATTGCCTCTGAACTGTATTAGCAGATTAGGATTCACGAAACCATAAACAACACCGCGCACGTTCTGCACTCCACATTGATTAACTCATTTCGCGCATGGTACCCACCGCGATCATCGGAAACTTTAGTCAGATCCACGAACGATGGCTGTTCCCGCAGTTCGAGACAAGAACAAGGGGTTCATTGTTTTCGGTTCCGAGCGACAGTTGCAGTATGCGCATACACGTGCTTTGCGCTTGATGAAAACATGTATCTAGCAAATTATGTCTCGATTGCTTGGTGGAATTTGTCGCTCACCACCACCATCGACCAGGACAAATCACAAACAATGGAAAAAAATTCACTAAATAACTCGCTAAGATCACGTTTAATGTACGCATTGCACACAACATACACAGCAGAACGCTCACAACACTACTGATGCTTACTGGCTGTCTGAGAACACGTGACGTAGGTGCGCACAACAAGCCTAAGCCTAAATTCGACCGCCATCGTTCGTGGTTCCCACTATAACAGTTTTGGGCGGAAATAAAACTTGAATGGGTCAAATGGCTCTGAGCACTAAGGGACTTAACTTCAGAGGTCATCTGTCCCCCAGAACTTAGAACTACTTGAACCTAACCAACCTAAGGACATCACACACATCCATGCCCGAGGCAGGATTCGAACCTGCGACCGGAGCGGTCGCGCGGTTCCAGACTGTAGCGCCTAGAACCGCTCGTCCACTCCGGCCGGCCATAAAACTTGAAGATATACCGCATTCAGTCCTGTATCAAATATTTCTGTAAGTTAAGTATCCTTTTCCCAATTAAAGATTAGTTTCGTATAACTAATTTATAAATACCCTGTATATCGGCTATTTGCTCTCTGTTGCGATCTTCAAGATACACATTGATGAAAAGTTTAAACGGTATGCAGTCCTGTGACATCTGCGGCTTACCTTCGCGTGTTTCTTGAATCGTAACACGGGCTCTATGAATTTTCAGAGCAAAGCGTGAATTAAACCAACCCCTAACGAAATGCATAGCTTTTCTCTGAATCTTTTCTACCTAATTCCTTGATCCATCTTGTTTAGTGCTCCTGACAGACGAACACTACTTGAGAACTGATTGAACGAGTTAATGACGGCAATTAGAGGAATGGGGCCCAGCAGGATAAGTGTAGATAAAAATTGTCACTGTACAGTCCATGACTGAGGGAACATGTTAGCAGCAGTACTGATTTCCTTTCCCATTCTATTCGTGTATTGAGCAAAAAAACTCCTAATCTAAATGCCTCTGTACGCACCTTAATCTCCCTTATCTTGTTTTCATGATCCCTACGCAAGAGATTCGTTGATGACAGCATAATATCCTACAATTACTTTCGAATAAAGGTTCTCTAAATTTACCCTGTAGGGTTTCACGAGAACTGCGTCGTTTTTCTTCCAAGGATTCCCATTTAACCTGTTGGAGAAAAATCTTCATAGTTATGTTATACGAGCCCCACCTCGAGCGAGTGTTCTTCATGCATTCGACATTGGGCATTGCCCGTCTCTATAGTTCAACGCCGCTGAATAATTTCTTGCTCCTTTCTTGTGTGTGTGTGTGTGTGTGTGTGTGTGTGTGTGTGTGTGTGTGTGTGTGTGTGTGTGTGTGTTAGGGGGAGGCGCCACGGAATCACAGCAGGTAAACGTGGCACTAATGCCGAAAATTGCAGCTTCTGTTGGCAGTTAAGCTTTGCTTCTTACAGAAAACAAAACATAAATTTATTCATTCTGCTAGCTGTGCACTAACTCTATCTTGCGTCTGCCTGACTATTCTCGGTTCTCATGGATTTATTACATCACATGTAACTAGTTTGTTCTCTTAGTAGCGAATGCGAATATTATTACAAATATTCGGTCACTGACCACTTCTGTTGAACGTGATGTTAATTTCACCATTGTTCGCACAGAAACATCTAATAGTTCACACTGTGATTTAAGGTGCTTATGAACGTTACGTGGGATACTTTGGGAGAACAATGGAGGCACTGTAGAGCTTCCACTTTTATCAGTTGCACCGGCTGTAGCCGCTGTTCCGTGATAAGAAGATAAATGGGGTCCCTCAGCCACCCGCCTTAACAGTCTTCAATTCATTACCCTCATTTTGATAGTCTCCTACCACTCGTAGTTGCCAAGCCGTGCACTATTTGAACATAATATAGTATTCGATCTGTGGATGCCTTGATTACTATTACCCACGTGTTTTCCACCAGATTTTGTGACTTTATTTGGTCTCCCTACTATACTTTCGAATGCGAAATTGCAGTATCCATCCTTGCAGTTCGACACATGTGTTTCGTTTTATACAGGGTGATTCAAAATTCCTATTACACCTTTCTACGGATTGTAGAAGGGACTTAGTAGATGGGGTTTTGATGAGGAACCGACGTCCGGGAATGTACCGTTATGATGTGAAATAGTTTAAAGATTGGATCATTTACAGGGCTCCCTCTTGACGGTACGCACAGAGGCTGAAAGATGGCGACATCGTCGGTCCTTGCTGTAATTCTGACATCACATAACACCTTCGTCCGACGACAACGATTGCGAGAATTGGCACGTCCGAAACTAGGAGGGTTGTCTGTGCTGCTCCACTCTCGTATTTGAAGAGGACGTCCTTCATCATGTAAAAGATAACCTGTATAAAATCTTTATCTAACAGGTCCCCTCTACAACTCCTAGAAGCCTGTAATAAGAATTTTGAAGCGCCTTGTGTGTATGGCGTTTCTTCTGCAGACAGAATACGTTTGCCCGTCAGCAACAGGTAGTCTTTGCATTCAAACACAACTTCGGCACAGTAGCAGTAGCATAATTTCGTGTTTCTAAGAGATCTGGTGTTTACACTTCGTTAGGGTGCAGCGTAATAAACATACGACCTTTACGCGCACTTTAGATTTCTTAAGACGTGTAATTTATAGACTGCTCCTTATCCGGTATTATCCTTCCGTAGCTTGCCTCTAGATGCAGATTTCCGTAATGCGTTCGAAACCGTGGCACACTGTTGAAATACTAACCAAGGTACGATCATACGAAGTATCCTCGAAAATGAAGGCGTGTTTGATTAACAGAACCCAGTACATTATACTGGACGGCAAATATTACACATAAAAGAAAGCAACATCGGCTGTGCCTCAAGGATGCGATGACCTCAAAATGTTCTCAGTGCATAAGAATGATATATCGGATAGGATCAACAGCACTACGAGACTGTTCGCTAACGATGGAGTGGTGTACAGGAGTTTGTCATTGGACGATTGCAAGGAGCTGGAGAAAGATTTTGACAAAATTTCCATTTGTTGTTTTGAATGATACCCCTGTTTGAATGCGGAAAATATAAGATAATGCATATAATAAAGAGAAAGAACCAAATAATCCCTCATTACAATATTACTGATGAATCTCTTGAGCACGTTTCATCATGAAAGTAGTTAAGGGTAACACTAAAAAGCGATATGAACTAGAATGATCACGTAAAGTCACTGCTAGGTAAAGTGAATGTAAGATGTAGCTTTTTTTGGGAGATATCTGAGAAAATGTAACGTAACTGTTAAGGATATTGCATACAACACGATAGAGCGAGTAATTCTAGGATATTGCTCCGGTGTTTGGAGTATTTATCAGGTAGAAATGAGATACCGAACGAGTTAAAAGACGCGCTACTTCGATCGTTACAGCTCGGCATATCCCATACGAAAGTGCAGCAGAAATTTTCGGGGAAATTAAATGGGAATCCTCGGAAGAAAGACGACGCAGTTTTCGCGAAACCCTATAGAGTAAATTTAGAGAACCTTTATTCGAAAGTAACTGTAGGCTATTATGCTGTCACCAACGTATCTCTTGCGTAGGGATCATGAGAATAAGATAAGAGAGATTAGGGCGCGTACAGAGGTATTTAGATTATTCCTTAGTATTGTTCACAAACCATTATACCTTTAATGCTTTCTGAACAACCCACTGCGTAGTGTTCAGTTATACAACTATTAAAAAAACCATCATTAGATACTGTGACCCCAACTGGAGAAAATTTTGGGGTCTTGCCAGTATCGCATTGCGAGAAACAACATGTTTAACTAGCGTCGAAATTCGATATTACTACATTAACGTCTCGTATTACCATTCAACTGTAAGATCCAATGTATTTAGAACTACCGTCTTTTTTGTGATTGTAGTTTTTTTGTTTCTGGTACACAATACGATATAAAGAACATCTTGGAATACGTTAATTTCTAGAAAATGTACTTGATCACACAAGCCTAGAGAGATGAAAAAAGTGAATCATAGAAAAAGCGGCATTCCTAAGTGATAAAACGACAAAAATTGATGTATTCTTATAACCATTTTGCAAAGTGAGGTAGGTGCAGTATCTCACTTGGATGTTTACCTAAAAGACTAAATGATCGGTCGGTATGAACACTTTATTGTAAAACCGTCGAAGCATTGTAAGACGCGAACAAAATTTGGAAGAACTTTTACATTAGGTTCATTCCTTAGGTGTCAATATGTCAGGGTACGCTTGATCATGCGCTTGGAGTCCCAACCACAAACCTGATTTTTTTCCGATTAATAAACTCGAGGGAAGACTTGCTAAATGTTCCATTTCGTAAAGACTACGTTCGGACTTCCGGCAATCCTTCATCGTGCCTCTGTCTGCTGGTACAGATTAATGTTCTCGAACGACCAAGTATCTAAAACATAATTACATTTGATGCTAATAATATACTCAGACGCTTCTTAAAAGATGAATACTGCAGAAGGTACCGCCGAACGGTAAGACAACGACAAAGCCGTTTTTATCCAGAAGCGATTTGTACTTCCTGTGCACTCGAATTTCCTCAGGTGTAGAGCAGTATTCAGATAGGGGGAAGCTTTTTATCATGAAAACACAACACAACCGAGAATCAACTCTGTCCGATATACTCTAACATTTGCACCGAACCACCAACAATAGCACGTAGAGCGCTCATTATTCGCAGTATAGAACGTCTGAGAGCAAGATGGTTTTAGGAGCAAGCTCTGTAGCCTAATCTTTCAAACACAGATGACGATTATCATGCCTGTCAAAATATATGAAGTTTTATGTGAGAGCTCTAAAAAGTACGAGGAAGTATTTGAAAACCGATGAAAGCAAACGCGCTTATATACGCTGTAGCTGACGTCAGTGCGCCTGGCTAATGAAAACTGTTGAGCGTGATAGCACAAACTTTTACGAAGGCACGAGTTAGTAAGCCAGCTGGTTCACATCACAGTGAGTCATAAGGGAGGGGAGGCATTCCGCCCCGAACATTCACTGACATTTTGTTTGGTTTTGAGGCTGAAACACCCCTGACTAGAGCCGTAAAATGTAGGGACAGCAGTAAATTTCCTTGACTGTCAGTGAATAATGTGTCAAGAAGAAGAAACAGCGCAGCCCATCTCGAAATTTGCACTACGTTTGTTGCTGCTGTCATGTAGGCAATGTACGGTAAAGCAGACCCACGATAGATTTTACACAGCTTCGCCTTTCACGGACCTGTTCAGGGTAGAGTACGGTTTCCTATTAAAAAGTAAGAGCTGATATATCCCAGGTAACGGAAGTCAAATTAACAATTCTTTAGTTTCTGCCACTAAACGCTGCCTTCTGCCATCTATTCACACAATTTCTGGTGATTTTTCGGAGTTAATTGCTCAGATCAAGCCATGTATATGAGTGTGTCTGAATAATGAGTTCTAGTGGTGACTGTGTGAAAGGGACAATGGGGAGCGCATTCTATTTGGCAGCTGTTAGTAACATTAGTGTTTACTAACCTTCGAACAAGTAAGTTGAATTGTATTTCATACATAACTTAAAAGGCCAGTAGTACTAGGGTATCCTGTTAAATATGTGGATGCAGCCAGTATTTTTTAAATTATGTTACACGTCTGCGAGAAGCAGAGCAATGCGTGTACATCTACATGGTTATTCTGCAATTCACACTTAAGTGCCTGGCAGAGGGTTCATCGAACAATTTTCATACTACTACTCTACCACTGCATTCTCGAATGGCGCGTGGGAAAAAGGAACACTTAAATCCTTCCGTTCGAGCTCTGATTTCTCTCATTTTATTATGATGATCATTTCTCCCTACGTAGGTGGGTGTCAACAAAATATTTACGCATTCGGAAGAGAAAGTTGGTGATTGAAATTTCGTAAATAGATCTCGCCGCAAAGAAAGCTGCCTTTGTATCAGTGACTGCCACCCCAACTCGCTTATCATATCAGTGACACTCTCGCCCCTATTGCGCGATAACACGAAACGAGCTGCCCTTCTTTGCACTTTTTCGATGTCCTTCGTTAATCCTACCTGGTAAGGATCCCACACCGCGCAACAATATTCCAGCAGAGGACGGACAAATGTAATGTAGGCTGTCTCTTTAGTGGGTTTGTCGCATCTTCTAAGTGTTCTGCCAACAAAGCACAGTCTTTGTTTCGCCTTCCCCACAATATTCTCTATGCGGTCTTTCCAATTTATGTTGCTCGTAATTGTAATTCCTAGATATTTAGTCGAATTGACAGCCCTTAAATTTGTGCGAATTATCGTATACCCAAAATTTATCGGATTTCTTTTAGTACCCATGTGGTTGACCTCGCACTTTTCTTTGTTTAGTGCCACGTGCCACTTTTCGCACCACACAGAAATGCACTCTAGATCATTTTGTAATTGGAATTGATCGTCCGATGATTTTACTAGACGGTAAATTACAGCGTCATCTGCAAATAATCTAAGGAGGCTGCTCAGATGATCACTTACATCATTTACGTAAATCAGGAACAGCAGAGGTGCTACGACACTATCTTGCGGAACGCCAGATATCACTTCTACTTGATGATTTACCGTCTATCACTATGAACTGTGACCTCTCTGAGAAAAAAGGCCACACCAATGACTTCAACTGAGAGAGAGAGAGAGAGAGAGAGAGAGAGAGAGAGAGAGAGAGAGAGAGAGAGAGGGAGGGAGGGGGGAGGGGGGGGGGAGAGAGAGAGAGAGGGAGGGGGAGGGGGGGAGAGAGACAGAGAGAGAGAGAGAGAGAGAGAGAGAGAGAGAGAGAGAGAGAGGAGAGGGGGGGGGGGGGAATCTCACAGGCATGGTGGAGTGTTTTTACGTTGGCAACGTGTTTTTCAACAGACTAGTTCTTCCTGCATTATTCAAACATATATTACACTTCAGTCGTCTTTGAACAAACCAATGCCACAGAATATTTGGTGTTCGACAATGTTTCACAAACAGCACTGCCCATACAAATCTAGAGAGATTATGTTGTCCTTTCATTTAAGAACATTTTAATTTCCATACGATTTCTTTATTTTGTGTTCTTTTGGTCGTATTCGGAATTGTTTACCTTGGATGTTGTGTGTATCGTACAGCTCTATCATCAGGGAATTATTACGCTACTTGACGAACTTTTGTCAGTCTTTATTGGTTCCTCGGCGCAAGATGTTGAAAATTTCAGTTATTTGTGTCCTTTGTTTTTTTACACGGAGTGCCAGAAGTTACTGAGGTGTAAGACGGAAAAAAGTACGCTCTTAGCGTGACAAAGTTCCCGCATTTGCAGGGTAAAAGTGCCTGGGAAAATTACAATGAGATGTGTGCTGTTTGTGGAAATGATGTCCATCTTATAATACTATTGTGAGGTGGAAAAGGTATTTTGAAACAGGTCATATGTCTCTGACACACAAGCCAAGTGCAAAATTCAGCTTTGTGGGACTCATGTGGAGTGATCCTTAAGAGATTATTTGCCAAGGGTGAAACAATCATTTGTAGATATTACAGCAGTCTTATGGACATGTTACCAGAAGCTCTGATTAAGAAACGCCGCGGTATACGTTCGAGAGGCGTTCGTCTTCTCGCTGGCTCATTAATTTCAAGTTGCAGTTGAGAAAACTAGGGCTTGTGGCTCTGATATCTTGCAGCATCCGCCTTAATCTCCCGACCTCGCACCACGTGACTTTTCTTGTTCGCAGAAATTACAGTACAGATGACAGCATTAATGAAGTGGAGAGTGGTTTACGGCAAAATCTGCAAACTTCTACAATCAAGGCATTCGGAAGGCCAAGCAACTCTTGAATAATGTTTAGATCCCGATGTTGACTACCTAGAGATAAATTAAGAGATCAACTTTTTTAGGGTGATGTTTAGATGTAGAGGATACCCATTCCTACATGCTGAATAACAACGTAAACTTTCACGTCACTGTTATCTACTAGGAGAAGGATTCGTTGTGGCCCTCTGACGTATATGTAAAGGATTCACACATTTTGCAGCAGTATACATTTAACGCAAAAGGAATGAAAACTGTCACGTAAAGAGATGACGTTAATATGTTATGTTGCTGAATATGGCCGTTCAGGACTCAAAATCGACTGCGCTTTAAATAAAAACCACCTTTGGCTCTGAACCGTGAAGTTTCAGTCACGGTTCCAGAAATAAGCACTACTGCAAATAAAGGCATTCTTACTGTAATAACGCTGCACTTAACGACTCGGTTACGTGAATTATAGACAGTATTGTCAAGCAAATCATTGTTTACCAAAATTTTATTTTTCTTGGTCTTAATAAAAAGAAGCAGCTAACAGCTTTCAGCTGTTGAGCAAGCCGTGGCTCGTAATAAAAGTGGCATCATTAAACACATTATGAGCTGTAACCATTAAAGTTCATTGCAAACCAGAAGCCTGTTTATCATGCTCGCAATACACTGGGCGTATTTTGAGCGTTTGACAATCTGCTGTGTCTCCTTGACTAATTACGTAATGTCTTACACCTTTGGTACTTTACCCCTCTTCAGCAACTGTGTTCCTGTTTGTTGAACTGTCAGCAACCAGTTGCACAAAAGAAATTTTACTTCCTTCAGAGGTTTCAGGCCCCTAGTGCCTTCTTCAGAAGGACATAATTATCATATTATTTGTATCAAAAATAAGATGTATGCAGCATACTGTATATGCAGCATATGATCACAGCATACATCTTATTTTTGACAGACGCAAATAATACAATACTTATGTAATTCTGGAGGAGGACACTAGGTGCCCGAAACCGGAAACAAAAATTTCTTCAAAATGGTAATAAAGGTACGTTTACGTCTGTGCGACATTCCGGGCACACTAGGTGCACGCAGCCGTCGCAGGAACAAGTAAGAGGGCGCATGCGACGGTGCAGATTCACGCATGCCTCAGATTTGCGGGTGTAAAATGGGTCACGACGTGCAGGCGCAGGAATGACCTCATTCCAGTCTGCGTTTTAACATAGCATTCGCATCTCAGTGATGTGGACATTCAACGGAAACGACACGTGGTTCCGATTCCACGATAAACTGTAGGTCTCCTTTCCCCGGTTGGATAACTGAAGTTATTACGAACATGCAAGTCGCCGAAGAGGCGTCCTATTGATAGATTTACACCAGCCCATCCATTGACACGAAAATGTTATTTATACACGGGCGATACGTGCAACAGTCGCGCGCCTGTTCGCAAGTTTCTGTTCGTTTGGTGCTTTTTCCCCCTCCTCCTAAGTCTGTCTGTTGAAAGATTCAAATTTGCCTTTGCGTTGCCACTTTTGCCGAGTGGTCTAACGAACTGTATTATGGTGCGTTTCCTTGTTTGTGGCTGGTTAATTCTTCGGGTTTGACTCAAATATTTTGCATCGACGAGAGCAAATAAAGGAAACTGAAACAGCGCTTATAATTGGATCAGCAGCTTCCACAGTTATTTGGGTAAAACACACACACACACACACACACACACACACACACACACACACACCAATCCAATGTACACGCGATTTGACTAACGTAGAAGTATAAACAGAAATGCGTTATCCTTTCAGTACTTCCTTTCGATATGCCTCAACAGTGTGTCATGCTCTTGACCTGCTTGTACAACTTATCGTGCAGTGTGCTAGCTTGCGATACATGGAGGTGAGGCAGACCCCGATTGAATTCACGACCGTGGGATGGAACGCGGATTAAACTGAGTTTAGGTGGCTTCCTACGTATAGGGAAATGCTGGGCTGATCTCCAAATTCCGCCTCAGAGCATGTACTACGCATACCGTTAAAATACGATACCACACACAACAAACTTTACACGACTCCCTCCCTTGAGGTGCATTTATACCTGTGCAACTTTCCTCGCGCATAATGTGTATGCGGCCGTTGCCCGCAGAAGCAAGGAGGCGGTATCAAGTCACGCATGCCTCTGAACTGTGAGCACGAGTGACCGTGCGCAGGCGCACGATTCTCCCCATCCCAGACGAGGAGACACGTGTTAACAGACGGGCGCCTGTCAGTGATTCTCTCCGTTTGGTGATCCGTCACAATTAAAACGATACGGTCTTTTGTACGAATTCAAATCTGCATTTGCGTTGGCACTTTAGCCGAGAGGTCTAGTGACAAACTCGTGGAATCTTAACAGTATTATCGTGCGTTTCCTTTTTTCTCCTTGCTAGCTAAATCCCTAGATTATAAATGTTACGGCGTAAAGTGAAGCGCCGGCAAGCCAGCCGGGAACAAGAGAGCAGAGAGGGCTGTGAAGAAGACGTCAGCCAATTGCACGATGATCGACACCTCTCCAGGACGACAACGCGACAGCAAAGGCCTCTATCCGAAAAGGCAAGAGCGCCGTGCCCGACTGCTCGCGGCCAGTCGAAGAGAAACGTCAAATGTATTACTTCACTTGAATTAGCAATTGCATACACTGAAGAAGCTTGTTTATTTTGCATGTCGCCCTTTACTTGCGACATACGCCATGTGATCAAAAGTATCCGGACACTTGGCTGAAAATGACTTACAAGTTCGTGGCGCCCTCCATCGGTAACGCTGGAATTCAATATGGTGTTGGGCCACCCTTAGCCTTGATGATAGCTTCCACTCTCGCAGGCATACGTTCAATCAGGTGCTGGAAGGTTTCTTGGGGAATGGCAGCCCATTCTTCACAGAGTGCTGCACTAAGGAGAGGTAACGATGTCGGTCGGTGACGCCTGGCACGAAGTCGGCGTCTCAAAACATCCCAAAGGTGTTCAGGTCAGGATTCTGTGCAGGCCAGTCCATTACAGGGATGTTACTGTCGTGTAACCACTCCGCCAGAGGCCGTGCGTTATAAACAGGTGCTCGATCGTGTTGAAAGATGCAATCGCCATCCCAGAATTGCTCTTCAACAGTGGAGAGCAAGAAGGTGCTTAAAACACCAATGAAGGCTTCTGCTGTTATAGTGCCATGCAAAACAACGGGTGCAAGCCCACTCCATGAAAAACACGACCACACCACAACACCACCGCCTACGAATTTTACTGCTGGAACTACACATGCTGGCAGATGACCTTCACCGGACATTCGCCATACCCACACCCTGCCATCGTTTCGCCTCATTGTGTACCGCGATTCGTCACTCCACACAACGTTTTTCACTGTTCAATCGTCCAATGTTTACGCTCCTAACACCACGCGTGGCATCTTCTGGCATTTACCGGCGTGATGTGTGGCTTATGAGCAGCCGCTCGACAATGAAATCCAAGTTTTCTCACCTCCTGCCTAACTGTCATAGTGCTTGTAGTGGATCCTGATGCAGTTTGGAATTCCTATGTGATGGTCTGAATAGATGTCTGCTTATTACACATTACGACCCTCTTCAGCTATCGGCGGTCTCTGGTCAGTCAGCAGACGAGGTCGGCCTGTACGCTTTTGTGCTGTTCGTGTCCCTTCACGTTTGCACTTCACTATCACATCGGAAACAGTGGACCTAGGAATGTTTAGGAGTGTGGAAATCTCGAGTACAGATGTATGACACAAGTGACACCCAATCACCTTATCACGTTCGATATCCGTGAGTTCCGCGGAGCGCCCCATTCTGCTCTCTCACGATGTCTAATGACTACTGAGATCGCTGATATGGAGTACCTGGCAGTAGGTGGCAGCACAATGCACCTAATATGAAAAACTTATGTTTTGGCGGGGTGTCCCGATACTTTTGATCACATAGTGTATCTATGTAGTTGTCAAAGTTAAGTATTGTCATTAATACGATCTGTTTGAGTTGTTGACTAGCGATCCGAAAAAGAAGGTTTCCTAGACACCCCACATTTGACGACTAGGCAGGATTTAACAATAAAGACAGAGTTAAAGTAAATAACTATCTACAGTTTTTCACAAACACAAATAATCTGTAAACCTCGACGGCAAAACTGAGCAAATTACAAAACTTCTGTTCGTACTTCAGATGAAAACTTGCTGAATAAGAAGAGTGATTCTGAGGCCCCTGATTTGCCGAAATTGCCCTGGTCCTTTTACTAGTTATTGTGAGTCACAAATAGTTTGCGTCGGCGAGAGCAAATAAAAGAACACTAAAATCTGTAGCAGAAATGCGCATCCATAAACAAGTTTTTGATTTCAAACATGGAATCGGAAAGGTGACATCTTAAATCTGGCACTCCTTCATTAGCCGCCAATCAGTCCCTGTACGTTGCCATCCGGTTTACAAAGCTCGTCGAATTCATCAGAGCAATAGGAAAATTTCCTGACATTTCAGACACTTTGTGAAGCTGCAGATTTCGAGCTCTCCAAGAGAAGCTAAAATACAGAACCGTGATGTAAACTGAGGGTTGAAAACTTTCATAATTAGGGATAAGAAGAAGCGAATTTTAATTGTTTTGAAGAAGATTTAATAGCCAAGATCAAATTCAATGTTATTTATTCCTGATGACTATTTTCAACACTTAAGAATGAGATCTTTTATTTTTTTTAACTTTTTGTTTTACATTCTGTTCCATTACGACTGTGTCACACATGCCATATTCACTATATAATATACACACATCAAAAAATGGCTCTGAGCACTATGGTACTTAACATCTTAGGTCATCAGTCGCCTAGAACTTAGAACTACTTAAACTTAACCAACCTAAGGACATCACACACATCCATGCCCGAGGCAGGATTCGAACCTGCGACCGTAGCAGTTCCGCGGTTCCGGATTGCAGCGCCAAGAACCGCACGGCCACCGCGGCCGGCTATACACACATCAAAAAAAGTTTTGCGTCACCCTGGTTCCCAGAACTCCTGAAGATAGACGTTGACTGTGGATGTTGTATCACAGACACAATCCCTTTAACTGTTCAGAGGTGTCACTAAACCCGCCCAAAGATGTAAAAAACCACGCATGAGCAGCGCCTATTAGATGGAGGGGGTCCGACAGCCGGTCAGTTACAGTCATTCCACCAGGAAGGAGGTACATGGCTCGTGTTGTCTGTGGCTCAACCATGCCTAGACGGCCAATACCGCGGTTCGATCGCGTCCGCATTGTTACTTAGTGCCAGGAAGGGCTCTCAACAAGGGAAGTGTCCAGGCGCCTCGGAATGAACCAAAGCGATGTTGTTCGGACATGGAGGAGATACAGAGAGACAGGAACATGCCTCGCTCAGGCCACGCAAGAGCTACTACTGCAGTGGATGACCGCTACCTAACGATTAACGCCACCATGTTGAATAATGCTATTCGTGCAGCCACAGGACGTCGTGTCACGACTCAAACTGTGCGCAATAGGCTGCATGACGCGGAACTTCACTCCCGACGTCCATGGCGAGGTCTATCTTTGCAACCACGACACCATGAAGCGCGGTACGGATGGGCCCAACGACATTGCGAATGGACTGCTCAGGATTGGCATCACGTTGTCTTCACCGAGAAGTGTCGCATACGCCTTCAACCAGACTATTGTCGGAGACGTGTTTGAAGGGAACCCGGTCAGGCTGAACGCCTTAGACACACTGTCCAGCGAGTGCAGCAAGGTGGAGGTTCCCTGCTGTTTTGGGGTGGCATTATGTGGGGCCGAAGTACGCCGCTGCTGGTCATGGAAGGCGCCGTAATGGCTTTACGATACGTGAATGTCATCCTCAGACCGACAGTACAACCATATCGGCAGCATACTGGCGAGGCATTCGTCTTCATGGACGACAATTCGCGACCCCATCGTGCACAATTTGTGAATGACTTCCTTCAGGATAACGACATCGCTCGACTAGAGTGGCCAGCATGTTCTCCAGACATGAACCCTATCAAACATGCCTGGGATAGATTGAAAAGGGCTGTTTATAGAGACGTGACCCACTAACCACTCTGAGGGATCTACGCCGAATCGCCGTTGAGGAGTGGGACAAACTGGACCAACAGTGCCTTGATGAACTTGTGGATAGTATGCCACGACGAATACAGGCATTCATCAATGCAAGAGGACGTGCTACTGGGTATCAGAGGTACCGGCAATCTGGACCACCACCTCTGAAAGTCTCGCTGTATGTTGGTAAAATATGCAATGTGTGGTTTTCATGAGCAATAAAAAGGTTGGAAATGATGTTTATCTCTATTCCAATTTTCTGTACAGGTTCCGGAACGCTCGGAACCGAGTTGATGCAAAACTTTTTTTGATGTGTGTATATCAATGTAGCACATTCCACGCACAGGTTCGTTAAAAATAAAAACCTGTGTGGATTGTGCTATATACTAACCATTGTAACGTCAACATGGCATGTGTGATACAGTGATAATGGAACGGACGTATAACAACAATTTTTTTTTTTTTACGGTCGGAAGATGAAAGTCTTAACTACTGAAACCGGTGATCAGGAATAAATAGTACTGAATGCAATACTGGCTATTAAATTTTATTCAAACCGAAGGTTCGCGACGCAAATAAAATATACGTATTTCCATATTCTTCACCCGTTCACTGTAGATGTTAAGAATCTAACTAGTGTTTTGTTCCTCGCTTGATCCCTGGGATACCGTTGTTCCATCTAAGTGTGAAAGAATGGACTCACTCATGCGCACATGTTGAGAAAGAGGCATGCACTGACATGCGCGCCTGTATTTGCGTGTGAGACAAGCACAGGCACACGGCGACTAGGCATACACGTGTACACCCACCTTAGGTTAGCTTGGTGACTAGCGTCAAAAAAGGACATCAGGCTACAAAGTTAACTCGTAAAATCTTGGAAACGTGAACCCACTAGTAGATGGGATAAACGCTGGAGAAAGGAAGAAGTATTGCCACGTTCTTGGTCTACTGAATATAAACGGTAAGTATGAAATAAGTGTTTCGTTATCCAGAGAAAGAAATCTTACATCTTCCTCAACCTAGCTTAATGTAGAGTTCCAGGGACTTCAGCAGAACATGGAAAACTTTTGGAATGTGTCAGATTTTGATACAGCAGATACCATGAACAGGGGATTCAAACTGAAATAATTGTCCTGGTGGCGAAAGTTCGAAGAGTCCGAGCTAACTTTTGTGTACTATTTCGTACATAACGGTAAAGAGAGATGGCCTATAGAGTGTTGCAGCAGCTGTCGCCGTAGTAAGCTGGACAGGAGCAGAAATGATTAGCGAATACCTAAATACAGTAAACACAAGGTTTACTTAACTTCAATCTTTCTCCTAGCACTGCGACGAAACTTTACACAAGAACAAACAGGAATAAACTCCAGCTACTACAAGAAGCCAAATGAGCGTCGTGCAGTGTTGGGTCCCGTTACGAGTGAACTGACAAAGACTGAAGACTGCGACTGAGACTGGGCCGTTCAGCCGGAGAAGGTCATCCTATACCGCTGCGGTAGAGGACGCTCATAGTCGGAGCCGCTGAAGGTGTGGCTCAGAGGGCGCGCATCACTGGATCGTCCTGGTTCCCGCCCGACCGCTATCGGCGTCTATCAAAAACGTGCGTTTCTGTTGCCAATTTTGCGATGCTGGCGAGGGTTGTACAGATCCATTATACCAGAGTAACCTTGTCGTGAATGGTACAACGCCTCCATATTCTGTATTTTCCTTCGCTGCCAAGTAGCCCAACAAGATGAAATGTTACTCCGAAATCTAGAGTACGGTTATTAAACAAAACACTCGTTGTCATCTTTATCTCTTCCACCATACACATGCATTACGCAAAGGTGTTAATGATCCCAACACTTGACATTTTTTCTACGATTTCGTCTCCGTCTCAAAATGTACCAGGTGCGGCGACAGTTGCTTCTAACAAAGCGTACATCTCGGTCACTGGAACAGCGTGCGTGGGCCTTTCTAGGTGGGAATGGAATCACACATGCCCATATGACAAGAACACTGCAACTACGCGCACGCCTCTTCTTGCATGTGAGGAAAACAAAGGGGCACGACAACTAAGCGCGAGGGGACAGGTGTAAACGCACCACGCTTAAAATGAGATCGCGAGGTAGGCGTCCTAATATGACAACTGAAGACGGGCCGCACCGCAGCTGCGGCCTGTCCGTTGCGAGACAAGGCGGCCACAGAGCGGTAGGCCCTCGCTGAGCAGCGCCGAAGGACGCCTCCGACGTAATGGCTGTCCTCGGCCGCCCCCGACGCTCCTAATGGCAGGCGGTTCCGCAGTCGCCACCGAGTCTAGCGGGCGCGCTGCGCCGGCATAAATATCGGCAGGACCGTTCAGCTGAGCCGGTCGGCAGTAAATCCACTTAATGTGCCTCCTTTCCAGGGTAGGCCCAACTCATCAATTTGCATGCCACTTTCGCGTCAAGTTACAAATTCGGCACGCGTCTGCGCGACCGCTTCCAGCTGCTGACAAATGCGCCTCTCTGCCTCAATCACCCGAGAAGGCTCACAGTATCGCTCGTATCTACAGAGGTGGACAAAAATATGGAAACACCAAAAACACAACATTTTACCGTGCCTAATATGGCGCAGATAAAGCGTTGGCGCTTAAAACACCTTCCAGTCGTTTCGGAATTGATGAATACAAGTCCATTATGGGTTCCAAAGGAATCTTATACAATTCTTCCTGCAAACTAGTGGCGAGTTCGGGTAAATACGATGACGGCAGATAGCGATCACGCACCCTTCCCGCCAAAGCAGACCACAAAGGTTCACTAATATTGAGATCTGGCGAGTGTGATGGCAAGGAGAGATGCCACAATACATCCTCGTACTCCCAAAACCAGTCCTGAAAGGGGCGACCTGTGTAAATCAGGGCCCTAAAATTGAACTATGGGATGGACGTGGACAGCCAAAATGGTCACAAATCCTTGGTAGTAATGTGACTTTGCACAATATTTGAGCACGAAAGCCACCTGTTCCCCATGGAATAACACGATATACTGCCCAAATCATCACCGAACCCCAGTCATTTTTAACTCTAGGAGCGTTAACCTCGCGAGAAGTTGGAAACGGTGTGCACCAAGACTCATCCCTTTATGTTGTTCTGGTGCTGACAAGGTTCGCCAGTGCGACATTGAGTTCTCCAGTGACTTGGGGTTCCACAGTGTCTAAAGGTGGATCACAAATAGCACAGAAAAACATTTGTCTTGATTTGTTGCAACGTTTCGAAGCTGAGGGGCAGGCCTTCTCGTCCCGGATTGTGACAGGTGATGAAGCCTGGATTCACCAATTTGAGCCCGAAACAAAAAGACAGTCGACGGAATGGCGCCATTCCAAATCCCCGCAGAAGAAAAAATTAAAGCAACTGCTGCCGTCGGCAAAGTCATCATCACCGTGTTCTGGGACTGCGAAAGTGTGATTCTCATTGAAGTGATGCCAAGAGGCGGTGTACCAGTAATTTAGAAGCATATGTCAACACATTAACAAAACTAAAGACGCGCTTCCGGCGACTTCGGCACCACAGCAATCCAGGATATTTTTTGCTACAACACGACAACGCTCGGCCCCACACAAGTCTGAGGACTGCAGAACACATCGCAAAACAAGGTTGGGCAGTGTTACTCCCATCCACCCTACAGCCCTGACCTAGCCCCGTAGGACTTCGACTTGTTTGGGCCATTAAAGGATGCCATCCATGGAAGACATTTTGAGGACGATGAGGAGGTCGTTCATACAGTGAAGCACTGGCTCCGCCACCAGGACAAAGATTCGTACCGACACGGCATACAGGCCCTTGTTTCGCGCTGGAGGAAGGCCATAGAACGGGATGGAGATTACTTGGAAAATAGGGTGTGTAGATAAAACACCATTCTTTCGTGTGTGTAATTCTCATTATTCAATAAAGAATTGTTGAATAAAAAATGCGGTGCATTATTTTCTGGATAACCCTTGTATTTGGGACATACCACAGGTGCCTTTCGTAGTCTAATACAACGGCGCAACCAGGCTTGGCTAGAATCTGCATTTCTGTTCAAGCATACATTTCTCGCGGTGTTTCCAAATTTTTGTCCAAACTCTGCATATTCCCATTCCAGGCAGACACTGTAGCGTCTAGCATGCATGATCTGTAACTGTTTTAATAAAAAATATTTCGCTACTTGCCTCACGGATATCGTACTCCTATTACATCCTGTTTACCTGCGTCCACAGCCCTGCAATATTTTAGAAATGTCAACATTTCCTGCCCGTACTGCACTCATTCACAATCACGATTACGGTCTGCTGTGCCAATCGCATGTGGAAGCTCACTATGAAGAGCGTTAATGCATGATCGTTCCTTTTCAGATAGGTCTTAACATTTCGCTGATTTTGAGCACGAGCGTTCGAGCCTGCTCAGGCTGTTGTCCGGAGCAGAGCAGTGGCGTTGTTGTTGGGAGTGAGGAAAATTTGCACGTACCATGTGGTCGCGAAACACGGAGAAGGGCCAGCTGTGCAAGGGGGGAGGGTCAGTTTCGACAGCGGTGCTATGTAATTGGCGAATCGGTAACATTCAACACCTACAATGTCTACACATTTCAATCTGGAGTCCGAGGAATCTTGTCTTTCTACACAAAGCTGGGTTCGCTCATCGTTAAGTGCATGATTAGACATTGAATAGTTTAAGGAAATTTAATTCACAAAGCCACTAGATGCCTTTGCGCGTCAAAAAATATGGAAACAGGAAACGTGAAGGACTTGAACGTGCACAAATGTTTTAAAACTTACAAAGAATCTCACTGAAGAAGAGGAGGAAGAAGAAGAAGAGGATGAATGAAAAAAACCGGATAAGAGCGAGCAGGACTCGCACACAGAGGGTTCGGTACAAACTGAGTTGAGTATAGACAGTTCATCCGTCCCGCGAATCGATAACTTCGACGATTTTTGCCTGATATCGATATCGGCAAGATATCAAAATATGTGACACAAATGGTCGTATCTTTTGATTGCACTGGCGTAGAAACTTAAATTTTTTATCGTCATTATTTCTGTTTTCCATCATTCTTGGGTAGCTTGACATTCGTGGAGGTATGTTCCATCTATGCAGTTTGTTTATTGTCAGACGTGTTTCGCTTCTTTTATTTGGGAAGCATCGTCAGTGGCGATTTCCGGCGCTGTTGCTTAGGTTAGGTTAGATTAGGTACTCACGCATGTGGTCGTTAGTTTCCATGCTCCAGCTGGCCAATTTCTGGCGCTCTTTCACCCACATTTGTCATATCGCTTATACCACTTGCATTTTCTATTTCCAATTTTTTACATCGCCAAGGGAGCATACACTTCAGTATTTCATATAAATGTCAACTTGATATGTCCATCCGTTCCAGAGAACATGTCTTAACAGACGGACAAGTCAGATAACGTGACAAAATATGTTTATTCGTGTGTTATAATTACAAATTAATTATTTATAGGTCTTTTCTTTACTTGTACTGTGAAACCTTGCATCTTGACAAATTCTATGATCCTAGGCCAACGGGAAGCACGCTACCTGTTTTGATGGAGTTTTGATGAGCATACATGGCCGTATTTTTTGATTGCATTGACTCAGAAACTAAAATATTTGACTGGTGCGTGGATTTGGGACAGTAGATCTTAGAATGTGACATAAATGTCAACTTGATAAGGCTATCCGTTCCCGAGAAGAAGGGTTCTTAACAGTCGGTCAGACAGACAGGCGGAGATACTGAATACAAAGCGATCCTGTAAAGGTTCGGTTTTTACCGACTGAAGTACGGAACCCTAAAAATTAAGTAAGTGTGCCATTTGGATGACTAGCAAAATTACACTACTTTTAGCAAAGTCCTTGAGCCCTTTCGCGGATGGAGGTTTAAGAAATGACTACATGGTAGTTGCAGCTGAACATTAGTTCCACTTTAGGTACAACAGTTTCGCATAGTGCTCTCATCGAACGTTACAACCACGCATCCCATAAACGTCATGGGAAACGACGTTCAGGGCCAGCCTGAAAAATCTTTGTAAAGTGTTTGCTGCATATTCTTCAGCGCTCTAGGAACGTGTAGGCGCCACAGGCACACAGGCGGATGTGACACTCTCAGCCGTGTTCAAGAAATCGTAGAAAAAGGTTTTTTTTTATGGAATTTGTAAATTCATGTGTCTACAGATAGGGCGTCAGCCTTGCTGGGTAATAAATCAAGGTTCGTAGTGCTACTGAATGGCAAAATGAAAACGCTTCCATATCCAATTCGCGATGATATGCTGTGCGATAGAGAATACATGGACAAACAAAATTTCTCCCAGCATTTCCCTAGGAGCCGATTTCCTCGTTTAGGCAAGTCTCGACACGGCTCCCCACGCTAGTCGCTGTGACGATCGCAGGCCTTCGAACAGCGTCTGCTCGTGAAACACGTTTGCCTTGAAGTCCTGTTTTATAACACTATTCTCGTGTCACCCATGTTTACATATTCCATACACACAATAAGACAGGTGTCTTCACCGTTTATATAAAAGAATGTAGCACTTCATTTAGTTACTATCGAATTCCTGTCGTCTGCACGCTTAATTTTCACTGTGCCGTCCATCAAATGTGAGATTTGATAACTGCTGTCAACAACTGCAATATGCTACACCTGGTGGACGCATCGAAAGTGTGTATACGACATGAATGCTATAGCAATTATTCCATAAAGTGCTCTGTTCTTTTACATAAACGACAAAGACGCTTACGTTACGGTTGTCACGAGAACAGTGTTCTCTTACACGGAATTATCAGCACATTAGCGCACTTTACAGTGAACTGTCACTTGAAAATGGAATAGTTCACCGGAATCACGATCGTGAATAAAAATCTAATAACAGTCCAGGCGGAGAGTGTCGTTATTACCACACTTTTGTGTTCGAGCGCAGGACACACTGCACAATACTGTGTGTTTGTATCAGTATCAAAGTCAGGGTCGGGGGGATACGGAACTGTCTTGTCGAAATCGAAACGGAGGTCGTATTTAGGTAACTGTCACTGAAACTACGTACGAAATAAATAGAAAATTCGTGAACTGACAGTTTCGTATAACGAACTGTATTACGCGTTGAAACGCGAGACCATTACATTAAATGGGGGCGTTTCAAGGGGCAATGATTCCACTAATCAGTTTACCATTTCAGGCTTCGACACATCCCCCATTTTATTTGCCACCAAAGAATTGTTTCAAAGGTTTCACTTTCTTAGTTTCTCTTAGCGCGGCTAAATGGAGTACAATGAAGGACCACTTCTTTCACGCTTGAGTTTCTTGAGTTATTATTACCGACAGCGAGCACTGCATAGGAAAGCGGCTCATATTTAAACCGTTAAGTGCCTCCAATCTCTGACGACTGCCAGCAGCCAACGAAATTTATTCCTCCGAACGCCTTGCCGTGAACAGCGCTAAGGGGCGATATCGGGCGATACGAAGTTTTTATTCGTTCTTGTCCTCAATACACTTTGAGATGTCGGTAATCTGAAAAGCGTTACGCCTCTTTGCCATAACGCATAAACAAACTTCAACCCCTCCACGCCCATTAATCTCTCCTTCTCCACCCCACCCCCCCTTTTTCTCTCTCTGTCGGTGTCCGCAGACGCCTTCTGACATGACGTGCACTGTAGCAATGAGCAAAGATTTGTACCTCCTTTTGTGGGATGGCACTTTTGTAGCGCGGACACGAACTGTTCTGGTCTTTGCACTTATGCAATCAGGTCATAAGTTTAAAGCGCTGTTGCAGTTAGGGGCTCGATAATGGGTGTATGCCAGTTAACTTATAACTGTAGTCGAAGATTGATTAACGTTTTATACTGCTAACCTTTCTAACTCTTTACTATTAAGAGCCGCGCGGGATTAGCCGAGCGGTCTGAGGCGCTGCAGTCATGGAGTGTGCGCCTGGTCCCGGGGGAGGTTCGAGTACTCCCTCGGGCATGGGTGTGTGTGTTTGTTCTTAGGATAATTTAGGTTAAGTAGTGTGTAAGCTTAGGGACTGATAAACTTAGCAGTTAAGTCCCATAAGTTTTCACACACATTTGAACATTTTTACGATTAAGACAACAGACTGTACTGGAGAAAATGAGGAGAAATCCAACATCCAGTCCAACACTACTCCGCGGTACTTGATGGGGGTAATTGACCGCTAAATGCTCCTCCTCGCATGAAAGGCTCAAAACACATTATCTGTTGCGCCTCACCGGAACAAACTCGAGAAGTAGCTGACCGACTGTTGTCCATCAAAATGAAAGGAATGTTAAGTTTCGTAACGAGCTGTCATCATCTTAGATAGGATAGAATTCCGTTAACAAAAATGATTCATAGCCAGCCGACGAAAGCTGTGTATACCTAATTATTAGATTACTGAACTTACAAAAAAGTTTTCTGCTTGGACGGCTTGCGCCTGGAGGTTTATGCATCCCGTGAACTTTTACTGTTGCGCAGTTCGTAAGATTGTGCAGGCGCTTAAAGTGGCGCCCACTCTCTCTTTTTGGGAGGCGAGAGAGAGAGAGAGGAGGGGGGGGGGGGGGGAGAGGGGGGGGGGGAAGCGGGAGGGGCGATGGCGAAATCGGCGCTGATTGGCTGAAAGTTCAGAACACCATTTTTTAATTGTCTCGTGTTTACTGTGGCTGAAGTAGTGTGCGCGGTGCAATTTTTGAAGTTACCCTATTTCGTGGTATAATTATCTACAGTTAAACATACACTACCCCATGTTTCTTGTCGCTTCATTTTACGCAATTTAGCATCGAAAAAAGAATAATATTGTGTGTCGGATCTGCGGGGATAATTTTCGCATTAGAATTTCACACCAATTTTTGGAGACTAAATTTTAGTTGATGGAGATTTACTGAATGTAATTATTATGGTGTACGTAATTATTAAGGTCTATGAAGAGCTATGTCAGCTCGTTCCGCTGTGAAAAGTGAAGGTGGTTTCATTACGCTAGTATTGTCAAGAAATGAAAAGAGACGCAAACAGTAGGCAGTGGATGTTGTTAACTGGTAAGGCAGGAATCTTAAAGACAACTTGTTGAAATCGACAGATAACTTTCTGTGTGGAGTATGTACTTTGAGCTGCGAATAGCTATTACTTATGTCTACCGGAGGAAGGAAGAAATTTGAGAACTTACAAGATACGTTTAACGGAGGATACTTTTCAGCTGCTTGCGTGACCGCGTGCCCATGTGGATGGGCTTGCGGTCTGACCGTCAACATTTCAGCCACAAACAGGCGCATATGCACGGCCTGATCTACCTGCTGTCCGCAAAAGATCTGCAGGCAGAACCGGCAAACAGATATCTCGAGTAACACGTGCGAAAATTAAATCGAAGATCATTATGTAAACGTAAACCATGGCGAAGTCTTATAGTGATATCCTGTCTCTGAATTCCATTTCCATCTCTCTTACACTACTCGCCTACGTCTGTCTGTAAGCCTCTTCGCACTCGCACTTTGTTCGTTTTCCACTTCCGAGCATTTCACATTCAACATTAAAGTAACTCAGTACAGTGAAACGTAACACAGCTGTGACTATTTTTAACTTTCCTAGACGGATAACAGAACAAAACGGAAAGCAAAATGGCTCTGAGCACTATGGGACTTAACTTCTAAGGTCATCAGTCCCCCAGAACTTAGAACTAATTAAACCTAACTAACCTAAGGACATCACACACATCCATGCCCGAGGCAGGATTCGAACCTGCGACCGTAGCGGTCGCGCGGTTCCAGACTGTAGCGCCTAGAACCGCTCGGCACCCCGGCCGGTAAAATGGAAAGCAATCACAGCCAGTCTGCCAAATATTTTCAATCTCCACACAACTGCGTCGTGTGAAGTGTGTTACAGGAAGCTACTTCATAATTGTTGTGAAAGAGTGCTCCTTCAACAGGTGCGGTTGGCAAACTTCAGAATGTTCCGCACTGACTGTCAAAACAAGCACCACGATAACAGGGTCGAACAATTATAAATCATCGCTGACCGCAATTCCCGTCAGTAAACTGTTACAGAAATTTAACAACAGTCTCCTGCATCCGCTTGAGATTCAGAATAGCACGGCGCGGTCTTCGAAGTCAAGGGTGACCTACTACCTAGTTTCTGCATCGTCGTTAAGACTGCCACAGCTTTTGCTGTATTTTCCAGCCGGCCAATCGACGACGCGGGGCATTATCGACTTCACAAATATAAACTGTCTGCGCAGAGTGAATTTTACTTTAGTTTTATGACCTAGTTTTTCTCTGTTTGCGCGACTTGTATTGTTAACAATATTTGTAACACTTCCTACAACTTTTACCGCGTGACGGTAGGCATTCAGTTTTATCGAAAACACTGACGGAACTTAAGAGGTGTGTTAAATTCCGAGAAGTAACTGCACGCATCACAACAGGAAACAATACTATAATGGATGTGAGACCTACGACCTCTTTGAGACATGAATAAACGTTTAATGGATGTGTTCAGCGTAAGGTCCTCTAAATATACACCGCAAAGAATCACGCAAACACCTAAAGACAAATGGTTTGTCCGGAAAGATACAGTGCAGTAGACTGTTGTTCGAACAGCCCGCGAGTCCAGTCTCTCACGACATACCCAGTGTGAAACGAACAAAGAGCTTACATTACATTAACACGTTCAAGGTAATTATACTAACATAGTCCTGCGTGCCTAATGGTCAAATGTTAGTCCGTTGATGAGCGCTCCTTCACCTCACCTTTGTAATCAATACAATGAGAACTACATTTCTTCAACTCGTGGATTATAGATTAATGGGACATGCAAAGTCCCTGATTTTCGAACAAGTCGTGCTGTATTTCTAAATGAACAAGCGCCAATTCAACGTCAGTCCAAATATTTGTGACCAATACCGTTTTCAAAGCGTGCTTCACTCCGTAAGACACTGGACACAACATTATTCGACCGTTAGTACTTTTATGTATGGTTGTTATATTCAATTTGTTGTGCAATAGAATAGACGGAACTACTACAACAAATTGTAATCCGGATCTGTTAAAGATCTGTCTCTTGTTTAGGTGCATTATATTTTTTTCCCCCAAAATACTGCATTAGTTATCTTAGTGTACTATACAGCCAAATGAAAAAAAAAAACAATACCGCAAATGTATTACTGAGTAATTGCACAAGACATCTTCCGAAAGGAGAGATAGTATTGTAAGTGCCAAATGCAACGTTCTTTGTCAGTGCACATTAGGGGAAGAAAAGGCTATGGTAAAAACGACGCCATTGTTACAATCGTAATTTTTGTATCTACTGTAAACTCATCCAAACTGAGAGGCCCCTGTTTATCAGTTATTTGCGTAAATCAATTAAAACTCCAAAAACGTGGCATCTGTAAGACTTAATTCTGTTGCTCCCGTTCAGCCCAATTTTTTAGTTGTTCACTTTTCGTTTCTTTTTAATAATAATACGCATAATACGAGGATAAGGACGAACCGGAGAAATCATCAGCCTGTCTCGCAATTCCTTGTCCTCTTACTTCCACAACTGTTCCGATACTTGCACGTTCCGATGCTTGTTAGAAATTTATGGAAATTTATTTTTTCGATATGCCACATTTGTACAAACTCCGCATACAAAGTTACCTGTCGGTTTCAACAAGTCATCCTTATGATTCCTGCGTTACCAGTTAATATTATTCACTGCTCACTGTTTGAGTCTCCCTTCATTTCTTGAAAATACTAGCGTAATGAACACGCCTCCATTTTTCACATTTTCCTTTCACAGATAGGTCGTTCTTCAATTTTCTACCGATCCATACGTAGCCTTTGCAGTAGTACAATGCATTAATGGCTAGTAGCAAAATTCTCTCTCTCTCTCTCTCTATCTATCTATCTATCTAACACACACACACACACACACACACACACACAGTGTGAGGGGGGGGGGAGAGGTGGGTGTATTATGCAGAATAGTTTTTATACATACTGACTGTACGTCTGACCAAAGCGACTACTTCTACGTGAGAAAGCATCGTGTAGAGATGCCAGTGTTTCACCCGTTGGTAGCAGTTGATTTGGGAAACAGCGAAGTAGGTGTACCGGTGCCACGAGCAGGCAACAGTCTCCTTTTTGAGGTCAGCAAGTGTTGGAGCACTTACACAAGGGCACTGCTTACGTGCGTATGACTACAGCGCTTCAGTAATATTCATAACCAGCTTCGTTAATAGCATGTGTCAGACATCCGCAATACAATACCTACCACACACACACACACACACACACACACACACACACACACACACACACACTTAGAACAGGACATAGTCCTCGATTGCTAGTAGTACGTGCCATTGCGTCAATTCTGAGACAAGCAAGGTTCTTCCGAAACTCGTGCAGCACTACACCGCTAACATTCTTCGTCCGCATGCACATGTAGGAAGAAACTATTCTATCGCTCAACTGGCAGCGAAACGAGTACTATTGTAGATAGGGACAACGCGGCGTACTCTCTCCACGCGAGAATAGGTCCCGGGAGTAGTAGTATTTAGCCGCCTCCATTCTAAACTGGTATGAAATCACATTTCATGCTTCCATTGACATTGTGTCAACCACCTTATAGGTTATTTCTCCTTTACTTTGACCCATGCAGTCTCTGAGAACTGTATGTCCACATGAATAGCTCAAGCATCTTCGGAAAACCTATTGTTTGGCTCAGTTGAAGCAGTATGGTCAGTGGAAAGCGGTAATAATATTTTATGAGAAAATAAATGCTTCTCAGACCAACAGAATTCGCAACAACAGCATATTTCAGAGTCTAACAAACCAAGTTGAGTTCCATTATTTCTTGCAACAAAGGATTACCCAAACATATAGTCAACATCTGACGTGGCTACACGACAGGTTGTCTGTTATGTAACTTCTGTTGCCTATAGTATAACAAACTCAGAGTCGTACACAATCATCTTCAGAATAGGGAATAACACTATCGGTGTAATACAAGGATCAATATTGGGTCCGCTCTTGTTTTTGTTATATATAAATTATCTTACATCACATATTCAAGGAGCAGAAATAGTTCTGGCTGATAACGATGCACATAATACATAATCAAGTCTAATGGAATAACTTCAACATCTGAAAATGCAAATAATATTTTCTTGAAAATTGATAACCAGTTACCAGTTCTCTGTAGATGCTAATGATGGATGAGGTTAATCAATAAATGAACCAGAATATTGTAAAATTCTTAATTGTTTATACTGTTACAGTTACATGTTACAGATCTTGTTAAACACCTAAGCTCTGCAACTTTCGCGCAATGGATTATGTAAGATTTTGGAAATGAAAATGTAAAAAAGTTGACTTACTTTTCTTATTTTTATCACTAACTTCTTGTTGTTGTTGTGGTCTTCAGTCCTGAGACTGGTTTGATGCAGCTCTCCATGCTACTCTATCCTGTGCAAGCTTTTTCATCTCCCAGTACCTACTGCAACCTACATCCTTCTGAATCTGCTTAGTGTATTCGTCTCTTGGTCTCCCTCTACGATTTTTACCCTCCACGCTGCCCTCCAATACTAAATTGGTGATCCCTTGATGCCTCAGAACATGTCCTACCAACCGATCCCTTCTTCTGGTCAGGTTGTGCCACAAACTTCTCTTCTCCCCAATCCTATTCAATACTTCCTCATTAGTTATGTGATCTACCCATCTAATCTTCAGCATTCTTCTGTAGCACCACATTTCGAAAGCTTCTATTCTCTTCTTGTCCAAACTATTTATCGTCCATGTTTCACTTCCATACATGGCTACACTCCATACGAATACTTTCAGAAATGACTTCCTGACACTTAAATCAATACTGGATGTTAACAAATTTCTCTTCTTCAGAAACGCTTTCCTTGCCATTGCCAGCCTACATTTTATATCCTCTCTACTTCGGCCATCGTCAGTTATTTTGCTCCCCAAATAGCAAAACTCCTTTACTACTTTAAGTGCCTCATTTCCTAATCTAATTCCCTCAGCATCACCCGACTTAATTAGACTACATTCCATTATCCTTGTTTTGCTTTTGTTGATGTTCATCTTATATCCTCCTTTCAAGACACTGTCCATTCCATTCAACTGCTCTTGCAAGTCCTTTGCTGTCTCTGACAGAATTACAATGTCATCGGCGAACCTCAAAGTTTTTATTTCTTCTCCATGAATTTTAATACCTACTCCGAATTTTTCTTTTGTTTCCTTTACTGCTTGCTCAATATACAGATTGAACAACATCGGAGAGAGGCTACAACCCTGTCTTACTCCCTTACCAACCACTGCTTCCCTTTCATGTCCCTCGACTCTTATAACTGCCATCTGGTTTCTGTACAAATTGTAAATAGCCTTTCGCTCCCTGTATTTTACCCCTGCCACCTTTAGAATTTGAAAGAGAGTATTCCAGTCAACATTGTCAAAAGCTTTCTCTAAGTCTACAAATGCTAGAAACGTAGGTTTGCCTTTCCTTAATCTTTCTTCTAAGATAAGTCGTAAGGTCAGTATTGCCTCACGTGTTCCAGTGTTTCTACGGAATCCAAACTGATCTTCCCCGAGGTTGGCTTCTACTAGGTTTTCCATTCGTCTGTAAAGAATTCGTGTTAGTATTTTACAGCTGTGACTTATTAAGCTGATAGTTCGGTAATTTTCACATCTGTCAACACCTGCTTTCTTTGGGATTGGAATTATTATATTCTTCTTGAAGACTGAGGGTATTTCGCCTGTTTCATACATCTTGCTCACCAGATGGTAGAGTTTTGTCAGGACTGGCTCTCCCACGGCCGTCAGTAGTTCCAATGGAATATTGTCTACTCCGGGGGCCTTGTTTCGACTCAGGTCTTTCAGTGCTCTGTCAAACTCTTCACGCAGTATCATATCTCCCATTTCATCTTCATCTACATCCTCTTCCATTTCCATAATATTGTCCTCAAGTACATCGCCCTTGTATAGACCCTCTATATACTCCTTCCACCTTTCTGCTTTCCCTTCTTTGCTTAGAACTGGGTTTCCATCTGAGCTCTTGATATTCATACTAGTCGTTCTCTTATCTCCAAAGGTCTCTTTAATTTTCCTGTAGGCGGTATTTATCTTACCCCTAGTGAGATAGGCCTCTACATCCTTACATTTGTCCTCTAGCCATCCCTGCTTAACCATTTTGCACTTCCTGTCGATCTCATTTTTGAGACGTTTGTATTCCTTTTTGCCTGTTTCACTTACTGCATTTTTATATTTTCTCCTTTCATCAATTAAATTCAATATTTCTTCTGTTACCCAAGGATTTCTACTAGCCCTCGTCTTTTTACCTACTTGATCCTCAGCTGCCTTCACTACTTCATCCCTCAGAGCTACCCATTCTTCTTCTACTGTATTTATTTCCCCCATTCCTGTCAATTGCTCCCTTATGCTCTCCCTGAATCTCTGTACAACCTCTGGTTCTTTTAGTTTATCCAGGTCCCATCTCCTTAAATTCCCACCTTTTTGCAGTTTCTTCAGTTTTAATCTACAGGTCATAACCAATAGATTGTGGTCAGAGTCCACATCTGCCCCTGGAGATGTCTTACAATTTAAAACCTGGTTCCTAAATCTCTGTCTTACCATTATATAATCTATCTGAAACCTTTTAGTATCTCCAGGGTTCTTCCATGTATACAACCTTCTTTCATGATTCTTAAACCAAGTGTTAGTTATGATTATGTTGTGCTCTGTGCAAAATTCGACCAGGCGGCTTCCTCTTTCATTTCTGTCCCCCAATCCATATTCACCTACTATGTTTCCTTCTCTCCCTTTTCCTACACTCGAATTCCAGTCACCCATGACTATTAAATTTTCGTCTCCCTTCACAATCTGAATAATTTCTTTTATTTCATCATACATTTCTTCAATTTCTTCGTCATCTGCAGAGCTAGTTGGCATATAAACTTGTACTACTGTAGTAGGCGTGGGCTTCGTATCTATCTTGGCCACAATAATGCGTTCACTATGCTGTTTGTAGTAGCTTACCCGCATTCCTATTTTCCTATTCATTATTAAACCTACTCCTGCATTACCCCTATTTGATTTTGTGTTTATAACCCTGTAGTCACCTGACCAGAAGTCTTGTTCCTCCTGCCACCGAACTTCACTAATTCCCACTATATCTAACTTCAACCTATCCATTTCCCTTTTTAAATTTTCTAACCTACCTGCCCGATTAAGGGATCTGACATTCCACGCTCCGATCCGTAGAACGTCAGTTTTCTTTCTCCTGATAACGACATCCTCTTGAGTAGTCCCCGCCCGGAGATCCGAATGGGGGACTATTTTACCTCCGGAATATTTTACCCAAGAGGACGCCATCATCATGTAATCATACAGTAAAGCTGCATGCCCTCGGGAAAAATTACGGCTGTAGTTTCCCCTTGCTTTCAGCCGTTCGCAGTACCAACACAGCAAGGCCGTTTTGGTTATTGTTACAAGGCCAGATCAGTCAATCATCCAGACTGTTGCCCTTGCAACTACTGAAAAGGCTGCTGCCCCTCTTCAGGAACCACACGTTTGCCTGGCCTCTCAACAGATACCCCTCCGTTGTGGTTGCACCTACGGTACGGCTATCTGTATCGCTGAGGCACGCAAGCCTCCCCACCAACGGCAAGGTCCATGGTTCATGGGGGGGGGGGGGGGGACACTTATGGCATCATATTCTGGGGTAACTCGTCGTTGAGGAAAAAAAAAAGAGTTTGTTGCACAGAAGCGTGCAATTAGGATAATGTGCGGTGTCCACTGTGGACAACACTCAAAACAGTTGGACATATTGATACTGACAACACTCTGACATTATTTTTACTCCTTTCCGAAGTTTGTTAACAACCAATCACAGTTTGAGAACAACAGTGACATTGGTTGGGTTGGTTGATCCGGGGGAGCGGAACAAACAGCGAGGTCATCGGTCCCATCGGATTAGGAAAGGATGGAAAAGGAAGTCGGCCGTGCCCTTTCAAAAGAACCATCCCGGCATTTACCAGAAGTAAGTCACGGAAATTACGGAAACCTAAAAAAGGATGGCCGGAACAGCGACATTCATAAGTACAACGCTACAATGAGAAATGTTTTACACTATCATTCAGCCTTAGTGTGGCAACATAGGATAGAGGTGCTCACAAAATGACACTATAAGCTTCCCCTCACCGATTTAATTCGTATTGACGGGGTGTGTAGAGCACGAGTAGGATTTCAACACTTATACGAGTGAGACGCCACTCTCAACCGTTTTTGAGAAAATCGGGTTTGAAAATTACAGCCGTGCTTATGTCCTATGTATATTTAACAACGAACAGTCGAGATCGCAAAAATATTTCTTTATTAACCCGTTTCGGTTTATCTACAAGCCATCTTCAGAATTTTTTGGCCCTGTATGACTGGTGCTGGCGGCTCCTCGATCGTGGTATCACGAAAAATTCCGGGAAGCCGCCAGCACCAGCCACTGGGGCCCAAAAAATTCTTAAGATGGCTTGTAGATAAGCCGAAACGGGTTAATAAAGAAAGATTACTGCGATCTCGACTGTTCATTTTTAAGTGTAGAATCAGGTCGCTGCTGTGCGTGGACTATGTTGTCAAAATTTATGATTATGTAGTATCCTGCGTAGGGCCGCTAATGTTCACGGAATCAGCAACCGAGCGAGTAAGCGCCTAGTTTCGTGCGCGCAAGGTATGTGGATGGAACCGCGCTGCCAGTACTACAGTTTTTTTTGTTTTTTTGTGAGTTATCTGCACCAATATCCGGTGCTACGCTTCGACATGCTTGGTACGCCGCGAAATTGTGCGACGACAGAGAACCGTTTATGCATGTAAACCAAGTTTGTTTTGTAACAGACCCACTGAAAACAACCGACAGACATGCAAAAATTCGGCGTTCATCACATCTGCTGCGTGTCGCGATACTTGTACACTATGTGATCAACAATATCCGGACACCTGACTGAAAATGACTTACAAGTTCATGGCGCCCTCCATCGCTAATGCTGGAATTCATTACGGTGCTGGCCCACCCTTAGCCTTGATGACGGCTTCCACTCTCGCAGGCATACGTTCAGTCAGGTGCTGGACGGTTTCTTGGGGGAATGGCAGCCTATTCTTCACGGAGTGCTGCACTAAGGAGAGATATCGATGTCGGTCGTTGAGAGTTGGCACGAAGTCGGCGTTCTAAACATCCCAAAGGTGTTCTAAAGGATTCAGGTCGGGACTCTGTGCAGGCCAGTCCATTACAGGGAAGTTATTGTCGTGTAACTACTCAGCCATAGGCCGTGCATTATTAAAAGGTGCTCGATCGTGTTGAAAGATGCAACCGCCATCCAAGAATTGCTCTTCAACACTGGGAAGCAAGAAGGTGCTTAAAGCCGCGCGGGATTAGCCGAGCGGTCTGAGGCGCTGCAGTCATGGACTGTGCGGCTGGTCCCGGCGGAGGTTCGAGTCCTCCCTCGGGCATGGATGTGTGTGTTTGTCCTTACGATAGTTTAGGTTAAGTAGAGTGAAAGCTTAGGGACTGATGACCTTAGCAGTTAAGTCCCATAAGATTTCACACACATCATCAAGGTGCTTGAAGCATCAACGTAGGCCTCTGCTGTGATAGTGCCACGCAAAACAACAAGGGTTGCAAGCCCACTCTATTAAAAGCACGACCACACCATAACACCACCGCCTCCGAACTTTTCTGCTGGCTCTACACACGCTGGCAGATGACCTCCACCGGACATTCGCCATACCCACACCCTGCCATCGGATCGCCACATTGTGTACCATGATTCGTCACTCCACACAACGTTTTTCCACAATTCAATCGTCCAACGTTTACGCTCCTTACACCAAGCGAGGCGTCGTTTAGCATTTACCGGCGTGACGTTTGGCTTATGAGCAGCCGTTCGACCATGAAATCCAAGTTTTCTCACCTCCTGCCAAACTGTCATAGTACTTGCAGTGGATCCTGATGCAGTTTGGAATTCATGTGTGATGGTCTGGATAGATGTCTGCCTATTACACATTACGTCCCTCTTCAACTGTCAGCGGTCTCTGTCAGTCAATAGACGAGGTCGGCCTGTACGCTTTTGTGCTGTACGTGTTCCTTGACGTTTCCACTTCACTATCACATCGGAAACAATGGACCTAGGGATGTTCAGGAGTGTGGAAATCTCGCGTACAGACGTATGACACAAATGACACCCAATCACCTGACCACGTTCGAAGTCCTTGAGTCCCGCGGAGCGCCCCATTCTGCTCTCTCACAATGTCTAATGACTGCTGAGGTCGCTGATATGGAGTACCTGGCAGTAAGTGGCAGCACAATGCACTTAATATGAAAAACGTTTGTTTTTGGGAGTGTTCGGATACTTTTGATCACATAGTGTAATTTTCCATGTTTCTACCATCAGTATCTTCCTGATTCGTGCAGTGCTACAAAAGTTACGGGTTATATTTGTCACAAATTTAGATACAACAATATAAATAAAATTACTATACTGATTTGATTCAAAGCTCTCGTATATCCTTTGTTTATTTCCAATCTCCTTAGGAAAATAGCTTTTTCTCTCTTTTTCATGTTAAATATCAGGAAAATAATAAATGAGAGGTTAAATATTGAGCTCTGCAAGGTCATCATTAATTTGTTGCTAGAATTAGAGTGTGAATACAAAAAAACTACAGGTAGTGAGCGTCGATCCAGAGATCTCGCCCTTATGAAAGTAAGCGCTTACTCCCTCGGCTGCGGACTCCGTAAACCCTAGCGGACTACCAAGCATACAGCACAAGCACGCCTATAACTTTCAAACTCGATTTTCTCAAAAACAATTGAGAGTTGCGTCTTCCTGTTCACATAAGTTAAATTCCTAGTCGTGTTCCGAGTTGATACTCATGAAAATCTTTGGTCACCCATCAAGCGATACAAGGAACTTAATGGATTTAAAAAAAATTATTTCAAACACAAACTGAAATCTTATCTGTTGGACAAATGCTACTACCACACACATAATTTCTGTACGTTTTTTGTAGTGTGTGTGTGTGTGTGTGTGTGTGTGTGTGTGTGTGTGTGTGTGTGTGTGTGTGTGTGTGTACGGGCAGCACGCTGCCATCCATACTTTCCTCTAACAAGACGTACAACGATTACAAAATAGACTCTTTCAGTATCATAAACAGAGGCCTTAATTATGATCCACGGTACATGCAGATAACTAACTTACGAAATTGTATGACACAAGAAGGCACATTCATTTGGTTAGCAGGCAATGGATCACCCACTATTTCTTTATTTCTTTTACAACGTAGGTTTCGAAGAATCTCTGTGTGTGCAGCCTTAATAGAATCTCTTTCAACAATTACTGCTTTGGCGGTTTCGATGCGGAATGCTGTAATTTGTAATCTCCCTCATCCTTCCTAGTTGCAGCTATTGTCCACAATAACCAATTTGAGAGGAGCGAAGATTACAATAAACTTTCTAGTTTACTTAGCTTTTCGTGTGGAGTTGGGTCCCGTTCTTCTTGTCTAGAAGTCTGATTCTTGAAGTTGAAATTCTCTCATTTTAGGTCCACATGGTTGAATTGGTCTAAATGAATTTGAAGATTGTTGTTGCAGTATTTCTGTTGTTACGTTAATACATTTTGTTACATTTTAGTATATCATACAGACTTTCGAAATTTTACGTCAACAAAGCCAAAATTACACTGTTCGCTCAAAATACAAAAAATATGTCCGATTACATCAGACGCATGCTTACTACTACCTCACTCTGCGGTAATAACCATATTCCAAAGGGTTTACAATTTTTCGTGACAAATGACTTTCTATTAATTTCAATTATTATTTCATAAATGAATCCAGAAACAAACACAGTAAACATTACTAGACTGAGTAATTAGTGACAAATTTTAAGTGTGTCAAATAATTCGTAATTTCAAATCTTTCTAAAAACTAATTTTAACTGTACATTCAGAGCTAGTACGTATCGATTGTAACATTGAAAATAAAGTAATTCCATTTCATAAATTTTAGCTTGAAATATAACATATTGTGTATAAAATTACATGAAAGTTTCCAGAAAAACAGATGAGATAATAGTGACCTGTCCAAAATTCGAAAAATAATACTGGTATCGACAACTACTATTGAGGAAAAGTAATGCTAGAGGAGGATGTCCCGTTACAGATTCTGCGTTAGAACACAACACAAGGCGAACAATTTGCTTGTTTGGAGCGTCCTCGAGAGCGATGTAAAATAAAATGGAGCAGCTGTCGATCCACACGCACAAAGGTCCACCAGCCATTATCCAGACCCGCATGCAATTATAAGAACATAACATGCAGCCTACGTAGTGTTGCGATGCAACGCACTCATCCCCCAAACTGTAACCCCTGAGGGGCGACCTGACAAGAAATTGTGTGTTCGCCCGTAGTTCACGTGAGATATTCATGTTTTTACCGACGTCTTTTCAAAACGTTTCTTCAGGATGTTCTAGAATCAACACCAAATACAGTTCTTATAACACGCTTGTGTATCCTGAAAACGCTATTTCTGTAAGTTGAGTTTCGCCAAAAACATGGTGCGGACGAGCTGCAGAAATCTGAAACAGTGCTATTCTTGAATACTTCATGTATTAGGATACGCTTTCATTAAAAAAAAGTCCCTAATAACCATATTAACGCTTTCCCTTTCGTCTAAAAAAAAGACAAAAATATGATTTTTTTTTAAAAATTGGGGATTTTTTTAAAGCGTATAGTAATACATGAAGTATTCATCACGAGCAGCACTGTTTTCAATTGCTGCAACTATTTGGTAATGGATCCAGAACGTCTCGAAGAAACCTCTTCAAAAATCTAGTTATTCTGACAAGTGCTTCGAACAACATATTTTCGTTAACATTCTTTGCTGTTACTAATGTTGTTCTTTTCTCAAAGAATACCGAAAATAGTGGATACAATAATAGAATCAAAAACATTCTCTACAAAAATTTAAATTACTGCGTACTGGTACGTGGCTACTGCTACTTGGCTACATATGAATTCAAGCATCTACCAGAACATAATCTCTTAAAATTTAAGACTGAATAAAAAAAATCGTTGCACAGCTCCTTCTACGCCACCGTAGAATACTTTCACAAAAAAACTTGAAATTCATGTTTTGCCTTATTTTATAAACAATATTATCAATATTAATAATATCAAATCACTTCATAGTATCGCACATTTGGCGTCTTTCCACATCCCAGACGTCCGTAACGTGGGATTCATTCATTCACTAATGTAATGTAAGACCCAGCACTATGTGCTTGATAAATCGGACGACTTATGTAGCTGCTAGGAAGGGTGTCGTATCTAGAACAGATAACGGAATACTATACACATTTCGGCATTCCTCAATATTATTGTTTGACACACCGTCACTGTCTACTCATAACGCTCCATCAAAAAAGTGTCATAGTATCCGTTGTGCTCCCATTACAATGGTGCTACAGCGTGTCTGCACGTTCTAAAGTGCTTACACTTCTGTGAACGACGCACCCTCTACTAATCAAAATACAAATACAGTGCTCCAACTCACAAAATAAAATTAAAAACTACATGCTGAACATGTGCAGAGTGCATTGTGGCCCAGTTGTAGTGCAAGCGTGTATAATATACAGGGTGTTACAAAAATGTACGGCCAAACTTTCAGGAAACATTCCTCACACACAAAGAAAGAAAATATGTTATGTGGACATGTGTCCGGAAACGCTTACTTTCCATGTTAGAGCTCATTTTATTACTTCTCGTCAAATCACATTAATCATGGAATGGAAACACACAGCAACAGAACGTACCAGCGTGACTTCAAACACTTTGTTACTGGAAAAAAGTGCAAGGTATTCCCATTTTCAAAAACGGTCGTACGGCACATGCAACATAATTATAGGCCTGTATCGTTGACGTCAATTTGTTGTAGAATTATTGAACATGTTTTGTGCTCACGTATCATATTTTTGGTGAACGAAAAACACCTCTATAAAAAATTAAATGGATTCGGCAAACAGAGATCTTGCGAAACTCAGCTCGCTCTATTCCTCCATGAGATCCAAAGCGCTGTAGACACCGGTGCTCAGGTTGACGACGTGTTCCTCGAATTCAGGAAAGGATTTGATACTGTCCCGCATTACCCTTTAGTGAAAAACACACGAGCTTACCGAGCATCGGACCAGATTTGCAACTGGATTCAAGGCTTCTTTGCAGGCAGAAGTCAACACGTCGCTCTTAACGCAACAAAATCGACCGATGAGAAGGTAATTTCGGCGGTGCTCCAAGAAGTGTGTTAAGACCGTTACTGTTTACCGTGTTTGTAAAAGATCCACTAGAATTCGTCAGAAGCTCTGTAAGGCTATTCACTGTATGATGCGGTTGTCTATAAAAAGGTAGACACGACAGAAGACAGTAACTATTTGTTGGATGACCTACAGACGATTGATGAATGGTGTAGGGACGGGCAGCAGAACACGAGCGTAAATAAATGTAACATTTTGCGCATACTTAGGAAAAGAAATCCACTACTGTATAGCTACACTGTTGATGAGAAACTGCTGGAAAAAACAAACACTGTAAAACATCTAGGAGTAACTATACGGTGCGACCTTAAGTGGAATGACCATTTAAAACAAATAGTGGGAAAAGCAGGTGCCTGACTGATTTATACGAAGAATCTAAAGGAAACGTAAGTCATACGCTAAAGAAGGGGCTTACAAGGCGCTTGTTAGACTGATTCTTGAGTACCGTTTATCAATCTGGGGCCTTTACGACTGATAAAAGAGATAGAGAAGATCGAACGAAGAGCGGCGCCTTTTGTGACGGTATCGTTTAGTCGGTTCGAGAGCATTACAAGAGATGCTCAACAAACTTCAGTGGCAGGCGTTACAAGAGAGGCGTTGTGCATCTACATGTACATCGTTACTCTGCAATTCACAATTAAGTGCCCGGCAGTGGGTTCATCGAACCACCATCACAATATATTATTCCATTCTCGAAAGGTGCGACGGAAAAACGAACACCTGTATCTTTCCGGGCGAGATCTGATTTTCTTTATTTTATTAAGATGATTATTTCTCCCTGTGTAGGTCGACGTCAACAAAATATTTTCGCATTCGGAGGAGAAAGGTGGTGATTGGAATTTCGTGAGAAGATCCCGCCACAACGAGAAACGCCTTTGTTTGAATGATATCCACCCGAAATCCGGTATATGTCCGTGACACTCTCTCCCATATTTCTCGATAAAAGGAAACGTGCTGCCCTTCTTTGAAATTTCTCAATGTACTCCGTCAGTCCTATCTGGTAAGGATCCCACACCGCGAAGCAGTACTCCAAAGGAGGGCGGGCAAGCGTAGTGTAGGTAGTCTTGTTAGTAGGTGTGTTCCATCATCTAAGTATTCTGCCAATAAAACATCTTTGGTTCGCCTTCTCCACAACATTTTCTATGTGTTTTTTCCAATTTAAGTTCTTCGTACTTGTAACTACTAGGTATTTAGTTGAAGTTACAGTCTTTAGACATGATTGATTTTCATGTAACCGAAGATTAATGGATTCCTTTTAGCACTAATGTGGATGGCCTCACAATTTTCATTATTTAGGGTCAATTGCCAATTTTCGCACCATACAGATATCTTTTCTAAATCGTTTTACAGTTTCTTCCGTATGTTATCTTTTTCATATTCTCATTTTTTTCCAGAGAAAATTTATGTTGGCCCGCTTTTGATGACAGCTGTGGAAGAAAACGAGGGAAAAGAAAAATAAGAGAGATGTTAGGAGGAATGGTAACCGCCAATGTTTCATCTTGTTTCGTTAAAAGAATTATACGCTGCTGGTCATTAAATAGGCAACCTCAAAACGGATACCAAATAATGAAATTTGACAAACCGAGCGTACAAAGCATAGCAGGAAGAATACACGATTAAATTTGTAAGTGATATGGGGGCACACAGGGTGCAAAATTTAGTACAGAGAGCTGCCCTCTCTGGTACCAGCAACGGCTGTAATCCGGTTGGGCTTAAGTCTCGAACTGAGCTTGAATAACAGATGCTGGTACGTCACTGCATGCTACTTCAAATCTAAGCCATAGTCCATCAATCGTCTTGGCAACTCACAAACGGGGTAAGACATCTGGAGAACTCGCTGGCCAGGGCAACAGTCCAACATCCACTATCCTGAGGCACAGGAGGGCAGCACGGTAATAAAATGCCTTGCGTTATCTTCTTGGAAGATAACGATACCGAGATGTTGAAGCCGTTTGGAAATCATCGATCAATTTTCGTCTGACAGTCGTGAGGTCCCAATCAACATAAGATGCAATATAACGTGACGATAAACTGTAGTGTCTCTAGCCCACGATCCTGCAGCTGTCAAATTCCAGCAAGTGCTGGTAGAGATTTCTCCTCCTGACACGAATCTCAACAGGATGTCCTCAAAACAACCAACAGTCAAATGCGATTTGTTAATGTCAAATCCGCTGCGTAATCTTTTCTTATGTGCAGAATGTAGATGGCTGTACTCCTGCCTCCTTTGTGCAGTTCTGCTGAAATGCTAGTCACTTCATATCCAAGCATGTAAACGTTTCCTGCACGTCGCATTCATAATGTTGAAATTTTAGTGGCCAGAAGTGTTTTTTTAATACTATTACTACGTAATCAATACCTTTTTTCATATCTTAACCAACACTTTATGTGCATAACATTTGTTAATTTTGGCTGTTCTTTATTGTTTTGTGAAACGACGGCACAGCCCTAATCTCTTCTCAGATATTTAACCATTGAACTGCCGTTGCAATCAAACGCAGCATCGACGTCGTGGAATTTTAGAGACGGAGCATGAGGCCAGAACTGAGAAACATGGAGATGGAACTTACCTTGTCTAAGACTGACATTACGTCCTCATACCTTTTCATATCACTACTCGCTATTTAAACGATGTGACATGGTCCACATTTTCGTCACTAAACTCGTAACGGGATACTATCGGCTTCTTTCTCTTTGTCGCAGGAATTATCGTTCGTTTATCGACATTTAAGAAGGGCTGTCATTCATTACACAGAGCATAAATTTTTTCTTCGTCGTCCTGCATTTTCCTATGATTCTTTTACAACGATACATTCTTGTGTATAACAGCATCGTCAGTGAACCATCCGATATTGGTGCTGACCGAGGCTGATAAATCGTTTATATATACTTCGGTTTGTATACTGAGAGCATTACAGCTCCTATTAAGTTTCTTTGGAGCACCCCTGACGTTACTTTGGTCTACGCTGAACATTCGCCGTCGAGTACATGTACTGTGTTCTATTAGTCACATACTCATTCAATCAACGACATATAGGTGAAGATTTTCCGTATCTTTCGTTATCAGTCAACGACTTGGTACAAAGTCGAACGTTTTTCGGAGCTCTGTCGCTAGTCAGTTTCACGTCGACGTTAAGACCTAATCCACTTTCCGTCTTGATTTCTACAGAAGGACGTCATCATGCACAGTGTTCAAAATGGTTCAAATGGCTCTGAGCACTATGGGGCGTAACTTCTGAGGTCATCAGTCCCCTAGAACTTAGAACTACTTAAACCTAACTAACCTAAGGACATCACACACATCCATGCCCGAGGCAGGATTCGAACCTGCGACCGTAGCGGTCGCTCGGCTCCAGACTGTAGCGCCTAGAACCGCACGACGTACAGTGTACACGAACAGATAACGATAACTTATAGAACAGTTACTTAGCAACACTATTACCTTACAACACAGAACAAAAGTTTCTAAACGTAGATACCCATGTCCATGACTGGGACAAAAATGTAAATGAGATACTTTCATAGAGATAGATCACGAGGAGAGCCTTGTGTGAAAACACTCTTGAACTAGCTCTGAATATTTACTGCTAGTGCTGGGATCCACACTTTCTTTATACACATCTGTGACTCTCAACAACTAGGTAGTTGGTTTAGTTATATTCTACTGATGACGATTTTGGAATTATGACAAAAGCAAATTATTATTGTACAACGTAATGTACATATAAGGATCGCCAGCCTAGTTGTCCACGTACAAGGAACACTGTAAGACAAAAAAAAAAAAAAAAAACTACGCACACGAAGGAATTATCCGAATGGGAGAGCAATCGGTAGACGTCACGTACACGTACAGACAGACAAACGTACAATTTCAGAAAATGATTTATTCAAGAGGAAGAGCTTCACAAATTGAGCAAGTGAAAACGCGTTGGCCCGCCTCTCGCCATTATCCAAGCAGTTAATCGGCTTGATATTGATTGACGAAGTTGTTGGATGTCCCTCTTGCCGTGTGTGGCAGGCATGATGTTGCTGAAATGTAAGCTCAGGCTGGCTTGCCGTCAAGGGCAACAAAACGAGCGTAGAATATCGTCGACGTACCGCTGGGCCGTAAAGGTGCCGCGGATGACAGCCAAAGGGGTTCTGTTATGAAAAGAAATGGCGCCCTAGACCATCACTACTGGCTGTCGCGCAGCATCGCGGGCGACAGTCGGGTTGGTATCCCACAGCTGTCCGAGGCGTCCCACTTGTTTGTCTGTACATATACGTCATAGCTACCGATTTGCGACCCACTCGGATAATTCCTCAGTGGTGCGTCTCTGTTTTTTGTCTTAATTACAACAGTAATTAGAACTGTTGCGATTTGCCATAATGTTACGATACAGTAGAGTTGTTTCAGTTTGATATTTTTGCCCTTGAATCAGAAAGCGTACGGTAACTTTATTCACTTGCGAGATTTAGGCGTGGCCTTTGTTATCTTGTTGCTGATCACGTGTTGCCTCTGCAGCGAACTTATTTCACTGGCAGTTGTACAGTGGTTTCAGCACTGGCCTTTGGTGAATATAAGCAAAAATCGGAATATGTTTATCTAATATTGGCGCGTTTGGAGAAATATTAGTTATAAAAAAAAAAGCTAAAGGTATGTGCTTGTATATAGGACAACATAAGTACCACAGTGTTGCTACGGAGAAGCTCAGAGCGATTTTAAGTACGTATGTTGCTCAATGAAAGAACGGACTACTTCCTGCTGTAGTACAGTAAAGTATCATTAGTAAAGAAAAGAAAAGAAAAGAAAAGAAAAGAAAAGAAAAGAAAAGCAGGGAGCAAACAGATGGTTGGTTTGAACATTGCACCGTTCTACAGTGCATGGACCCATTGCGGGAAGGGCGGAAAGCGGGTTAGAGTTTAATGGTCTGTAGCCGATATAGACGTCATTAAAGATGGATTCGGTAAGGACAAGGAAAGCAATCGAACAAGTGACTATTAATAAACCATCCCAGCAATCACAAGAAGTAAGAGAGTAACGGAGAAGCTGAATCGTGATGGGGAGGACGCGGCTTTACAACGCATATCCTTCCGAATACAAGCCTAATATCTTACACATTGCGAACCCTCTCTCGGGAGTTAGAACACGACTCCCTTCCTGTGTCTTGACAACAGAGTCCGTCAACTGAACACAGAGACAACAATTTTTCATGTGCAATCTAAATCGGAATCAAATTTAACAAACACGAAACACTGCGAACAGTAGAAGGCACATTCTCTCAAGGTCAGAAAAGATGCTTGGATCAAGTGGGACTCTGACTACACAACACCGAACGTGAGGAAGCCATCAGGTGACTCTTCTGCAGAATTTATCGTTAGGAAGCATTACCGTCACGTGGTTAGTATAAAAGATATGCATGCTGTTGAAATTATTCCAGCGAGATGAATTAATACGAAGTTTACGTTCGTAGGTTTTCGCGCCCAGCATCAATGTAAATAAAATCATTTTGGGTGTTGCCTCATTACAGACCACTAACTAAACCACCGACTTTTCGACCGTCCCCGCAGCAGTCCTCTTCATGGCGACTAACTGATGAATGATGCGGTCTATCAACCAAAATGATTTTATACTATAAACGTGCTGGGTTTCCGGTCTTGTGGAGTAGCTAAAAGGGAGCGATTTTTGGATGAAATTCTTTCCCATCATCTGCTAAAGCTGAGGGAGGACGTTTTGGAAGAGTCGCGCCTTTACGACTTATAAAGCACAGTACGTGATAATGGACGGCGAACGTTAGGCAAAAATGATAGTAACATAAAGGGTGCATCAAGGAAACGTAATGGGCGTAATGTTGTCCATATATATTAACAATTTATCAAGCAGGAAAAGCAGGACTAACAAATTATCGCTGTTGGACGATCTTAAAGAACTGCAGTTCTCTTTAAATGTACAAACATTTAGAAAGAGGACGATATAGTTTCCCGCTACAAGATTAGCGGTGAACGTCATGGGCACGTCACGTCGTACACGAATTCGGAGACGAGCTGCTAGGATCATTACACGTCGTTAATAATCCATATGAAAATTTAGCATAAGTGCACGGGGAAATTAAGAGGGAATTCTTGGAAGAGAGAGGACGTTGTTCTCGCTAAACTCTGATGGGTAAATTTAGTGATCCTGTATCAGATGAAGACTGCGGCCAAGCTGCTGCCTCCACGCTATATCTCGCCAGGGATCAACAGAATAAGATAAGATATTACGGCGCGTGCACAGGCATACAGACAGTCACTTGCCCGTCGTTAAGTGTGCGAATGGAGCAGGAAACAGAATCTATAATATTGGTATGAATTTCCTTCTTTAATTCTAGTCAATGATCACTAACACACTTTCGTCAAAGCTATCGATTTCGGTAAATAATGGCCATCTTATGATCTGTCGCGGAAAGGAAAACAAAATACAAATGCTAGACAGTTTACATGTTGTAAAGAATAAATTATTGTTATTCTGTGTACAATAACGGTAAAAATTGCAACACCAAGAAGGAGTTTGCGACATGACCGAATGTCGGCAGGCATGATCTGTATCTGCAACATGACGTCTGTTCAGATTTAGCGCGAATCGCATAAGAGTGGCTGCACTAGCGCCACTATGAGGATGCAAATCAGGATTGCTTTGAATACACGCTGTAACGGTCATGAGCGTTCATTATCTTTGAGACTGGACGTGGTGAGTTGATATTAGACAACAATGCCTTTAAGGCGACAAAGACGCCATTATCAACACCTCACTGAGTTTGAACGATGTCGTGTAACAGGGGTACGAGAAGCTAGATCAGAAAGACTCGGCAAGAATGTTGCCACTATACATTATTGCTGGCTACGGAGGTCACGAGAATGTATGATCGCAAGAAGACCGGGATGCGGACGGATATGATGTGGCACTACCGAGACGGAAGACCATCGTGTTCGGCGTATGGCACTGGCGCATCGTACTGCATCTGCAGCGGTAATATGAGGAGCAGGTGGCACCACAGTAACACAACGAACTGCCACATTAGCCCTCTAGCGTGCATTCCATTAACCACTGCCGTTTCCGACTTCAGTGGTGTCAAGCGAGATCTCGCTGGAGGGAAGGGTGGTGTCTTGTGTTTTCTGATGAAAGCTGGATCTGCCTCGGTGCCAGCGTTGGCCGCGTGTTGGTTATGAGGCCAGTAAAGGATCTGCACCCAACCTGTCTGCATGCTACCAACACTGGACCTACACCTGAAGTCATGGTCTCGGATGCAACTCTGTATGACAGCAGGGGTACTCTCGTGGTTTTCTCTCGCACCCTGACTGCAAATTTGTACGTCAATCTGGTGATTCTATTTTTTTTGCTGCAATTCATGAACAAGATTCCAGGGGGTGTTCTGTAACAGGATAACGCCCGCCCACATAACGTTGTTGTAACTCAACGTGCTCGACAGAGTGTAGATATGGTGCCTTGGCCTGCTCGATCAGTAGCTCTGTCTCCAATCGAATACATGTGGGATATCATCGGACGTCAACTCCGACGTCATCCACTAATAGCATTAACCGTCCCTGTATTAACCGACCAAGTACAAAGGGCATGGAACTCCGCCTAACAACCTAACATAGGGCACCTGTAAAACACAATGCACGCACGTCTGTCTGCTTGCATTCTGGTAGTCACGTCGGTTATTAATGTACCAGCATTTCACGTTTGCAACGGCGTATCTCGCGTTTACATTAACTCATGTTCTTGCAATGTTAATCTCTTGAATACGTTACCTAGACAAATGTATTTCCGAAATTCCGTGACTATTTTTTGTGTTGCTATCTTTTTTCCCTCCGTTTATTTCATTATTTTATAATTAATTGTTTATAAGCTGTAGTGTGTCCAGCAGCTGGATTTGATTTCTTTTCCTCAAAGGTCTGAGGAAGGTGGGTCGAAATCAATAGCCAGCCGACGATTTGTTTGTGATCACTGAATGGACATGAAGAAAGAAATTCTGTGAATTCTGGACTACTGTCTTTTTTCGCGACTATGTCGCGGTTCGTACTGTACACTGGTTTGCGAAGTATATTTGTAGTTGTACATCCTTCGCTCGAAAACCGGAGAACTTTATAGTGATAGCTCGGAAAGTTCACTATTTGTTTAGGTTTCTGTATCACTCGCTGCAGTACTGCTTTGCTTCGGCTCTTCCCTCCGCTGGACGGAGCAACTTACCTGCGCCGCCAGATCGGGGAAGCAGAGCGTGTCTGCGCACTCCCAGAGCGCAGGTGCCGCCGCGGTCGCGGCGCGCCGTCCTTCCGCATCCGTCCTCTCGCAACTGGTCGTGTCCGGCCACGAAAAGGCGCACTCGGTCCTGACGAGCACGTCCATCGCAGGGTGTCGCCGCTACCTCTTCGCGGGGTGAGCATGGCGGTCGCTAGGGCGGGAAGCCATCGCGAACCGAACGCTGGGAGAAGCGAGCACAGGTAAGGTGAGCAGCGCCGGCAGGCAGCCCGGGGGCAGACATTTGCGACTGGCCCGCTTATCGTGCAGGCGCCTCTCTCACGGCGCTTTCGACGCCACAGATAGTGGACAATAACCGCCCGCTGACGTCACGCCGGCCGATAACGTATTCTCTCGGCCCGTCAGCGCAGGTCGCACTCTCCGGGCACAGCGGGTGTCGTAATGAAGAGGAGAGTCTCAGTTTTGAGGCGACGTATGCGCGTTCAGCTTGAACGGTTACAATTTACACGTTACTTAACGACGTAATTGCTTACATTCAGTATAAAAAGTTACCACGCTAACCTGCACACTTCCGCTGCCGATGTCATTTATGGTAAAATGTTGCGAGCCCTCAGGCTGCGTCATATTTCTCTTTTCCAGTGCTCGACGTTTCGATTCCTCTCTGCTGGCATCTTCTTCAGGTTTCCACAGGTGTCACTAGAAGGCTGAGCCATTGTCGTGTTCACTTTTTTGGGCGATTTTCCGGAAAAGATAGTATCAATATTAAAAACGCTTTCTCCGCGTTTGTAATCATTTCCAGTGTCGAAATACGGCACACGCGAACAGCGTCTGCAACAAAAATGATGTTAAATTACCAAACTTGTTGGATCGCGTACGGGCTTGTTTGACAAACCCGTAGGTAGATACGAGCGAGTTTAACAAACAAGTCTGATCATGTACTGGCACGTTAGCAGTGTGTGAGGTGTTGTGAACAACTGCTAAAAATCACGAGCGTAATAAACAGCTGCATCGACTGGAGTACTACAATGACAGTCTCACAAATTGTAAACTTATTTTTGCCGGCCAGTGTGCCCGAGCGGTTCTAGGCGCTTCAGTCCAGAACCGCGCGACTGCTACGGTCGCAGGTTCGAATCCTGCCTCGGGCATGGATGTGTGTGATGTCCTCAAGTTAGTTAGGTTTAAGTAGTTCTAAGTTCTAGGGAACTGATGACCTCAGATGTTGAATCCCATAGTGCTCACAGCCTTCATTTTCGACAAGTCTTTTAGAAAAAAAGCGTCTCAGAACATACACAGTGAAGTATCTGCAAATTCTGTAAAGATGTTCTGGCATGCAGCCATCGATTTTCAAAGACTCCTCCGTATTTGTCAGAGTTGTCGAGTTATCTATGGTTCAAATGGCTCTGAGCACTATGGGACTTAACATCTGAGGTCATCAGTCCCCTAGACTTAGAACTATTTAAACCTAACTAACCTAAGGACATCACACACGCCAATGCCCGAGGCAGGATTCGAACCTGCGACCGTAGCAGTCGCGCGGTTCCGGACTGGAGCGCCTAGAACCACTCGGCATCACGGCCGGCTCGAGTTATCTATGTCACGTTTTCTTTTACTTCCGCCATGGAAATCCGCCTTGCCTTGCAGAGCATCTTCCAAAGCAACAATGCTCTCATTCATGTGAGTGAACTGTGCATTCCGCAACAGCGTTAGATAGTACCACGTAACGAAAGTCGACAACACGTACTCGGGTGATGAAATCTTAAATGTTTGTTTTGGAAATGTTCCACTGTTACGCTGTTTTTACTTTATTTCACTGTTACGCTGTTTTTACTTTATTTACTTATCTTCCAATCTTTGCAGCTTGTTTCGGGGTCGTAGTTCCGCATTGAAGCAATTATTCCTGGCATCGGCCAAGTCGACGGGCAGGAATCCGGCATCACAGATGGCCACAGCCAGACTAAAATTGCATTGCAATACTTTGTCAGCTAAGGACGCGCCAATAAAATTATTCTTGAATGGAAACGGAGGAAATAACTACGGACAGAACAAAGCACAAGCCGTTGCGCCTAGTGAAATGCCTGTCTACTTCTTTCCTGTTTCTTCCCTATTTCATCTTTCAGCTGTGACATGTAAGCGGTAGTGCATTTACGACGAGACGACCATGCAGAAGCAAAGCACGACAATTACTCCATGCAAGAAACAGTAAGATTATCGCTGCCACAGGCGAAGCTAAATAAATAAATAAATGTCGTGTGACTAGAGCCTCCCATCGGGTAGACCGTTCGCCGGGTGCAAGTCCTTCGATTTGACGCCACTTCGGCGACTTGCGCGTCGATGAGGATGAAATGATGATGATTAGCACAACACAACACCAAGTTCGTAAGTGGGGAAAGTCTCCGACCCAGCCGGGAATCGAACCCGGGCCCGTAGGATTGACATTCTGTCGCGCTGACCACTCAGCTACCGAGGACAGACAGGCGAAGCTGTAAGCTCGTCAGCACGAGGTTGAACCATCTGCGGTATGCAATGACGAAATGGTTTGGTTTCCCGCAGCTAGCGGCTGCGAGTTTACCATCAAGTCGTGGCTTTATGGGCTGCGAGACGCTACGCTACGACATAAAACGAGCTGTGGGCTGTAGACCGGAGCGTGTTACACGACTTACCAAATAAACAGGGGAGCGGGCGCCATGTGGAGTGGACGATGAAGGTCGCGCCTCCACTGACTCACAACAACACGCGGCCGCTCATCGCTTGCCGGAGACACAAACCAAACAGCAGATAGTCGGCAGGATGTCAACAGCCCAGTTATCATGTCACGACGATTACATCTGAATATTTTTTGTTAGCTGGTGAACTAACAAAATTTATTATTCTAGTAAGTTTATACGTAAAACAGGTATTTAGTTTGTAACGAAGGAACACAAGGCGAACGAAGTAAAAGTTGAGTAGGCGGAAGTGTAAAACAATCCTCCTTCCTTAATTCTTACACAATTGCTCATCAGGTTCCCCTTGTAGCCTCAGAAATCTGTTACAGCTTTCTGCGGCAGTAAACGGAATGTTCGCGACCTTTACCAAGAGCCTCTTAACAGTCGGTCTACATGTGTTGTATGTCGTTTCATAGTTCCTTGAGAAGCCTCTCTGCCCTCTTTCGCATGTAATAAAACACTTGAAGGGACACTACCGTGAACGAGACTCTGCAGTTGATGCTCTTCGGGGACATGGAGACCTGGAAAGGGGACCTCTCAACAAATGTGCCATCTTCTTATACTCAGCGAATTCACTGTCGAAGCAAAGTGTCGTCAACATGAGACAGAGTAATGCTATTTCAGGACAAAAGCACAGTGAGTTATACGTACCATGGCATATCTCCTCTGAGCACTGCGGCGGGATGAAGCTACCCGTACCAAATTCCGAACTACTGGGCAGTGATCGTGACATATTGATTTCTTGCCCAGCGAGACGTGTCAGCCCGTGTGAAGTGCTCGTAAAGCACAAATTTCAGAATGCGATTCTTAAATTAGTGTATTCTATACTCAGTCAGGAAGACAATTTCTAGTCTAACACTAACGTTGTCCTTTATATTAGCTAATAATGTGACAAAACTTATCAAAAAATTTTGCTATATCAAGCTCTCTCCATAAATTATTAAAGACGAACTTTTAGTGTGGGCTCAGACTAGATAGCTCATCAAGTTACTTCATAAATGTCTGATTTAATATTTTAATTCTCGTCAGTATTTCATGAAGGAAGCTACACCATCATCTGCTGTGGAGAAAACAAGTTGCTACTCGCTTCGATTTATACATGCGAACCTCTTTTGGCACTGGTCAAATATTCTGATGCATTACACATATACTTAGCTTAATATTAAGCTAAACAGTCAAGTATTGGTGTTGTTATTACACGTCATTAAACATTTTTCTTTTCGCTACACATCTGTATTTTCGTTGTATAAGGGGGAAATACATTTCTTGTAAGACCTGCCAAGTTATTCTTAAAATGCTCATATCGCAAGTCCGACAAAAACTTTCTTCCTGCATAGATAAAAACAATAGCCTACAGACAAGTATGTTTTCATCCATAAATAAATGTGGATAAAAACAACAGCCTTCAGACACGGTCTTCGTCTGTGCACCAAAGATGCTTTCAGCAGGTTTACAATGTGAGCATGTTATGAATAACTTAGGAAGGTCTTACAACAGTGGTAGTCAACCTGGACCCTGCCGCCCATTAGTGGACGGCCCAGCTTTCGTGGTGGTCGGTAGCCGATAGGAGCATTAAAAAGATTTTCATTAGGTTTTCGTAAATTTTGACATAAAGTATTAGGGAAGTAATTATATGGTTTAACTTGTTGTAACTCTGCCTTACTGGTTTTATAAAGTAAAGTTACTTCACTACTTTTAAAATCATGTGTAGTACTGGTGAGCGATTAGAAAATTTTACTAATGACAGAGATACAGATTTTGCCGGTAGGTGAAAAAGGTAGGCTACTCCTGTCTTACAAGAAGCACCTTTTGTAACGAAAGTACGAATGTATGCAGATAACAACATTTATGCATGACAAGTAATAACAACACTGATGCTTGCCTCTTTATCTTAATAGGGTGTACACAAAATCCGGGAACACTTTCAATTATTTATGGCACAAGAACCAAACACTGTACAGAATCATACATGTCATTTCCAAGAGAAACCCTGAAAGCTTTTTTTCATGTATACCGCCACAGCGTAGTTTGGTAATTTGCCAACAGTCACCGCTAGTCGCAAACAGAAGGTGACAGCTGTTTCATGAAATGGCCTCCCCGATCACCAGATCTCACTCCGTGTGACTTTTTTCTGTGGAGACAGATTAAAGATTTGGTGTATATACCGCCTCTATCATGTGATGTAGCACAGCTCCGGGAGAGAATACGCGAAGCGACTGCCACAGTCGACGATGCCATGCTGGGACGGGTATGGCAAGAATTCGATTATCGTATTGACGTCTACCGGGTCACTCATGGTTCGCATATCGAATGCTTGTAAAAAAAAATTTTCCAGAGTTTCTTTTCAAAATGCAATATGTATGACATCTGCACAATGTTTAGTTATTGTGCAATAAATAGTTCAAAGTGTTCTTGGACTTTATGTACGCCATCCATAAAGGTAACTGTATGTAGCTGGTCAAAGAGCAATATGCTAATAATGTTTCTGACTGCAAGTATTTCCTGTTCAGTGGTACTCTATTTCTGCATCACCTTCCATGTGCAATACCTCTTCAAGCTGTTCTTAAATCCTCTTGTTTCACATTAATTTTTATTGTCATGGTTAATATAAATAGTTATGTTTTATCATATTTACATCCACTCCTGATGAGCGTGTGCGCGAGCGCGCACAACACACACACACACACACACACACACACACACACACACACACACACACACACACACACAGCCGGGCCGAGTGGGCGAGCGGTTCTAGGCGCTTCAGTCTGGAACCGCGCGATCGCTGCGGTCGCAGGTTCGAATCCTACCTCGGGCATGGATGTGTGTGATGTCCTTAGGCTAGTTAGGTTTAAGTAGTTCTAAGTGACTGATGACCTCAGATGTTAAGTCCCATAGTGCTCAGAGCCATTTGAACCATTTTTGAACACAGTACCCCCCCCCCCCCCCCACACACACACACACGGCTTTTTTCGAGGTTTAGGGCTAATGTTTTCTAGTTAGTTCCCTTTATGTTCATTTAAAACTTAAACATTTTTAATTACATTACCACTACACTGTCAAAGATGACACTTGCTATGTGTTTGTATCTCACTCTCGATGGGTAACATCTTTTTCAGTGTTGTTCACCAGTATTATACTCTGACGACGAAAGACAGAGTTCAATGATGTTCTTGCCAACCGAAAACCAGCCAGCGAAATAAATTAATACTTCAGAACATCTACAAAATTGTGCTCCTCATTTACAATTATGAAGCTGATCCACCAAATAGCAGTGGAATGACCAGTTAACTACCCAATAACGTCTCTGAATAAGACAACTTTGTTCTTAAAAAGTATATCAATTCAGAGTTGCTTCACTGTTCGTTCAAGGTACTTAACAGTTCCTTTCCAGAATTAAAGTACTATTGTCCTCCAGTCCAAATGAGCTCCAGTAGTAAGCCTTCGCCACCCCTGGTATACTGAAACACTTGCTGCGAGGTGCCTTCAGCAGCAAAGTGAACAGCGCAAAATAAAAGCGGAGGGATAACTGCGGAGTGATGTGTGGCAGCGTTTTTATGGCGCACGTCGTAACAGCAGCAGCAGCAGCAGTAGCAGTTGCGGGCGCGGCAGAGGAACGAGCAGGCGGAGAGGTAGGCCGCCAGCGCGGCAGCTGCCTGCCAGGTATGCAAGTAACTCCAGTAGTGGGACTTCGCTGGCCGCTGTGAATTTCCAGCTGTCTCCGCCAACAGTTGGGCGGAAAGCTGTGTGAAGGCACAGCAGAACATCACATTGCCCAAAGAGTTAATAACGGCGCAATCTGTTCACACGCTGACCATTATATGGCAGAAAAAAACCGTGGCGAATTCTTCAAGGACTAAGGTTCGATGTACAAGAGCGATTTATTGTCGTGAGCTCGCAGCGTCATTTTATCACGTCTTTTAGAGGCACACACGAATCATTGGTGTCATGCATTCTACGGCAGTGAAGCTATGAACTACCAGCGGGTGCGCGACAGTAGAACTGTGCTCCCAAACCACTGCTGCTTCGTAGCGATCGTTGTGGGAGAATCGGGTAGTCTACGCATGTTCGCACCCCCTAGCAACAGCTGACGTCAGCCTGCCTGCCATGAATGCCGCCGTCTAAATACACTGAAATACACTATTGGCCATTAAAATTGCTACACCAAGAAGAAATGCAGGTGATAAACGGGTATTCATTGGACAAATATATTATACTAGAACTGACATGTGATTACATTTTCACGCAATTTGGGTGCATTGATCCTGAGAAATCAGTACCCAGAACAACCACCTCTGGCCGTAATAACGGCCTTGATACGCCTAGGCATTGAGTCAAACAGAGCTTGGATGGCGTGTACAGGTACAGCTGCCCATGCAGCTTCAACACGATACCACAGTTCATAAACAGTAGTGACTGGCGCATTGTGACGAGCCAGTTGCTCGGCCACCATTGACCAGACGTTTTCAGTTGGTGAGAGATCTTATCTAGACAGGTCCGTACAGGACCTGCAACATGCGGCCGTGCATTATCCTTCTAAAATGCAGTGTTTCGCAGGGATCGAATGAAGAGTAGAGCCATGGGTCGTAACACATCTTAAATGTAACATCCACTGTTCAAAGTGCCGTCAATGCGAACAAGAGGTGACCGAGAAATGTAACCAATGACACCCCATACCATCACGTCGGGTGATACGCCAGTATGGCGATGACGAATACACGCTTCCAATGTGCGTTTACCGCGATGTCGCCAAACACGGATGCGACCACCATGATGCTGTAAACAGAACCTGGATTCATCCGAAAAAAAAATGACGTTTTGCCATTCGTGCACCCAGGTTTGTCGTTGAGTACACCATCGCAGGCGCTCCTGTCTGTGATGCAGCGTCAAGGGTTAACTGCAGCCATGGTCTCCGAGCTGATAGTCCATGCTGCTGCAAACGTCGTCGAACTGTTCGTGCAGATGGTTGTTGTTTTGCAAACGTCCCCATCTGTTGACTCAGCGATCGACACGTGGCTGCACGATCTGTTACAGCAATGCGGATAAGATACCTGTCATCTCGACTGCTAGTTATACGAGGCCGTTGGGATCCAGCACGGCGTTCCGTATTACCCTCCTGAACCCACCGATTCCATATTCTGCTAACAGTCGTTGGATATTGACCAACGCGAGCAGCAATGTCGCGATACGATAAACCGCAATCGCGATTGGCTACAATCCGACCTTTATCAAAGTCGGAAACGTGATGGTACGCATTTCTCCTCCTTACACGAGGCATCACAACAACGTTTCACCAGGCAACGCCGGTCAACTGCCGTTTGTGTATGAGAAATTGGTTGGAAACTTTTCTCATGTCAGCTCTGGAAAGCTAATCACTTGCATATGACAGCATCTTCTTCCTGTCGATTAAATTTCGCGTCTATAGCACGTCATCTTCGTGGTGTAGCAATTTTAATGGCCAGTAGTGTATGAGACACGCCTCGCAAGGAAAACCATGATAGGAGCTTCGCATGGTAACAAGTGTGTGGTAAGTTTTTCGAAGGATTTGAGAACGAAACTTCACTTTAGTCTACTCTTAGCACAAAATGCGCCACGAACACTCCTTTCAGCAGCTGCAAACTAACTAGTGTGTGTGACCAAAACCCTCTGTAACTTCTATAAATGTATCCATAAATGAAATTATGAGACACTGCCTGATTTCTTTCGACTACGTCCATAATCGCTTTCCAATACACTACTGCTACGCGATAATCGCTGCGATGTCGCCTTCTGTCTACTGAAATGTTTTATGACGCTGCGAGCACGAGCGGCTGTTATTCGCTTGTACGCATAGAGCTTAAGAGCTGAGTAACGTCGCCGCCTTGATGCGGCATTTTCGACGAGTATTCCATTCGCCATCCTCTGGAGAAGATGTCGTTAGAAGATGACGAATGGAACACTCGTTGAAAACGTCGCACCAGATCCCAAGACGGATTCGTCAGTATATTTCTTTGTGGAAGTGTACTTTCCTGAATAGATAAACAATTGACCGCCTGAACTTTTCACTTATCGAATTGGTATGATAATCATAGCTTTCACTACCGTATTTGCGGTATTACTGGGCTTTTTTGAGTTGTTAAAACCTCTGATGATGTCTCTAGGATTGGAAGACGAAACGTTAGGTACAGTATTACGCCTTGAGACTCGTCCTACCACGTGACACGGTAACAAAAGTATGTAAGCGGAGCAGACACGGACGGGAGATCAACCTAGCGAAGATATGGGCTGCAAATGGGGAAATCCATTGAGGGAACAGACTTTGAAAAAGGGCATTTTAAGAAGAGCCTGTGAAAGCGCATCTCGAAAACGGCGAAGCTGATCTAATGCTCAAGTGTTACTTTCGTGAGCATCTACGGAAAGTGGTAGATGGACAGTGAAACTATCACTAGGCGCTAAATGGTAGGACGTCCACATCTCTTCACACAACGCGAAATTCGGAGGCTTGTCTGCTCTGTAAAGTAGGATAGGTGTGATTTGTGGCATCCCTGTCGAAAGAACTCAATGCTGGTGCACGCACAAGTATTTCGGAGCACACTGTTGTACATTGTCGAACGTGGAGCTCGGCAGCAGGCCAACCCTACGTGTTTACATTTTGACCCGACGACATCGTCAGCTACAATTTCAGTGGGCACTAGACGATCGGGATTCCATCGTCGATCAATGGAAAAGTGTCGACTCTTCCGGTGAATCATATTTTTGCTACACGAGGTCGATGGTCGTCTCTACAACCGCCGTCATCGAGGTGAGTGAACGGCGGCTCGATCGAGCAGCGCGCCTCGAACGCAGGCTGATGGGAGCAGCATTATGCTATGTGAGACATTCTCCTGCGCTTGCGTGGGACTTGTGGTAGTAATCGAATAGACGCTGACAGCTGCGAAGCACCTGCATCCCTTCATGCTTGATGTCTTCCTCGACGGCGTTGTCATCTTTCAGAAGTATAACTGTCCGTGTCTCGGAGCCTGAACCGTGCTACAGTGGTTCGAGGAGCATTATAGTGAACTCACACTGATGTCTCGGCGACCAAATTCGCTTGATGTAAATCCCGTGGAGCCCATCTGGATCGCTATCGGGTGCCACCACCGGTACGCAAATCAGCGGCCCGTTATTGACGCGAATTACATGACCTGTGCATGGACATCTAATGTCACATACCTAGACAAACCCACTAACAAACTGTCGCGTCCCTGATACATAGGATCAGTGATGCATTTCGTTACAAAAACAGACAAACAAACCATTAAGCAGGTGGTCATACTGTTTTGGCTCATTAATGTAGAAGCAAAACTGTTCTCGTAAAGGTGAGGGAAAAAAAAAAAAAAAAAAAAAGTTCAAATGGTTCGAAGCACTACGGGACTTGACATCTGAGATCATCAGTCCCCTACACTTAGAACAATTTAACTTACCTAACCTAAGGACATCACACACATCCATGCCCGAGGGAGGATTCGAACCTGCGACCGTAGCAGCAGCGCGATTCCGGACCCAGGCGCCTAGAACCGCTCGACCCCAGCGGCCGGCTAAGAGCCTCCTGACTTCAGTATGGAGTGCTATCCTAGTTAGTACGAATATATTTGAAATGTAAACTTCACGATTACATCTCTATCTACTAGGGCTCAAATTTCACCCATGGTACGGAAATGTGTTACATGTATGATGTGGCGCCGGCGGATTTTGCTGCTGTCGATAAGACGGTCCAATATAATCCGAGATGGATATCTACACCTTGGTCTCCACGGTCACCTCACCTCGACTTTACGAATTTTTCCGACTGTGGTCATCTAAAGAGTAAAGTATACAGCACTTCCTTTCATACGGTTGAAGAAAAAGGGTAGCGAATGTTACAGTCTTCTCAAGATTGACGAGATGGTCCAACGATGTTTGACAAACTTCGCAACTTACTGCAGAGATGGGTGACTTCGTTGTTGTACTGGTCTTCAGTCCGAAGGCTGGTTGAATGCAATCCTACTCTGTCCTGTACAAATCTCCGCATAAATACTGCAGCCTACACCCATTTCAACCTGCTTACTGTATTCAAGCCTTAACCTCCCCCTACAATTTTACCTCCTTCCCGCCACACACACACACACACACACACACACACACACACACACTTCCCTACATTGCCATACTCAGGATTCCTTGTTGCCTCAGGATATGTCCTATCAACCGACCCCTTATTTTAGTCAAGTTGTGCCATAAATTTCTTTTTTCTCTAATTTAATTCAGTACCTCCTCATTAGCTATTCGACGTATCCACCTAATCTTCAGCATTCTTCTACAATTCCAATTTCACAAGTTTCTATTCTCTTCGCCTCTGAATTACTTATCGACCACGTTTCACGAAACTTCAGTTCAGGCAAATACCTTCAGAAATTGCTTTCGAAGTCTTAAACTGATATTAGATGTTAACAAAATTCTCTTTTTCAGAAATTCTTTTCGTGCTGTTGTCAATCTGCATTTTGTACCCTCTTTACTTCGGCCTCATCAGTTTTTTACTACCCAAATAGCAAAACTCATCGACTACTTTGAGAGTGTCTTTTCCTAATTTATTTCCTTCAGAATCGCCTAATTTACCACTACATTATATTAGCCTTGTTTCCATTTTGTTGTTGTTTTCATTTTTTAAGCTCTCCAAGAAAATATCCATTCCTGTAACTGCTCTTTCAAGTCCTTTTGAGTCTCTTAAAGAATTAGAACGGCATTGGCAAATTTAAAACTTTTTTTTCTGCCTGAACTTTAATTTCCTTACCAATTTTCTCCTTCATTTCCTTCACAGCTTGCTCTATGTACGGACTGAACATCATGTCGAATGGCCTACAACCCTGTCAACTATGGCTCGTTTCATGTCCTTCGACTGTTATAACTGCAATCTTGTTTCTGTACAAGTTGTAAACAACCTTTCTCCCCTTGCTACCTTCAAAAGTATAAAGGGTGTAGTCCAATCAACAATACCAAAAGTTTTCTCTCAATCTACAAATGCTGTAATTTGTATTTATTCAACCTATCATTTCTGATAAGTCCTTGGGTCAGTATTGCCTTACATGTTCCTACACTCCTCCGGAAACCAAACTTATTTTCCTCGAGGTTGGCTTCCACCAGTTATTTCGTTCTTCTGTAAATAATTCGTGTCAATATTTTGCATACATGACTAATTAAATTGAGGATACGGTATTATTCACATCGGTCAGCACCTTCCTTCTTTGAGATTGGAATTTTTACATTCTTCTTGAAATCTGAGGATATTTCCCGTGTGTCATACATTTCGCACCCTAGGTGAATAATTCTGTCACGGACAAGCAATCATGTCTCCCCAGGATCTCAATAATTCTAAGGGAATGTCGTCTATTCCAGGGGTCTCGTTTCCATTTAGATCTTTCAGTGCTCTGTCAAATTATTCTTATCTTTCATCTCATCTTCACTTATTTCCTCTTCTCTTTCCATACTGTCCTCAAGTTTGTTTTCCAGTACACAGGTCCTCTATGTATTCCTTCCACCTTATAGTTTTCCATTCCTTGCTTAGTACTGACTTTTCATGTGAGCTCTTCATATTTATAGAGCTGCTTTTCTTTTCTCCGAAGGTCTCTCCAATTTTGTTATAGGCGTCATTCCTTTTTCCCTGGTTATGTACTCTTCTGCAGCCTTGCTTTTGTCATATAGCCATTCCTACTATTTTACTGTTGTATCCAAATGTGAGGTACACATGCAGAACACCTCATGTAACAGGTACGACAGTAAGCAAACTGTAACGTACTGAAGGTTGTTAAGGTAGGCCATGGGTGAAATCTGAGCACATCTTGATGGAAACTTGATAAAAAAGTTTACATTTCAAATATAATTGTACGGATCGTTTCCGGGTTCTTACATACAGGAACATATTTGCTTCTTCTACAACGTACGAGGGTAAATCAATTATTATCCGCAAAGTAGTTATAAAATTTTATTGTAATCAAATACGAGACTTAACAAGAACATCATTTTTCGACATAGTCTCCTTGCGTTTCAACGCACTTGGTCCATCGTTGCACAAGCTTCCTGATGCCCTCATAAAGAAAGGTTCTCAGTTGAACTGCGAGCCAGGAATGCACAGCTTCTTTCACTGCTTCGTCCGAGGCAAATCGACGGCCTCTTAATGCCTGTTTGAGTGGACCAAACAAGTGATAGTCAGAAGCGGCAAGACTGGGACTATATGGAGGATGATCCAGTACTTCAAATTTGAGTTTCTGGAGCGCTTCAGCAGTGTGGACAGCAGGATGCGGATGGGCATTGTCGTGCAACCACACAACATCTTTTAACAGCAATCTTCGGCGTTTGTTTCGAATTGCAGTCTTTAGCTTGGCAGTAAGTATATCACTGTAATATACAATGTTTATTGTTGTGCCCCTTTCCCCATAATGTCACAGTACTGGACCTTGTGCGTCCCAGAAAACCGTAAGCATCAGTTTTCTGCAGACGGTTGGGTCTTGAACATTTTCTTGCACGGCGAATTTGGATATTTCCATTCCATACTCTGCCGTTTACTGTCCGGCTTGTAATGATGGATCCATGTTCCGTCACCAATAATGATCCTGTCTAAGAAGTTGTCCCCTTCGTTACCATACCGATCCATTTTTTTTTTTTTTTTTTTTTTTTGCAGATTTCCAAACGCGTTTGTTTATGTAACTGTGTGAGTTGTTTTGGGACCCATCTTGCACAAACTTTATGAAACCCAACTCTGTTGTGAATGATTCCGTAGGCAGAACCGTGACTAATCTGCAGACGATGTGCCACTTCGTCAATAGTTAATCGTCTAAGAGAATCATTTCACGTGAACGCTCAATGGTTTCTTCATTTGTGGCGGTAAATGGTCGTCCGGCTCCTTCACCGTGCGTAACACTTGTGCAACCATTTCGGAATTTTTCAATCCACTCGTAGACACTCCCTTTGTGGCAAAACACTGTTCCCGTACTGTACCGAAGGTCTTCGATGAATTTCGGCCCCTGATACGCCTTTCGACCACAGGAAACAGATCACTGAATCTTTGCTGCAAATACACACACACAAAAAAAAATTTATAGTGCAATTTTGTATGCGCGATGGGCAGGTTAGGTATCAAAGATGGCGTCGTCTGTTCCGAGCAGTACGTACCAGCAATTTCAAATGCCACATAAAGGAAATTCAGGGTCGCATGATTTCTCTGATGCATTCTTGTTGCTAAACTTCACCAGGAGAAAGGTAACCTATGTTTTACAAGTCTGTTCAAAATCGATGAATATAAATCAAGATTTCATCTTTCGGTAAATATCTGTAGCTTAAGTAGCTGGTCGAGTAGCGAATTTAGCTGACCATCGGAATTAGAACAGAAATTCGTGTCTAACACCAGAGCTCAGGGACATATTCAAAGCCCGTTTCTTTCGATGCCACGGCGTCTTCACAGGCTCTTCTAGCATAAACTGTTTTTTGGGAGTGCACTACTGTTTTACGGCGCTGTACAGCCAATGATGTGGGTTAAATTCACTTTAATTCCAATGATTTCTTATACGGTTTTTAAAAATTTCACGAGCGGAACTGTACATGTGAGTTTAACTTTTTGAAAGTTTGGTGCACCATCTCGGCAGGTGCTTCAATTAAAATGTTTATTTAGTAGTTATAAAAGCAATCTTTTGTTAGAGTTTTTGATTATCAGAAAACAAAAACTTACGTACACGCAACTGTGAACAACGGCTCACTTTGTTTCAATCCATTGACGACCGGCGGTATGCCAAAATATTACTGCGGGCGAACTACCTTGTACGCTCCGTCGAAGGTTCCCACCTAGTCGACACGTTACAGAAAAAAAAGTTTAATACGTAACGGTATGATGAATCAAAAGTAAATAACCACTAACTGAAATTACTGCGGCTAAAATATGTCTATTTGTGGAATAACGTATCGTGTAGTGACATCCGTGCTGCTGAACTTGCTCCTCGTTACGTAAGTGATACCGCCATAATCTCTGACAACGTGTCAACCATCGCGATGCAAAACTGTTTGCAACACACTTCGGGGACTTCCGCCGGCCCCTCCCCTTCTCTCTTCTCTCTCTTTCACGACAGCCACAGTTTAAAATATCGGCATCATTAAAACTGATAGCAGACGAGTTTTATGAACCCAAGAATCAGAAGGAAGATGTCGTCAAGGACGATCTCCCAAAAGGGAAATCTTGCTTCTGGTAAAATTATTTAAAGCAAGATATGTATATAGTTCGCATGTTACGTCACCTACAAAAGGAATGTACAGCAGGTTTCCCCGTATATAGCTCGCATGTTACGTCACCTACAAAAGGAATGTACAGCGGGTTTCCCTGAAGCGCGATAAAAAGAAACAAGTTCCCATAGCATATGTAGTACTACATTACTAGGTGGATTAAGCAGCGTTGTAAAGCTAATCCAGAATGAATTAGGATCTTTGGAGTTGCTGAAAACAGAAATATAGAACGTTTAGTTTCACTTTGAAATAATTAATTGACTTCATGAAACGTTGTCAATACAGCTTTAAGTAACAGATGTGTAGAAGAGCTGAGATACTATAAAAGTATATCCTGAGGTAGACGTGAAGAAAATAAAGGGAAGCAACAGAATACGAAAACTGTGAAACTCTGGTAACGATGGCTCCGCTCTGCTTGAAAGCAATAAATCTCTGTTGCGCCAAAGATAAACAAAGTAAGACAAAAGCAATGACGAGAAAGCCATAAGAAAAATTTCTGACTTTTATGAGGTTGTATATTTTCGTCTTAGCAGTCATATGTAGAATGTTCTGGAAATTGTTGATGTAATTTGAAGCTTTCGCGTTCAGTTAATGTATATGAAGGACAAAACTTAGTGCGAACAGTTACAAATTTTGCATGCGCATTCCGTGTGTGGCTAAAGTGCCAGACTACAGATTCGAACATCCAAGGTTCAATCCTCTGTCATAATATTTTCTTCATTACGCTTATAGCTTCTGTACCTCTGGCAATGATTTGTGAGTGTGAAAAATGCCAATTGCACCTAGGTTGGGACTTACCTTAAACTGAAGTTAGTTCAAATATCAGAGCAAGGAAAGACCTTACCGTCTCCAATAGGACAAATCCTAGTAAAGCACTGCGATGCTTAAGCGAGTTTTCGGATAGCAGGTGACAGTTTTACGTTATACTACAGTTGGTGCCTGTAATTAATGCTGAGAAGGCGGTCTTAGCTGACAAGTTTAATGCTTTTCGTTAACACTTAGTAGGCGATCATTTTGCCCCATTTACGGGCTGTTGTATTGTTTCATTGCGCATTAGTAAGGTTTTTGTTTTCTGCAGATTTTTGTATTTTTATCTTCGTGTTCTCGCGGATAACCACTTGACGCCGGACTGCATTACTGGAATTTAAATAAAGCACGCACGATGACGACAATGTTGTCATTAAAAAAATTACGATTACGTAAAAGACAAACAAATATAGTTATCGTGAATATATTGTCCTCTTTAAAGGCATTTTTCCCTTTAATTATTTATCGTTTCATAAACAATTTGTGATGTAGATAACAGCAGATGATGTCTCAACATGTTCGCAGGGATCAAGAGACAGGTAGATGGCAGAAGAAAACGTTTGCCCACATCATGTCCAACACAAAAGCGACTACTTCAGTAACAGTTCGTTTTGATACTTGACAACTTCTTAAATATCTGACACATTTGATGTACTTTCACAACGTCTTTTGATATCACGGGGCTGTTCCCCTATGTTTCTTATACTGAATCAGTTAAGGCTGATACACAGTTAAATACAGCAGCAACTGTAGAGCAGACTAATTGAGACAGTCGTAGAAGCTTACTCCTGCTGAAACTACTTCGTGCAATTCAGCAATGTATGCAGACATTCCGCGTAAACTAGTTGCGTTATTTACAAATTAGTCCTGCATGTGTGACGCTTTCCAGCACCAATGTACCCATGCTCGTTATTAACTAAGGGCGATTTTCAATACATACCCATGCCGCGTGTTATTCGATCAAGACTGTTAAAATTAATCAGACTCTGAAAAAAGCAACTGCTACTCACACTTTGTTGGTATCTCTCTTCGTCTTTTACCAGTAAACCACCTGTTCTGTAAAGAAGCGTATTCCTTTGTATAAAACAGCTTCAAACTTCTGATCGTTTTACGATTAAGTTAAAGTGTTAAGCATTGACATTTAGGACGTAAGCGAGAAAAAGTTTGGAATGATTGAAATTATGTTTAAAGTTGGTTGGAAGTCACTAAGTGCTTTCATAATCAAACACTGGATGAATATAGTCTGGCTAATTTGCCCTTTTAAACGACAGCTATCTGTTCACGCATCTTAATGTTTATTACGTCACATCTTCTGAACTACGTGCCGTACGATTATTAATTTTGTAGGTGCTCTTAGAGGTACTAGTGGTATACGTGGATACGGTCTCCAACATGTGTTGCGAATGGAGTTAGTAGCAAAGACGTAATAAATTAAAACGTCATGCCTGATACTGAAGTCTGAGTGCACGAACAGCGAAACTATAGTAAGCCATAAACGTTTTCCTTCCGTTTTTCGTGGGTGGTGTCAGCGAGAAAAAGTTTCATAAAGGTTTGAAATTATGTGTAAAATTTTTTGCAAATCACTAAGAGCTCTCACTCTCAAATACTGGATGAATATTTGCGCGCCGTGAGTTACATTGCCTCAAGACATACAGGCCTACACAATTTCTAACTATAATGCGAATCTTACTGCGCTAAACCTTCAATGATAGATTACAACTTTTGATGAGCTGATTGACAGCATTTCAAATTTTTAAATTTGGTCGGTAATTACATGACGTACTGAAAATCAAATTTTTCTTACCCCTGGAAGCCGTCAGATAGGCAACCAACAACTGTGCTTCATTAAGTATAAAGGATGAACCGGATTAGGCGTTTAGTAATATCTTACAGATTAACGCTATAGGCGTCGAGGTGCAAGACGTCATCAAGCAGTTACGGCAAAACAAAAAGATATATATAAAGGACGTTATGGTTTCTCAGTGATGTGATTGCCTTGGCTTGTACTAGCTTGGGATAAAACAGAGGAACAACAGGGTAGAGCATGTTACCTCGAGCTTGTATCAATAACACCCCCAACTCCACTTATTTTGTTTGACATGCTCCCCATTTCGGACACTGGGCATCTGCAACTGTTGTCATCAGTTTAAAAAGAAATTCTAGGTGCGTTAAATCGTACGTATTTACACAACCTGTTTTGGCCGTTGGTCATTATCTAATGATCAATACTTATCAGAAAAGGTGTTGTATTGTGCGTCGAAGAGAGCTCAGAAAATACTATACGTATTTATTTTGTCATAGTTGTCAAATGACTTTTCTCACTTCGAAACATATAGTATTAACAAAACTTTTGTCAAGATACTAACAAATCATGACTGGGAAGAAATTTCTTCTGAAGCCAAGATAGCTAAATATCATTTATTTCACGGTGATCGGTTTCGACAGAAGCTTGCTGTAATCACCGGACTTTCGGAAATTTCATTGTGATTGACATGTATGCACTTTAAATTCCCGAAGATCAGATGATAACAGCAACTTGTCATCGTGAAATAAATAATATTTAGTGATCTTGGTTCCTGCAGAAATTTCTTTCCAACAAATCTACAGATCGTTTGCTTCAAACAAACATGTATAACCTATGTAAATCATGACTGGTAGTGACTAATGCGAAACAGGTTTATTAACAAGTTGCTGTTAGCCGCGCCTGCACTTGGGTATCAGTAATTCTGTTACGATGAGTGACGGTGAGAGAGTACGCTACTGTACGTGCAATAACATCAGCTGCCCTCATGTGTCTGCCTGCTTGGGTAAGCATAGCTCATGATGTGCTCCCCGCTCCCAACCATGCGTACAGGGGGGCATGGGCAGGAGCGTACATCTATGCATCGTGCTACTGAAGTAACGTGGAACACGGCATTAAATACAATGAAGACTGTATAAGCATTGTATTCATTACTTTGGTTCGTATCACGTAGCACATATTAACCAATAAAAGCATTTTCACAAATATAATGTTCAAAAGTCAAAAGGTAAATATTTTTCCCTAACTCGCGTAATATTATCCAAAATCACTAAGTACACTGTACGACTCTCTTTCTGATGTAGCATATGTTCTTCCTCAGGGTTCAAGCTATCTCCTTACCAGATTTCATCGAATTGGTTCACTGTGTTAGAAATGCGTGAAGCGGAAGTTTTTCACGCATCTCTTTGTTTATGACGTCGTATATCCTGAAGTATTGGTCGTACAATTATATGCATGTTAAGTCAGTGGTGTATGTGAACATTGTCTGCAAAAGTATAATAAATATAATTAGTGGTAAAGAGATAATAAATTGAAACGTCATGTCGAAAACTGGTCTAGTATTTTGTAGATTAGCTCGTTCAAAGACACAGACCGACAGACACAACGGTTTTACAGATTTATTATTAGCACAGATACCCCTGCTTCTGTAACTATTATTACTGCTTTATCTCCCGAAGCCGCGCGGGATTAGTCGAGCGGTCTTAGGCGCTGCAGTCATGGACTGTGTGGCTGGTCCCGGTGGAGGTTCGAGTCCTCCCTCGGGCATGGGTGTGTGTGTTTGTCCTTAGAATAATTTAGATTAAGTAATGTGTAAGATTAGGGACTGATGACCTTAGCAGTTAGGTCCCATAAGATTTCACACACATTTGAACATTTATCTCCCGAAATGAGTAACACGTTCCAAGTAATGTGGCATGGAGATGTGTGTTTCTCCTCCAGCTGTGGGCGATCGCTCGCCCGGAACGCGGAACCCAGTGGCGGAGAAACTGTCACATGTGAACTATCGTACAGTTTCTTTGTGACGCTCGCAATCCTGACCTGACGCAAGAATCCGGCAAAACCACGCATTTCGCATAGACATATAGGCAGGATGTTGTGCTGCATTCCGCGTACTTTGGTCGCGTCATTCCGATAGGAAGCGCTTCCACGAAGAATACGCGCGCAGACATGCTGAATACCGCATATGGCAGCCACAAAGCACGGTGCAACGTAGGAATAACAGTTTATACCAGTGTGGCCGGCGTCGCGCACCGCTGGAACCAAATTTAAACAACGATAACAGCCGAGACCGCAGTCGAAGTTACTGGAGTCTGGCGCCCGCTACTGCTATGCTATCGCTAAACAGAGCTTTTGACGGTTTCTGGTGAGGAAGCAGCAGCAATGATCATTATTCCACGGGAACTGCGACTGTATATTGCCTCCGCTGGTCATCTAAAATGGAGCAAAACTTGTTTTGTATCTGCGTTACGGCAGTTCTCCGCCGGCCGAAGTAACAAACCTGAGTTAATATTCGGCCGGACAAGTAGGCAGATAAAACTTATTATTGAAAGGAATGTGAATCTTTGGCTTGCATGCGGCGCAATAAACTTCCAAAGTTACATTTAATAATTATTTTGTTCTGTGGCAGGTTAAATCTAGTCTCCAGTATATTTTTAGCTTGGTATCTTAGTTACCCTTACAGTAGGACTTGCTACGAATGGATACCTGGAATGGCTCACGAGGGGAACGTTGCGGAAGTTTCAGAGGCACAATCAGTGTGCCGATCGGCCACGAACGCAATTCCTCGAAGGAACCCAGCTTTGTCACTGCCTTATGCGGCAATCAACATGTCTGTGCGCCTTTTCTTCGTGAAGATGCTTCCTATCGGAATGAGTTGCTTTTTTTAAAAAAATCTGAAACCTATTTCTCAATACTCTCTTCACCATAGAAAATCGCTACGTACAGTCACGTGTTCAGTAGTGATAAATGTAAACCTGCAATCTCAGTGCAGTGCAACAGAGCGTACTCTGTCTCCGATCGTGAACGTCACAATGGGGGCTGTGTCAGCTGTTCAGTCCATCTACACGCCTGACAGCGCGCGCACTATTACTTAATGCCAAGCGTTGTCGGCACGGGAAGTTGCTCCCCAAACTGGGGTACACTACAGCGACGTCATTCAAACATACGTACGCTATCGTCACACACAAGACACTGAACATCTGCCTCGCGGTGGTCGCCTATAGTCAACAACATCAGCTACGACAGCTGCTACAAATTACTGATTGCAGGTACCCCTAGGAAAATATAACAGAACTGCGCGCTGTCTTTCTGGGCCGGCCGTTGTGGCCGAGCGGTTCTGGGCGCTACAGTCTGGAACCGCGAGACCGCTACGGTCGCAGGTTAGGTTTAAGTAGTTCTAAGTTCTAGGGGACTGATGACCTCAGAAGTTAAGTCCCATCGTGCTCAGAGCCATATGAACCATTTGTCTTTCTGGAGGCAACAGGAAGATCTGTGGACCTATACAGTCTCCACACCATCGATTTGATCTCCAGGCGTTCATTACGAAAACCTATACAAACTTCCCAGCACAATGGTATGCAAAGAAGGTGAGCACTGAACCTGGTCGGCATGGAACCTGGATCAATGGTATCCGGCTCTCTTCAGGACCAAGTGCAGGATTTGTCTGACGCCTGATAATCGTCATCGAAGAGTATGAGCAGGTACCCACGCACGTCATGGATTCAGTCCCCGTGTTCAGCAGGGAAGTATGCAAGTCGCGTTAAAGGCCAGTTTCATTTATCGATGTCTGACGTCTCTCATTGGGTAGCGGTGGGGGTGAATTTGAGGCCGTGCAGTCTTGGGTCAGGATACTCAGTCCCTTTGTCCCTTCTCAAGGTCGACGTTTCGGCGATACAGTCGTCTTCAAATACTATTATACACGAACACATCAAGCGTATCTCGTTAAGGAAGACGTAAGAAGAATGAACCAAATGGAATAGCCGGCGGTACCTCCTGACGTTAACTTATAAATGGCCAATTTTGGGACTAGTTGAAACTATCGTCTCCACAACCTTGTCAAAAGCATGTCGGGTGCGATTCAAGCGTGTTACAATGCGCAGCCGGCCGCGGTGGCCGTGCGGTTCTAGACGCTTCAGTCCGGAACCGCGAGACTGCTACGGTCGCAAGTTCGAATCCTGCCTCGGGCATGGATGTATGTGATGTCCTGAGGTTAGTTAGGTTTAAGTAGTTCTAAGTTCTAGGGGACTGATGACCTCAGATGTTAAATCACATAGTGATCAGAAGCATTTGAACCATTTTTTTTACAATGCGCAGAATACAGCACCATAATTTTGAACGATACCCAGAGGCATATTTTGATTTTTCAGATGTGTACGTTAGAACAGACAGCCTTGATTTTGGTTATTGTTTCGTTTTTAATTCGCAGTAAAGATATATCTTTAATTTCATATTGTTTTTCTGCTGTCTTCTCAGTTCTGTCATTTCTCTCCATTCGCTTCTTTTTCCTCCTTTCTCGCTTCTGCATTTCTCTTGTCTCTTCCCCCTTTCTCTTCTCTTCTTCCATTTCTCCTCACACTTCTTTTTTTTTCTTCCTCTCTGCTCTTTCCAACTTCTCTCTTTCCCTCTTCTCCACGTCAGTCATCTCTTCTCTTTCTCGATTCTCTTTTCTCTCCTCTCTCTTCTGCTTCCCTGGAATCTGTTGCGCTGTACTTCCGCCTGACGAAGTGCGCAGCTCCTGTGTCTAATCAGCAGAACGGCGTCCTAAGAAGGAGCTCACAAGCTCGGTAACTAGGTGCCACCCCGCACGCAAGAAGACTTATTCAGTGTTCTAACATTGCAGAAGATGCCCCGCAGCGCTTCTGAAAGTCGGAGTTGTGACACATTACAGCGCCGACAGAGCTTTTGAAGCAAGTGACAAGACAGGAGAGCCAGAGCAAATGATGCCATGACTCCCCGATGATTACGCCCGGCAGCTTCTGCCTGTTATGACTGTCACCAGGATTGCTGCCGTCTGAGAAACACTAGCCAGCACAGCTCATATAATACCATCTAATTTAGACTATCGGCATCAGTCTGCTCAGTTATGTAGTCGATGCCAGACGAGAAGTAGTCTACATCCGTCTGCTGCACGAGATTAACCAGTAAGCTGCAGGCAGGTCGGAGCTGAGTCAGAATGCTGTCGACTTTGCGTCTGCGCAATTTCCTGGTGGGCCGTGGGTTCGAGTGTGGGCCACCTAGCCTCCCAACCACCAACGACCGTGCGGGCACACTCTGTTCGTCACCCTGGGCAGGTATACGCTCTGTTGCTGCCCGTCGCCCAGTGCGGGCACTCACGCCGTCGTCGTCAGCGATACCAGAGTCCGCGGCTTGATCCCGCCTGCCCCAGGGTGATTGTGACGTGGCCGCTTTCCGCTGCCAACCGGTATACTCCTCGCCGCCGCTTTCCGTCAGCGTTTCTGCTGCCATGCTGAGAGCAACACCTTGCCTTCGGCTGCCATCACCCGCGGCTACACGCCACACTCCATTCTTATGTCTACCTGTTGCTAATGACACCTGCAAGCTTCGCCGACTGTGGCCATCAACGTCACGCATGCAGTTGACCGCTGCTCCAGCTCCGACGCCAACAATGTAATTGTCAAGGAACAGAAGACCTACTCAATTATACTTCTAAATGTTTCAACGATGGGCCATCGTCCAACAATTACCATCACACCACTGTGAACTGCATAGCACCCTGACACGTCACAGCTAGTTTCACCAGTCACCGTAGAGATCCTACACCCCGACCACTACAAATGTTAAGACCCTCACGATCGCAGATATGCATTTAGTATAAAACTTTTTTTGAATAGTTACGTCGAAATCTATTTGCTGCTTGCGGACGTGTCGGGTAGTTTCATCCAGAAATGTTATACCATTTATGTGTTAATTTTTTTGGTAAAATGTATTATATAACAATTCTGATGGCAAATATTAGCTATAATTTAGACACAGGATGTGACCAGGACATTGGCACTGAAGTTAAATGAAGCATATCAATACACTTGCTTATAACAGGCGGAGCACGGTCTTTCGTCCTGTTCTGGCCGTTGATCTGGCGTATCGAGATGTGAGAACAATCCGCGAACAACATCCAGCCCATAAAGGCTGTTGTCTGAAGAAGCTGTTAGCGTCTTTCCACAGGACCTGTGACGTCTAAAACGCTAACTCCAATGAGGCATAGGCACCAAACAAAAGGAAAACGAAATATAATCGTATACATATTTTGTCTTATTGGTTTTTAGGCCTCATTTATAAAGCAGTCGCAGTTATACAAGAAATATACGTTATACATGGTACCGTTCTTTACGACTATCATAAAAGTATTACTTGGTTTAGATGTGTTTCTCTCCATTTCAAAGCATCTTCAGTTATCAGATTTTTTGCTTTCTACTTCATTCCTAATGTTTTTCACACACAGGTTCTCGATTTTTACAGCACTGCTCTCCACTGACACTGGGTATATGTATGTTTTCGTAATGTATACGTACACTTACACCTACACGTAGTGTAATTGGAGTTAAACAAAATAAAAACGTAAATACCTGTGGTTACTACTCGTATTAAAGTGTAGCTACTCATAAGGGTCCAATGTGGACTGCAGTTACCGTATGGCAGCGAAACCTGGCAGATATCCTAATGCGTTAATGCGGAAGCGACTTATGCTGCAAAAAATTATTTCCAGCTTTGGCTAACAAGTGCAGATCTGGCGCTGTGAATGCAAGACAGATGTATAGAAATGGGTCCGTATGTAATGGGTTAGGAACAGGACGCGGGCAGAAAAGGTCAAAGAAGTGAGAAAGGCAAATGTTTATTTTATTATTAACCACCGCTTACACAAATTGTTCAGTACGAGCATTTGAGAGTCGACGAGACGCTGTACAGTGCCAGATTTGTACCTGGTGGCCAAAACTGGAACTAATTTTTTCCAGTGTAACTCTTCCGCATTAAGGAATTAGCATACACGCCAAATTTCATAGTCATATGATAATTACAGCCCGCTCCGTGAGTGGTTGCTCTTGAATTATGACCATCCGGTATGTCCAGCGTCACTGAAGTGTAATCTTCTAAAAATTGAACACCTGTGTGTGAAAATACTTCAGCAATGAAATAGAAAACAAAAATCTGGCCATGAGGATGCTTTGAAATAAGGTGAAAAGGCATAGTCTAAATAAAACTTTATTACAGCAACAAAAGACGGTGCATAACCTATATGATAATAGCATATGCTTGTGACTTGAATCTTTCAGCTAATATGGACATAATAATAATGCCAAATGCAATGATAGCGTCACATAACCAGGAGAGTCTTACAGATGGTATTTCACTCTGCAGAGATGCAATCGTTCCTCTCTCTACTTCCCAGAAGCGATTGAGATCAACCCGTAAGTCGATGTCATCTTATAAGGAGTGATATGCCCTCCTCTCTGAAGATGTTTGACGCAACCGTCGATAGCTATACAGAACGGCCTGGTGCACACGCAAGCCGGCTCCTTCTCCGAAGACGCAGCCTTATTTAGGCGGCACGAAATTCTCCTCGCGAAGCAGGCCTGTTACAAACCAGCGGACCTCTTGCAACGTTCGTCAGTGGCAGGTGCTCTTTCTGGGTCGACAGCAAAGGCGGGGCGTAACAGGTACACAGCACACTATCAGCAACACATAGTAAAGTGAATGTTCCTGTGCGACATAAAAACCATCAGATTTATCCACAATGCTTCAACTTACCACGACTAGTGTGATTTTTACTTACATTGCACATTTCTTCAAACACGGCTATCAGACCTCCCAGATGAACACTTCCATCATCAGAGCATTACTTTGAGATGAAACCCCCGATGAAACTAATCTGTCACTGCTATCCGCTTAATGCCTGCCCAGATATCGACTGTCAACCAATAGCAATTGCGCGACTTATACACTCCTGGAAATGGAAAAAAGAACACATTGACACCGGTGTGTCAGACCCACCATACTTGCTCCGGACACTGCGAGAGGGCTGTACAAGCAATGATCACACGCACGGCATAGCGGACACACCAGGAACCGCGGTGTTGGCCGTCGAATGGCGCTAGCTGCGCAGCATTTGTGCACCGCCGCCGTCAGTGTCAGCCAGTTTGCCGTGGCATACGGAGCTCCATCGCAGTCTTTAACACTGGTAGCATGCCGCGACAGCGTGGACGTGAACCGTATGTGCAGTTGACGGACTTTGAGCGAGGGCGTATAGTGGGCATGCGGGAGGCCGGGTGGACGTACCGCCGAATTGCTCAACACGTGGGGCGTGAGGTCTCCACAGTACATCGATGTTGTCGACAGTGGTCGGCGGAAGGTGCACGTGCCCGTCGACCTGGGACCGGACCGCAGCGACGCACGGATGCACGCCAAGACCGTAGGATCCTACGCAGTGCCGTAGGGGACCGCACAGCCACTTCCCAGCAAATTAGGGACACTGTTGCTCCTGGGGTATCGGCGAGGACCATTCGCAACCGTCTCCACGAAGCTGGGCTACGGTCCCGCACACCGTTAGGCCGTCTTCCGCTCACGCCCCAACATCGTGCAGCCCGCCTCCAGTGGTGTCGCGACAGGCGTGAATGGAGGGACGAATGGAGACGTGTCGTCTTCAGCGATGAGAGTCGCTTCTGCCTTGGTGCCAATGATGGTCGTATGCGTGTTTGGCGCCGTGCAGGTGAGCGCCACAATCAGGACTGCATACGACCGAGGCACACAGGGCCAACACCCGGCATCATGGTGTGGGGAGCGATCTCCTACACTGGCCGTACACCACTGGTGATCGTCGAGGGGACACTGAATAGTGCACGGTACATCCAAACCGTCATCGAACCCATCGTTCTACCATTCCTAGACCGGCAAGGGAACTTGCTGTTCCAACAGGACAATGCACGTCCGCATGTATCCCGTGCCACCCAACGTGCTATAGAAGGTGTAAGTCAACTACCCTGGCCAGCAAGATCTCCGGATCTGTCCCCCATTGAGCATGTTTGGGACTGGATGAAGCGTCGTCTCACGCGGTCTGCACGTCCAGCACGAACGCTGGTCCAACTGAGGCGCCAGGTGGAAATGGCATGGCAAGCCGTTCCACAGGACTACATCCAGCATCTCTACGATCGTCTCCATGGGAGAATAGCAGCCTGCATTGCTGCGAAAGGTGGATATACACTGTACTAGTGCCGACATTGTGCATGCTCTGTTGCCTGTGTCTATGTGCCTGTGGTTCTGTCAGTGTGATCATGTGATGTATCTGACCCCAGGAATGTGTCAATAAAGTTTCCCCTTCCTGGGACAATGAATTCACGGTGTTCTTATTTCAATTTCCAGGAGTGTAGAAATCACGACATGCCTACATCAGAATGTCGGAAAGAGATTCGAACACCGATCCAGAAAGAGAAAACAGTTCAAGCTGAAACTCGGAATATCTGCTGGCCTGTATGCAGCGCTGGATGATTCAGTCAGTAGTTTCGTGAGGTTGAAATTTTCACACGTCCAACAATTACCATGAGGAAATTTTACAATAGCCTTCATGCTTTTCAGATCTCATTACCTCCAAGACGAGACGATCTGCAGCTTTCCGTCTTTGGATAACCACTCCGTTGCCATCGAATGTATGTTTTCCTTTTCCTTTTTTAAAAATTTATTGCTCATCTACATCACCACACCGCTTCTACATCGCATTAGCAAATTATCAAATGTTGTATTACAATTGCTCTTTTATTTCCATATTTCAGGAGGAGGTAGTATGCAGCAAAATAAGAAAGTCCTGTAAACATACCGTAAGAGGTAAGAGCTCTAGTCAATTTTCGCTACTGTGAGACACATTTCTTCTGCTGAACAAATGCTCATAGTTCTTTAGGTTTGCATTTTAAAGCCTATATACAATAGGCAATTTTTTTCTTGTTTTGGTCCATACTGCCTCCTCCAAAAACATGAGCTTGCGGTAGAAGAGAGTTGTTTCACAGTATCGAAGATGAAAAAGTGGTCACACATATCTGTCACATCCTTACATATGACCATTTCCCCTGGGAAACCCTGTATACTAAGGATGACGATGATAATCCGTCGTTGTCCATTCAAAGGAGCCGTCACGGCTTTTCCATGGAATGATTTACGGGAACACGAAATTCCTACACCCTGGAGGGTCCGTAATGGAGATGGTCCATAGTGGAGACGTTGTTCGTCTCGTGGCATTTCAGTGAAAACTTACAAGAAGCGTACAGCTTTATGACAAATGTTCTTATTTTTAACCTCCCACTGGTGCAGGTTACCATCTACAGTGGAGTCCTGATTCAATAATTAGCCAAATTTGGCGTCACTGAGGGCTCTTCAGGAAATTGTGCATCACAAGGACAAACGGTTTTTTAAATTAGCAATTAATGACACTGAAATGTTTCTTTCATGTTAAATCATTGACACAGTTCGAAATCAACGAATCGACTAGGCAGAGAATCGGAATTTCCAGGCTATCTAGACTCCAGGGAGGAACACAACAGAAAATGGTGCGCCGGCCGCTGGTGGCCGAGCGGTTCTAGGCGCTTCAGTCTGGAACCGCGCGACAGCTACGGTCGCAGGTTCGAATCCTGCCTCGGGCATGGATGTGTGTGATGTCCTAAGGTTAGTTAGGTTTAAATAGTTCTAAGTTCTAGGGGACTCATGACCTGAGATGTTAAGTCCCATAGTGCTCAGAGCCATTTGAACTATTTTTGAAAATGTCGCAGATATGGGGTCACAGTTGCTACACACACTTCTGGCCACCTTATACCTCACAAATTCCAGCTATTGACTTCAGTAATCTCACAAAATGTCAATCGTCTGATAGATAAGATGTAAATAATCAGGTTATCTGAGTGATCACATTAGTGCTGTCCTAAAACCGAAAAGTAGAGCACAGCAAGAAATACTGGAATAAAAGAATCAGAAAATCAGTGTTCAGAATAGACAGAACCTAAAACAGTGCAACTGCTTTAAGCCTAAGGTACGCAACTAAATACGAAAAATTGTATGATGTTACCGCGCAGTTAACTAATCCGAATAAGATGAAATGTATCGGTCCAGAAATAATTTTATTATATTGCTACATGTATTACACAATGTATACAACAAAAATGAATAAAGTCCGCAATGAGTCTCATATTATTTTTAAAGTCCTTTCGAGATAAATCTTCTTCGCAACCGGCTTATTTAGCCATGTGAGGAATTATGCCTCAGCCTGGAAGTACCTATCACGTTAATATAAAATGCAAGTTCTTTGCGAGTGACCGCACGTGGGGGATACATGAAATAAACAGCATGCGACCAAAAAACTGAAACAATGTGAGCAAGTCGCTGGCAATCAAAATAAGAAACAAGCGGAGAAAAAGCAGCTTCTTTGTCGAGTTTCTAGAAATGGAGCCAGGGAACGTCAAGGGAATAAGATGGGAATTATGATTTGGTAAACAATCTCCCGAAGCAAATGAAGAATATGGGGAAATCTGTTAGTTGTGCAATGGTTAACTTAAGATAACGAGAAGACTCTGAGAAACGATTAAGTGTTTCTGTCAAACGTAGGCGTTTGTTCTGTTATCAATAACAGCCAATTTGTTTCCATCGCTGATCAGTAAAATGTGATTGTCTGAAGAATTCGTCATCTTATGATAAGAGAGACGTTGCAGTTGATATCGTACTTTAGCTCTCACTTATAAAAATATATATTCTTGAGTAGCTGATTAAAAAGTTTGGCTGTGGTTCGGCGACATCGAATACGCGGTGTGAATACTCGTCCACTCACCAGCTGAATGCGAGAGACCTACTGAGTAGCGTGTGAGTCTCCTTTCCCCCTTGTCCACCACCGCGCTGTAGCGCGTCGGTTCATGGATTCCACGACATACAGAGAGTGCAGGGGAGTCTTCCTGACCCACGATCTCTCAACCGCGACCTGCCACACACGGAGATTGGCAGACAGTGTCCAAATGGCGCAAATACGCTCAAAAGACATCTCAGATGTGCTCAATTGGACTGAGGACAGCTAACCTTGGGGAGGTCATACAAATACCCTGAAACGTCCGTACTACTGGTCGCGACAAGAAAGCTCTGCTGTCAGAGGGACGATGGGACAGTGAGAGTAAAGTGCCATATGCGCTTACGCTACCCGAGTAGGCAAGTCCTAAAGGTAAGCATCAGCCGCTTCGCTGATGAAAAGCTCCCGCGTTTACAGCCAGGTGGCAGTATTAAAATACCGCGATGTTTCTAAGAATATCTACTTATTATCACCTGGCGAAAAATGAATCGCCCAAAGATGGTGATTATAGCATTTCTGTGGTAGCGTTTCCTACACACTATTGTCTTTTGTGGGCTAAAATTAGCTGTTTCCCGACGATGGCACCAGTAAGCCGAAAACCGGTTCGAAATAAACAAATGAGTATAACAAAAACGAATTTGTTTTCTAATCTTAAATATAAAATTGTTCTACCAAGAAGTGACGAAAGAATCTAGAAATAATATTTTATTGACATACGACCGGTTTAATCCACCGTGATGGCCGCGCTGGCCAGCATGCCGCTTTCGCCCGGCGGGTTAGCGATGAACGCCGCCAGTGCGCCGGCCAGCCGGGATGTGGTTTTCAGGCACTTTTCCACACAGGGCAATGTGAATTCCGGACTGGGATCCATGTCCCACCTCAGTCATCAGTCACACGATTCGCAAGGATGTCGAAAACGTTCACACATTTGCACACGGGACAATACTAGACACAGACAGTGGGGTTCGCACATTCTTTCCTGGGGACAGAGGTGGAGGCGGCGACAGGTTGGGCATCCGACCACCCTCTAACACTGACAAATCCAGAGTAACATGCCGACCCTGTGTAGAAACGCTATAAGGCCAGGAAGAAGGACATATGCCTAGTTTCAATGCCTTATGCATCACCGACAAATATAAATACGTGGCTATGAACAGCATGTGAATGTAAACTTCCGTACCACAAACAACTCGACGTTACTCCAGCTCACACTGGCGTGCTACTCGTAGCCACGTACGAGTATTTCAAATCTGACGACAGCGCTTAAGGCACCGAAACTTGTCATCTATAAAAATAAAAAATGTAAATGTTCGTTTGTTCAAAATCATCAACCTATAGAAGTTCTCCATCAATTGCTTTGAAATCTTTACACAATGTTGCATTACAACGCGGACATGTTTTTATATACCTACTGGAGGGAAACGTTTCTAAAAGTTCTTGACCAGTTTACTTTAAATTCTTATGCAACTCTCTAATGAACATTCGGACGGACGTGGCCTGTATATGTGATACGCAGTCAGCGAACAGGGAACTTGTATCTATGGCTTATCGGCTTATGATTATAATACTATTACAGAATATGAAGTCCAATAATAATAAACAAGACTCAGATCAGAGAGAGGGGGAGAAAGAGGAGGTGAAAAGAGAGCTGGGAGGAAATGGACACAAAAGGTGGAAAAGTGGAGATGGACAGAGAGAGAGGGAGAGGGAAGGAGGAGATGGGCAGAGACAGGTGGGAGAAAAACCTTAGAACGTACAGTATATCCAATTCCCATACACTGGGTCCGCCGGCAGGGAGGCGTTACACTTTTCAAAACATTCTAACACATTTATTTTTTAATACATTTCAGTTTTTATTTTTCTCAATGGTTACAAACACAATGCCATTTAATAAAAATAATGCACAAACAAGAATTCATTGCAATTCAGGTGCGAAAAATGACATCATCCAAGTGGCGGCCGTTTTGGCCAAGGCGTTGTTGCAGGCGAGTGAAAAAATTGTCCATACACCATCAAGCGCGGCAAAGTGAATTTCTCGAGAGATGACTTCATGAAGAACTTAAAGAATCCGTGGCATTTCAATGCAAACCACGGTATCAGGTAGCCCAATAAGAAATAATCGCACTGCCTGTGAAGTCTTCGCTGCGTCTGTACTAACGAATGATCTGTTGCAATAAAGGGCCGGCCGGTGTGACCGTGCGGTTCTAGGCGCTTCAGTCTGGAACCGCGTGACCGCTACGTCGCAGGTTCGAATCCTGCCTCGGGCATGGATGTGTGTGATGTCCTTAGGTTAGTGAGGTTTAAGTAGTTCTAAGTTCTAGGGGACTGATGACCACAGCTGTTAAGTCCCATAGTGCTCAGAGCCATTTGAACCATTTTTGCAATAAAGGTGTCGTAAACAAAGACGCACTGTTCAGTTGAACAAGGCTCCATAGCTACTGAAATGGCAACTAATAACGGATGTGTATCAACCACTGCGCATGATCTAGTTCCCCTACCCCTTAAGTTCTGACGGACTATAAAACGTAACACCTCCATGCCGGAACCTGTAAATTAGAAACGTGTGCTGTCTCTTTTCTTTCTTTCCTATTTAACCAGACTGTGACACAACAATGCGTGACCGGGAACACTAGTATGTTAATAAAATAACTTTACGATTGAGACAGGAATGTTTTTTATTACAATTTTTTTAATCACCAAGAAACCAAGTGTTACTTGTGGACGCATGTCGACTGCCGTCTCTTCGACGCAGTTAATCTCGTTTGCCTGTACAAATTGTATGTCATGAAGTAAGAGTCTACACGAGAGTTGATGATGGTGATTCGTCAGTCGGACTTTCAGTCAGTAATGCCGTTACTACTGACGACACACACTTGGTATGAAGATTCAGCCGCACGGGCCAGCCGCGCCGTCTACGGCGCCTTGCCACGGTTCGCGCGGCTCCCCCCGTCGCATCGGAGGTTTGAGCCCTCCACCGAGCATGGGTGTGAGAGTTGTCCTTAGCGTAAGTTAGTTTAAGTTAGATTAAGTAGTGTATAAGCCTAGGGACCGATGACCTCAGCAGTTTGGTTCCATAGGAACTTACCGCAAATTTCCAAAAAGATTCAGGGTCAGATCGAAATTCTTAGCATTTATGTGTGCAATTTGCGTCCATTTACTGCATAGCATTACGTTTAGTTTTAGTATACGACATACCTACCTACCTATCTACCTGAGTAGTCAAACGTGACGACTGCGCGCCAGGGTAAGGGGCGGCCAACATTATGAGGTTGCAGTTGATATCGTACTTTAGCTCTCACTTACAGAAATATTTTGTAAATGTTTCTTAAATAATAATTAAATATGTACTAAGACTTTCTGACCGTAGGATGGCCTGCTGATGGTACTTGGTACCGAAACGGGTAGTCATTACTCAACATAAAAGTGCGACTATACACTAAACCAAATGATGACTTCTGATTGTGTTGGTTACTACTCCAGCCGACAGTACGTCGGGAATACGCAAAACTTTTACCACGAAGAGCAGTAGGTCTATCCAACTAAGACACAAAATATGAAATGAAAATAAGGAAGTCCAAATAATAAACAATACAAGGTTTTTCAAAAAGAATGATCTGCTTTTCGACGACAATAATTGCGAAACATGGGACATGCTGGTAAGGAAATGTGTATTGTTTGAATGGGCGTGACCTAGAGTTTTATAAAACCGCTGTTAGACGTCAGTCAATGCCTCTTCTCAGTTTTCAGTCAGTCAGAAGTAAGGTGGCGTCCGCTCAACAAAAGGTGTTCTGTGTGCTGCAGTTTGCAAAGAGTGAGTCGGTGATTTCGGTCCCAATTTGAGGAGACTGTATAATTGTTCAAATGTAAGAGTCCAGGTCGATCTCGCATTTCTGATGACACGGTGGGAAGTATGGAATGAGCTGTCTTCAAAGGCTGCAGAATTGGCTTTCTGCACAACTTCAGGAGGACTCCGATGACTTCACTTTCCAACAGGATTGAAGTCCACCGCACTCTGCCTCAACGCTGGATAGGGCGTAAGGGACCCCGAGACACTGCTCTGCATTCTTGGTTTCCAAGATTGCCAGACATGATCCCATGCAGTTTTTTCTTGTAAGGGTACGTGAATGAAAATGTGTTCATCTCCCCTTTATCTCGTGACATTGAAGAAATTACGAATAGAATAACGGCCGCCATAACTTCTGTACAAGCAGATACGCTGTGTAAAGTTTATGACGATTTTAGCTATCGTCTAAATGTTCGTGCTCATGATGGTGGGCACACAGAGCATATGCAATATCAGAGCTAAAACTTGAAGATTTTCTGTTTGCAATCCATCCCATGTTTGTAGCATGTTTTGATCAATAAATATGGAGTTTCGAAATCATGTCAATCTTTTTGAAACACCCTGCATTCAATGATGTCCAGCAAGCCCGATGTGAGGTCACGAAGGTTGATTGCGCAGCCCAAAGCCAAAATAAAAAGAATTAAGTGAGACAGTGAGAATCCGTCACAACTTCGTTTATCGTAGTGTGTAGCGGCTGTCAACGACAAAAGAAGCAGCTGTAAGCACGCCACAGACTTGAACAGGCGATGCCACTACGACAGTTTATAGTTTAAGCAGATAATCAAATCAGTAAATATGCGTCAATCGCCAACTCGCGCTCTGCGATATCGAGATTACGAAAGGCGCGCCTGCTGACAGCTTCTTCAGTAGTCGCCGCGCTGCCCGTCGGAACACACAAATACAAAATGCCCGACACTCGTGCTGACGATTACTCACGAACTGAGATACTAATATCGCACTTTATCTGCGTCAGAGATAACAGAGACTGCGAAGAAAATAGCTACTGGCCAAAGGCACGGACCTGGCTACTGTCTGTATAGATTCTTATGGGTTGGGTGGCCTACACATAAACGAAATTTAGAATACATGAAACCCCAGAACCAGCGGCAAAAAACCTCAACATAATATTGTGGATTCATGTGACCTCTGATGTCTGACTAGTAGTGGTCTTAGACACGCTTTTGCATAGCTCTCGGAGAGACTACGGTAGGGCTGTCGAGGGGAGGTTCTGCAGAGAAAGCAGCCTATTTCATCAAGAGGTGACCAACGGGTTTCTTTGGTGCCAATAGTATTTTAATGAGCTCGTGTTTAAGGACTTAGTACATAAGTTCGTAGCGTCTTTCGTACGTTTCATAAACACAACAGATACACATAACAGAGACTTTAGTTATCAATAATATATTCTTCTTCACTACTTACAACAGTCTGCCAACACTAGGGTCACATTTGCATTCCGCGAATCACATGGCGAAGAACACGTCGATCCATGTTCGCAGCCCATTTTCATCATGAAAGGAAGGTCCTTGAAGTTTGTTCGATAGAGAACGGAAAATGTGATAATCTGAGAGCGCAAGATCAGGTGAATAAGGTGTGTGCTGCCGTATAGTGTTTTTTGTCAGTCAAAAAGAATGCGGGCAGCCTTATCGTAGAGTAACATTGCCTCACGCAGTCTTCCTGAGCGTTGTTCTTGGATTGCGTCTGCAAAGACGTCTCAGTTGTTCTCAATAAACGTCAGCACTGATGGTTACATCCCGGGGAAGCAATTCTTAGTACACCGCACCGTCGCTTTTGCACCAGATGCTAACATTATCTTTCGTGGAAGAGCACAGGTCTTTGTACGGTGAATTGCTGCTTTGTTTGGGCTCATCCACTCCTTTTTTCCCCTTATGTTAGCACAAAGATACTATTTCTCGTCACTAGCGACGATACATGACAGGAATGATCGGCTTTGTTCACTAGCCAATTGACGACAAGCATACAGGGATGAACATACCGCCACCTGCTGGTTTGCGTGATTTTGGCTTTGATCATGCGGTACCAATATACCCGATTTTTGAACCCCATTGCATGCAAATGGCGGAACGATCACAGTTCATCACATTTGCCGGTTCTCGACGACACTGACGTGGATTATTGTGGATTAATGCGTTTAAACGATCTTCATCAGACCTCCGAGGACTTCCTGAATGTGGAGAGTGACTAACACCAAAACAGTTCTGCTTAAAGTGAGAAAACCGATTTCTTGCCGTGCTGTATCCGATAGCATTGTCCCCATGCACGGCTGCCTCCGCTGCTGTCACCGCTCTACTGAACTCAAACAGAAGAATACGTCGGAAATGTTCCGATTTCTCCACTTGGCGCTCCATTTTCTAGCGTCCACAGCTCTACTCACTAAGTCCAAATGACAATACGTAAAGTCAAATACCAACAGTGAACTACAAATAAAAAATGATAATCGATAAATAAATACCAACACGAAAAAAGAAGAAAAAAACAACGTTAAAAAGTTATGCATTACACTAATACAATGAACTGCTTTAACATCTGAGCTTTCGCCTAATGTTGTTTCACGTTTGGCAGGCAAATGAACTGCAGAATCGCGATTGGACACAATGCGACGCCATTTCTCAGCTGTCCGGTCTCCCAGGCCACAGCACCGCTTCAGACACAGCCGTCGCCGGCCGCGGTGGCCGTGCGGTTCTGGCGCTGCAGTCCGGGGCCGCGGGACTGCTACGGTCGCAGGTTCGAATCCTGCATCGGGCATTGGTGTGTGTGATGTCCTTAGGTTAGTTAAGTTTAAGTAGTTCTAAGTTCTAGGGGACTTATGACCTAAGATGTTGAGTCCCATAGTGCTCAGAGCCATTTGAACACAGCCGTCTGTGCTGCGTTAACGGCAGAGGACTCAAGGGACGATAAGTTCCTAGTCCGGCTGTGGTTAATCTCGAACCAATGGCGCGCGATGAACAGACTGTTGCAGGAAGTCCATTACTTGTACTGGGATGGCAGGCGCAGATGTGAAGGATTTACGATGTGCTTGGTGCACAAGGTACAGCGATCCTCCCTTGTGTTGATCAAACATGGACTAGCGGAACCTTGAAGACGAGTGTGTGCGCTACACACAGGCCCATGCAGTTAGGGGTGGCGGTTATCGTTGACAGAACCAGTTTTCCATTACATCGAGTGTTAAAACCACTCAAAATAGCCGATTACCGAAATGAAAGACTTTCGGTTTTTTATTCCTGTTATTTTCTGTAATAAATGTAGAAATCGAAAAAAACTGAAAAATTTGACTCAGTTTCAAAACGCACATAGTCAAAATGCTTGTATTAAATCAAATAGCAAATCCGACGTCGCAAGCGGAAGATGAAGAGAGAGAAAGTGTATGAGGATACTGAAAGGGTAATACAATACGAAAAGGGAGATGAAAATCTAATAGTCATGGGGGGACTGGATTGCAGCTGTGGGGGACGGAGTAGACGAAAAGGTTACAGGAGAATATGGGCTTGGGACAAGGAACGAGTAGCTAGTAATAGCGAATACTCTGTTCAACAATCACAAGAGGAGAATGTATACTTGGAAAAGTCCGGGTGATACGGGAAGATTTCAGTTAGATTACATCGTGGTCAGACAGAGATTCTGAAATCAATTCTGGATTGTAAGGCGTACCCAGGAGCAGATACAGACTCTGATCACAATGTACTAGTGATGAAGAGTAGGCTGAAGTTTAAGGGATTAGTCACGAAGAATCAATACGCAAAGAAGTGTGATACGAAATACTGAGCAATGACGAGATACGCTTGAAGTTCTCTAAGGCTGTTTATACAACGATAAAGAATAGCCCAGTAGGCAGTACAGTTGAAGGGGAATGGACATCTCTAAAAAGGGTAATCACAGAAGCTGGAAAGAAAAACATAGATACAAAGAAGGTAACTGCAAAGAAACCACGGGTAACAGAAGAAATACTTCATCTCATCGATGAAAGGAGGAAATACAAAAATGTTCAGAGAAATTCAGGAATACATCATTACAAGTCGCTCTGAGGAACGAAAAAAATGGGAAGTCCAGGGAAGCCAAGACGAAACGGCTGCATGAAAAATGTGAATAAATCGAAAAAGAAATGATAATCCGAAGGACTGACTCAGCATATAGGAAAGTCAAAACAACCATCCTTGAAATTAAAAGCGAGGGTGATAACATTAAAGAGTGCAACCTGAATTCAATTGTTAAATGCAGAGGAGAGATCGGATAGGTGGAAAGAGTACATGAAGATCCCTATGAGAAGAAGATTTGTCTGATGTGATAGAAGAAGAAAAAAAGAGTCGATTTAGAAGAGATGGGAGATCCAGTATTAGAATCAGATTTAAGAGAGTTTTGGAGGACTTAAGATCAAAAAAGGCAGAAGGGATCGATAACACTCCATCAGAATTTCTAAAATCATTCGGAAAAGTGGCAACAACACAACTATTCACGTTGGTGTGTAGAATGTATGAGTCTGTCAATATACCGTCTGACTTTAGCAAAAATATCATCCACACAACTCCGAAGACTGCAAGAGCTGACAAGTGCTAGAATTATCGCATAATCAGCTTAACAGCTCATGCATCTCAGTTGTTGACATGAATAATATACAGAAGAAGGGAAAAGAAAATTGAGAATGTGGTAGATGACGATCAGTTTGACTTTAGGAAAAGTAAAGGCACCAGAGAGGCAATTCTGACGTTGCGGTTGATAATGGAGGCAAGACTAAAGAAAAATCAAGACATGTTCATGTTCATAGGATTTGTCAACCTAGAAAAAGCGTTCGACAATGTAAAATGGTGCAAAAGGTTCGAAATTCTGAGAAAAATACCAAGAGGGAATAATAAGAGTGGGCGACCAAGAATGAAATGCTCGGATTAAAAAGGATGTAGCACAGGGATCTAACCTAATCTAGTCTTTCGCCACTTACTATTCAATCTGTACATAGAACAAGTAATGATGGAAACAAAGGAAAGGTTCAGGAGTAGAATTAAAATTTAAGGTGAAAGGGTATTGATTATACGATTCGCTGATGACATTGCTGTCCTGAGTGAAAAGTGAAGAAGAATTGCATGATGTGCCGAATGGAATGAACAGTGTACTGAGTATAGAATATGAATTGAGAATAAATCGAAGAAAGATGAAAGTAATGAGAAGCAGCAGAAATGAGAACAATGAGAAAGTTAAACGTCAGCACTGAGGGCCACTAAGCAGATGAAGTTAAGGAATTCTGCTACCTAGGCAGTAAAATAACCAATGACGGACGGATCAAGGTCATCAAAAGCAGACAAGCAATGGAAAAAAAGGCATTCCTGGCCAAGAGAAGTCTACTGGCATCAAACATAGGCTTTAATTTGAGGAAGCAATTTCTGATAATGTACTCTTGGAGCTCAGCATTGTATTGATACAGGGACTGTGGGAAAACCAGAACGGAAAATAATCGAAGCATTTGAGATGTGGCGCTACTGGCGAATGTTGAAAATTAGGAGGTTCAGCGCAGAATCGGAGAGGAAATGAATTTGTAGAATACACTGACAAGGAGAAGGGGCAGGATGATAGGACATCTGCTAAGACATTAGGGACTGACTTCCTTGGTACTAGAGGGAGCTGTAGATGGCAATTCCGGCAGATAATTGAGGACGCAGGTTGCAAGCGAAAACAAAAAGAAAAACGGTGATAGTTCAAAATCATATTGTAATGAGGGAACATACCACTATTTGGACATTACGAATAATTAGTGCTAAAGGTTGAAAACTGGGGTTGAAGAACTTTGTTTTCATGTTAATTTTCCCGTTTCCGAGGGTTACAAGCACATAAAGGCATACGAGTATTGAGTAGACACAGCAGCAGGCACTACTTTCTATTTTTATAGTACGCTATGACAATCGGCGTTAAGTTTTTACTTTATTCCTGTCACCATAATTTTGTTCCTCTTTTATTATTTCACTGAAATGGAGACAAAACTTTCATCTTTTAAGGCAAATGAAGTATTACACTCCATTGCTACAAATGAAGTATTACACTCCATTGCTACATCGGCTCGTAAAAACACTTCCTGAATAGTGTTGGTGCCATTCTGCACTACAATGGATGTCCGCTGACAGCGAGACACTACCGTACACATCAGGTAGCGGTAAGAATTGCACGTACCTTAAGCCACGAACACGGTGCATCAGAAACCGGTTAATGCACGATTCCACCAGCCGGCTACATGGAGATCCACAATGAGGCCCCTTACGAAGTTCAAACTCTGTCAGGTGGTAATAACGCTGTCTCACCCGAGTACCCGCCATCTCCGTGTCCTTCACATTGATCATCCAACAAATACCGCTGTTCACGTCCTTTATTATTAAGAGGCCTGATAAGCAATTAATGCAATTTGGTGACCATTCTACCTGTCAGAGAGAACTGTAACTCTATAATCATTTACATATCTGTCGACGGTGTGTACGTGTACGAAGTTACACTGATGTCCGACCGTGTCTTTTGGGTGCTTCACTTCGTTTGTCAGGTACTATACATTCTACGAGGCCTTGACACCTGGGGTAAGACACGCGGCCCCTTTCCACTATAAACGCAAACATACATCTCTCTCTCTCTCTCTCTCACACACACACACACACACACACACACACAGAGAGAGAGAGAGAGAGAGAGAGAGAGAGAGAGAGAGAAAACTGGTTGACTATTTCTTGAGTAATTTATAAAATGCTTGTATTCATTGTTGCCAAGAGAAAACATTGGGGGATGTTTTTGTGTCATTTTAACCGAACGATTTTTAAGTATTTGCTACTCTTGCGGTCTTTTCTAAATTAAAATTTAAAACAGTCTTGATCGCAATCTTGTTAAAATATTTTTCTTTTGTAGTGAGTGACCTGTTTCGACTCTATGAAAGAGTCATCTTCAGACTCCGGAGTGGTGGATGGACACTGCTACATGAGTTCCACCGACCCTCGACGCTCGTGTCAGCAGTTACATACATAAATACATAAATTTTGAAAATACTTCATTCCTAGAAATATACATTTTATTCATATCTCCTTGAAGTAAGATACGTTACTTGTCTCTAAAAAAGCTGACAACCCTTCTCACGGTTCATGTATAACCGAAGAGGCTAAAAACTATGTGAATGAAATCACTCGTACACAGAGAGTGAGTGGAAACACAGGTACAACATGTGAGTAGGTTCTAACGTCAAGTGAAACCACTCAAAGCCGGAGAGTCAGTGAAATCATCCGTATAGCAGGCATGGTCGCAGAGACTACCACATCCACATATTAGTTTCATTAGACTTGAAAAAAAGCAACTACGACTGAACGAAAAAACAGTAGATCGGCCAATCGGTTCTCGAAGCCAGTCGATTGTCTCAACACTATCTTTCACACTGCACTTATTCGTAAAAAAAAAAAAAAATACTCATAAATGTACCCCATGAATCAAACTGTGTTACAGAGCCAACTCTTCAACGTAAAAATACTGGGTGTGCGGAAGCAAATATTGTAATGTTCCCAGGTTACTGCAGCCAACATACAAATTTCACGATTCACTGATCAATGCAGCTAGTGATGTGCACCTTCGCCAAACAATCATTGTGTCTCACTACTTATTATCGTTGTGGTTACTACTAAGTCGATGTTAGACAACCACTTGCTGTTGGCAAATAGTTCGGCTTGTACCTTTTCACTGAGGCGTTTGTGGACGGATGTTCATGGTCTTATTCGCGATCCGTTATAATAACAAAATAAGCAACCTAACAACTGTAACGTTGCATAGTTTTGGTCTACAATGTTGCTGCATAATATGCACAAGTAGAAAACGGCCATTGCAGGTAGCCAAAATCATAGTTTCATATTGCGTTACTGTGCGGAATTTTTCATCACACTCCCGAAACTGATGGGGTTCTACGCCAGAATTAATCTACTAAGATGGACTACTTTCGCCATCCTTCGTCATAGAGTTACGTACGCGCTTCTGTCGGTATCAGTATCTTAAGGCTGATGGCGACCGGTAGCCAGTCATATACAGGTCACACCCAAGATACTTCGTTATCTAAACGCGTTATATAGCCTCGTCTACTCCACTACCATCGCCTCCCTTCACTGTCCTGCTTTATCTCAACTTTATCACGACTCCAGATCAAATGGATCGATCTGCTGAGACCAGCTACCCGATTCTGTAGCAAAGGTACATTGGGATTGACCAAGGAGTTGATGATCAAACGTTTGACGTACGACATACCCCCAGAATACAGCATTTCATCATTCGCTGCAGCTTTTCCCCCGTCAGCGGCATGCTGTCACCCAGTGACAATGAAAATTAGTTTCTACTGCATCTACGATTGCTCCCGCTTTTGTGTCTTTCAGCGTTACGATGTGGTAGTTTTGCGCAGCTTGTAGCGAAGAAGAATATTGATTGGATTATTTTTTGTTTGCTAGAGTCTAAAGATGTCGAGTATGTTAAAAATAACATTTCCTGCCTCGTCTATTATTTAATGTATTTATTTACAGTCGTGATTTCGACTGTTCTCGAATGATAGGTCGCTATGACGTGCGTCAATGAGTAATCGTTTCTTTTATTAGGAGTCTGTACTCGTGTTAACTGTGTTTACAAGCAGTATCTGATCGAAAGTATCCAGCCATTTATAAGTGCACATTAATATGGGTGTTTCAATTCTTCACATTTATGACGGTTTGAACTGTACTGTGGACATTTTCAATTAAGTGTCTGAGTGTTTGTGGAGGAGCGGCAGCCCAGTACTCCTCAAGAGCGGAAACCAGAGAAGAAAGTAATGTTGGACACCGGGGTCTGGAGAGAAGTCGACGTTCTGACTCATCCCGAAGATGGGTTCACGTCGGGAGTCTGGGCAGGCCACTCCAGTTCGGGAATTTTATAGTTTACAAACCATCGCCTCACAAATGCTGGCTACTTTATAACACAATGTGTTGATCGTGGTGATACGAACGATCACTGTTTCCTTGCATTGAAGTGGGGATCCAGAAACGACAGAGAGGCTTCGTCCCCGCCGTAGCCATCTGTGGTTCAGAATTCCACAACAGGCTACAGCAATCCATTCACCCCACCGCCGCCCCACACCGAATCCAGGGTTAGTGTGCGGTTCGGCCCACAGTGGACGCGTGTACGCGTCGCAGAGACGGTGTTTGGGCAGCAATCGCCGATATAGTGTAACTGAGGCGGAATAAGCCCGCATTCGCCGAGGAAGGTGGAAAACTGCCTTAAAAACCATCCACAGACTGGCCAGCACACCGAACCTGGACATTAATCCGCCGGGCGGAAAGCACGCCTTCCCGCCCGGAAAGCAGTGCGTTAGACCTCACGGCTAACCGAGCGGGCTACTGTTTCCTTACTCTTCTTCTAGGGTAAGTAGTACACAGTGCTGTAAAGGGGTTCATATACTTCCACTTTTACAGTTTTATAAAGCGCAATAATGAGTTATACCCTGACCACGAAAACCATACCCCTACCGTAAACACCACATCCTCCGTATTTCACTGTTGGCGCTACACATGATGGCAGATATTAGTAGCCCACAATATTACTGCGCCTGGGGGCCAGAGCGCTTCGGTTAACTTATCGTGAGTCAGCGCGCAATCGAGGTTAATAGTACACGCACAACTGAGCTGAAAGCATTCACAGTGCGATGAGTTTTTCAGTCACCACTGTACAGGGTGTACATAAAGTCCGGGAACACTTTCAATTATTTATTGCACAAGAACCAAACATTGTAAGATATCATACATATGTCTTTTTGAAGAGAAACCCTGAAAGTTGTTTTTTTTTTTTTTTTTTTTTTTTAATGTATACCGCCACAGCGAAGTTTGGTAATTTGCCGATAGCGCTAGTCACAAACATGGCGAGTTCACGTGCGGAGCGAGCTTTCTGTGTGGTTCATGAAATGGCCTCCCCGATCACCAGATCTCACTCCGTGTGACTTTTTTCTGTGGAGACAGATTAAAGATTTGGTGTATATACCGCCTCTATCATGTGATGTAGCGATTGCCACAGCCACAGCCCAAGATGCCATGCTGGGACGTGTATGGCTAGAATTCGATTACTGTATTGATGTCTGCCGGATCACTCGTGGTTCGCATATCGAATATCCGTAAAAAAACTTTCAGAATTTCTCTTCAAAATGCAATATGTGTGACATCTGCACAATGTTTAGTTCTTGTGCAATGAATAATTGAAAGTGTTCCCGCACTTTACGTACACCCTGTACTTGTTTACCGAAACGTCACTGCGTGTTTCCGATAACAGTCAGGTGCAACAATATTGTGGTTGAGAGTATTAACATTTTCCAGCCACTGCCAAGCCCAAACAGTTCCACCGGATCCCCACAGGATATACCGTGATACATCACTCCGAAACACTAGTTTCCAGTCATCCATCGTTCAGCTGCATCGGTCGCTCTTTACACCACCTCCACCGTCGCTTGGCGCTGACTACAGGAATGTGTGGTAATGAGAAGCTGCTCGCCCATCGTGCCACATTCTTTTAACTCCTACACACAGTCATTACGCTAGACGGACTGTTGGTAGCACACTGAAACTCACGAGTGGTGCCTTTCGTTGATTTAGTGACATTTTCGCAAGTACATCCTGCAATGCTCGACGGTCCCTTCCTTTGCCTATCACATTCTCAAAACTCTCCAACCCATATTTCTCTTTTGTGTAAACTCATAAAACGAAAACCAGGTCTTCTCGGCATGATTAGCGATGTGCCTTCGGATGTTCGACGGAATGCTACGCATACAATGTAAATAACTCGGCAGAACAGCCGGATGCGCACCATTAACAAAACGAAAACCATACCAGTCAATGAGGCAGTTAAAAGGCGAAAATCGCTAGTTATTGTTGTGATAACTGGTATTACAAAACTCAGATCTAACTTAAGCCATACGAGTATTTCCGGATTATTCCTAAAATCGAACCTTTTACCTGAAATACCAAACAGCGAAGCGAGATCACCGGTCCCATCAGATTAGGGAAGGATGGGGAATGAAATCGGCCGTGTTCTTTCAAAGGAACCGTTCAATTCATAACGGTCTCCGCACAACATTTCATCGATAAGACAGGGTCTTGTCATTCAAGCCCTAGAATCTAACGAGGAAAGCAAGAGTGAATATCATTTTGCAGTATCTGCATGAATGGCAAGCTATGAACAAGGAGACTTGATGAAACCTAAGATATATGGGCAATATTTACCAGTGCTAAAAACGTACGATGCGTGAGTCGGTGTTTTTTTTTAAGTTGTACAGAATGTGCGAGTGGTACTGATCAACATGCCCTGTACAATTCAAACGCCTGATGCTTCGCGTCAGGGCCCTTACACATTAAAAGCGATAGGTTCGCAGATTGCAAGACCGCTGCCATTGCTAGAATACTAGACCCCTGGTCGGTGAGAGGCGGGGGTGTGCAATTCTCAGTCACCAAATGACCTAGATGAAACAAATCTTTTGGAGGTTTTAGTGGAATGAGGTCACCAAACACTACTGACGAATTCAATGGTGGGCCGAGCCCCACGCTCGGAATGTTAATGCCCGCCTCAGTGTTTTTCTTGAAGCGCAGGTATGTTCTGTCATGGAATTTCACATTCTTCCTTCTTCCACTACTACTAAGAACACGAACACAGAACTGTACCTACACACGTCTACGGAGGCAGTCAAAATTCAACATCGCGCGTAGTAGAGGTGCAGGCGTAAATTTTCTCCAGTTTCCAAGTTGAATGACTCCAAGGGACTCGGCAATCGACAATTTCTTATGTCTTTCACTTTTTCGTAATAAGGGAGCGCTAGGACTGCACATGACACGGATCCTTTCTTCAGAGACGTGATTGTATTCGTGCCAAGTGCTCTTGAATCGTGATTTATTATTACAAATGAAAAATGTTCTCACAGTTGGTGGTATGCTGAGCTTTTCAAATGGTTCAAATGGCTCTGAGCACTATGGGACTTAACTTCTGAGGTCATCAGTCCCCTACAACTTAGAACTACTTTAACCTAACTAACCTAAGGACATCACATACACCCATGCCTGAGGCAGGATTCGAATCTGCGACCGTAGCGGTCGCGTGGTTCCAGACTGTAGCGCCTAGAACCGCTCGGCCATCCCGGCCGGCGCTGAGCTTTTCAGATTCATGTTTTCCATGTATCAGTGAATCTGAAATTCTAACCACGCGAGTTCATTTCTGGTCATATTCTGACATGTATTTCACGCACGAAATCCCAATGACCATTTACGATCATGGAAGAAAGCTCCTCCCCATGGTCAGGGCCGGCTCGAGAAAATTTTTCCGCACAAGCTCTGTACACGAATCTTGCACTTGGGCGCACCTGTCGTTGCGTTCCAATCAGTCGCAACAATTGTGATACGTCCTGTAATAGAAACCTTACAATTGGGGCATCTATGGCGCTCCTCTTAATTCAGCCTTATGCCATAAACCAGTCCTGCCCATGGTCAGTTTTTATGACTATAAATTCCAGTCGAATAGTACTACACTGACGAGAACATGTGTTACATAAATTTTACGGTATTCAAGCCGTCTGAAAGTATATCTTTACTGCATGCAGTTACGGTCTCAGATCATCATTTTGACGATGTTTTGTAAACACGAATACGACAGGGAAACACGGAAGTGCCCATAGCACAGTTACACTTAAAAATCAGTCAACATAATTGAGCAAGAGCTTACAGTACCTGCAAGTGCTTCAATGTTGCAGAACTTCATAAAGTACTCCCGTAAACCGATTTTTGAAACAAGTTCAATATTTAAAGACTAAAAACAGTCTTGATCGCAGCTTATTTGTTTTTATTGGAGTGACAGGTTTCGATTCCATTTAAGACTGCTAAGAAGTTATTCCAGCGTCGAGGGTCGGCGCAACTTGCCCACGGAGTCCACCCACCGTTCTGGAGTCTGAAAATGGTTCTGAAATAGAATCGAAACCGGTCACTCCAATAAAAATAAATAAGTTGCGATCAAGACTGTTTTTAATCTTTAAATTTTAATTCTAAGATCGCTGATAGTGTTTTCAAAAATTTTAAGTTCAATATTACCTGCCACAATTTATTTTATTTTACCATCACTAAGCGTTTCAGGCGAGTATAGATTTAAATGTCAGGAAGTCGTTTCTGAAAGTATTTGTATGGAGTGTAGCCATGTATGGAAGTGAAACATGGACGATAAATAGTTTGGACAAGAAAAGAATAGAAGCTATCGAAATGTGGTGCTACAGAAGAATGCTGAAGATTAGATGGGTAGATCACATAACTAATGAGGAGGTATTGAATAGGATTGGGGAGGCGTTTGTGGCACAACTTGACTAGAAGAAAGGATCGGTTGGTAGGACATGTTCTGAGGCATCAAGGGATCACCAATTTAGTATTGGAGGGCAGCGTGAAAGGTAAAAATCGTAGAGGGAGACCAAGAGATGAATACACTAAGCAGATTCAAAAGGATGTAGGTTGCAGTAGGTACTGGGAGATGAAGAACCCTGCACTGTTACTTTAGATAAACCGTCACACGCACATTATAAACACTGAAGTGAGCAAAGATCTAATAAGAATATAATATGTTCACAGAACACACAAAATAATAACATTGGCAACGGTGGCAAAAACAAAAAACAAAACACTACTTTGGAAAAGTCTCTTAAAGGAGTGCGCAAGTCTTTGGTTGCGTAGATGAACAGGCACAGAAATTTAAAAATCAGTAGTGGTCATAGAATATTATGTCGTGTGGAGACATTGAGTGTAAAAACTATTTGATTATCATGTTTCCAGTAGCAGTTAAGTTCATATAAGAATTTTACTTCTTACTGTTTTTACTATTATTATTATTATATTACATTGGCAATGCGTGTGTGTATGGCGGGACGGGGTAGACGGTTGGGAGCGCTCTCTCTCTCTCTCTCTCTCTCTCTCTCTCTCTCTCTCTCTCTCTCTCTCTCCCTCTCTCTCTCTCTCCCTTTTCTTTTCTGAGCTGTTCTCCACTAAGTTCTGTCTAAACTGAATGTGCGTTAAGTGCTGTAAGCTCTTATTCCATTATGTGTAATTTTAATAGATGATTTGGGATCGAAACCGGTCGTAGAATACAGATATCCAGCGTGTAAGAGCAATACTTTTTGTGTAACAAAAGCGTCACAGGAACACTTTTTTCTCGGCTAGGTGTCCATGAAGGTTTTGACAATATTTATTTTCAGAGGCTGTGTTCAGACTGGGGTCCGATGAATTTTGTTTTAGAGATGTCACTAAACAAGTCATCCGTTTACATTAACGCATGAGTGACATATGCGTACTAACAATCGTCTGCCGGCCGGTGTGGCCGTGCGGTTCTAGGCGTTTCAGTTTGGAACCGCGTGACCGCTACGGTCGCAGGTTCGAAACCTGCCTCGGGCATGGATATGTGTGATGTCCTTAGGTTAGTTAGGTTTAAGTAGTTCTAAGTTCTAGGGGACCGATGACCTCAGATGTTGAGTCCCATTGTGCTCAGAGCCATCTGAACAATCGTCTAACACGCTCAAAACCCGGCGTTTCACAAATTACGGGTATAGCTTTAGCCAAACCCGACAAGCAGCTGTACTGGAGTGTCTATCGGTGTCTCTTACATCAAACGCTTATTCCCCACGAAACCAAATCCATAGAAAGTCAGCAGCATCGGGAGGACGACGTTTTAATCCCGCGTCCGGCGATCCTGATTTAGGTTTTCCGTGATTTTCCTTAATCGCTCCAGGCACATGCCGGGATGGTTCCTTTGAAAGGGCACGACCGACTTCCTTCCCCGTCCTTCCCTAATGCAATGAGACCGATGACCTCGCTGTTTGGTCTCTTACCCCAAAACAATCCTGACTGAAGCGCCTAGAACCGCTCGGCCACTTCGGCCGGCACCGTCTCTGAATCAGCAGCATCTCTAAAATAAAATTTTTCAAGGCTGAACACCGTCTCTGAAAAAAAAAAAAATGTTTCAAATGGTTCTGAGCACTACGGGACTTAACATCGGAGATCATCAGTCCCCTATAACTTAGAACTACTTAAACCTAACTAACCTAAGGACATCACACACATCCATGCCCGAGGCAGGATTCGAACCTGCGACCGTAGCGGTCGCGCGGTTCCAGACTGAAGCGCCTAGAACCGCTCGGCCACTTCGGCCGGCACCGTCCCTGAACTTCACTAGCCTCAAAATGTCACATGGACCCCTACCATGTGTGACATTCTTGTCGTATAGAAAAATGTGCTTCTTTTTACCTCCTCTAAATACTCAACTCTTGCATACGTAGCTCTTTTTTTTCCACCAAATATCTTCAGGGAGCAGGAGTACCGTGAACGTTATAAATTATTTATTGCATGTTTATAACTGCCTTATACAAATGTTTGGTCAAATCTCTCAGCACTCCGTAACATGTTTGCAACGGTTGTTTTCTGGTTGTTGTCTTTACCGCTTCGCCTGAGCAAGCAGTTTGCCTGCGCGAAGCCGCGACTAGGGCGGGCCCGGTGCGTGCGTAGTGGAGAGTCGGCAGTAAACAGGCAGAGAGGAATGTGTTGTCAGCTGCGGCTGCAGCCTGCACCAGCACGCGACAGACAGGCGGCGGCAGGGCTGTGACAGAGCGCCGCGACCTCCCGGCGCTACTGTCTACTCGGCGCAATGCGTTAGCCTCGATGCATAATACATGATCGCCGCCCTGTGAATCGCCGACACCGTCAGCTGTTGCTCTCACCCAAATACGAACACTGCGCACCTCTTGCGTCGACGCTCTCTGTACGACCGCATCCGCCGTCTTATCATTCGGGCATCCCGTCTGGAAGTTAATATCGCACACAATTTTTCTAAACCTCTATTTATTTGTTGTAGTCCCCTTTCTTGATGGTAACAACGAATCGTTGCGTACAAAATTACAATTAAGTGAGTCTTTAAGATAATCTTTTTCTTTCCTATTCTTTTCCTTTCCTGTTCTGAATCTTTAACTACCTTTACACTGTATTTCGTACCATTTTTCGTGATGTTCATTTCTACTACTATCGTTTCAACACTCCTATGTCCCTCTACACTTAGTATTCTTACGGAATTTTTTTCCACTCTTAGTCGCGCTTTCCTTACTGTGACAGAATAACAGCCACAGGTTTTCGTCATTTCGAACTATTTTGACTAACCTTGCAGTTATCTTTTCGCCTATTGTTACCAGTACTGTTACAAAACAACAACAACAACGACAACAACCACTACTAAAAGAACAAATAATACGATTGTTACAAAAATAAAGAGACCCTATTACTATTCCTGCCATTTAGATTTCCCTACAAGGTTCCTTTGATAAGGCCACAGCCAATTTCCTTCACCATTCTCTGCTAGTTCGAGCTTATCGGCCGGCCGAAGTGGCCGAGCGGTTCGAGGCGCTTCAGTCTGGAACCGCGCGACCGCTACAATCGCAGGTTCGAATCCTGCCTCGGGCATGGATGTGTGTGATATCCTTAGGTTAGTTAGGTTAAGTAGTTCTAAGTCTAGGGGACTGATGACCTCAGATGTTAAGTCCCATAGTGCTCAGCGCCATTGGAACCATTCGAGCTTATCCTGCGTCTCTAACGACCTTGTTGTCTACGGGACAGTAAACAAAACACACACACACACACGGCTAGACGTCCCAGGGTACCAATATCTTCTTTTACTCTCATTATACTGTCGTTCAACAATTATATCTATACTAGAGAACATGAATGATTTAAACGCACTCGAACAGGCATACCCAAGGCAGTGAACATTATTTTATCTAAAAAAAAAAATCACTTGGCATCATGAATGGTAGCTCTCTTGAAACGTGGATGAATGAAAGACCATGTCTGTAGCAAAGAGAGGCTTGATTAAAAACATTAGAGGTTAAAATTTTGAGTATTTCAAATCGTTTAAATACAGGGTAATTCCGTGGTCATCTTCCAAGCTTTTAGGGATGATGAAGAAGGGTAAATGGAACAATCTGAGGGAAGGGAGACTGGTCTGGAAACGACCGAATCGAATGTCATAACCGAAAATCGTTTTGATACCTCTGACAGTGGATCTCTTCTGCTGCAATCGTTTTGCTTTTCCATACTTTGGGAGGAGACAGTGGTATCGACCAAAACAAGATAAAATTGTCCAGTCATGCGCTCTAAAATGTTTACCTTAAGAGCTGTGAGCTGTAGAACACATCTCTTCTCGTGAACAATTGGTCATAGCTCTCAAGGATGCATTTTACAGCCCATATTTACTAGACTACTTTTTACGGTCCATACTGCCTCCTCCCAAATATGGAAAGCAAAGGGTTAGCATTTTTAGCACCACGCTTTCAAAGATGTCAGAATGATTTCGACTTATAACTTTCGATTCGCTCGTATTTGCTCTTACCGGCGACAGTTTCCGACAATGATACATTTACTCTTCCCCATGATTCCGATAAGTTTGTAAAATCAGCACGGAATCACCCTGTTTTTAGTATAATAGTAAGAAAGAGCATGAAACACGATCATCACGTAAAATAAATATTACGGAAGGCGAAGGGAAGATATGTTCATACGTCACAAACTGAACTATATTGTATAATCGTGACTCTTGATACAATGATCTTTTCTGCCTGCATTTTTGATATGAATGAACCGCCCTTAAGCCTTATGTTGATAAAAATTTGACGATGATTTAAGATCGAAAGTAGTGGCAAATAAAAAACCGCCAATAAAACAGATATGGTGGTTTGAAGATATGTTTTCTGTGCCTTGGAATTGCTGGATGGGTTCTGGGTACGTGCAGTGCACGTGTAAAGGAAATTCCATGCAAGACGCAAAGAGTGACCAGTTCTACAATACTGGTGCACCGTTTGCGGTCGGAGGCGTAGGAATGGACCTGTATCGGAAGAAAACAGTGCGACCACCTTGCAGCCACCATCGTTTATGTCGCGTGGGGTTCGTGAGAATAAGATAAGAACGCTTGGGGCGCGGGCAGAGGCATACTCCTATCTATATACAAACTCTGAGACTCGCTATAAAGTTCGTGGCACAAGGCACTTAGCACTGTACTCAATTTAATCGCATATGGAGCGCGGGGGGAATCACTGCTTAAATGGCTCTGTGCCCGCTATAATTGCTTTAATTTAGCTTCTCAGTCCCTGCGTAAGTACGAGGGCCTCCAGAAAAAAATGCCTCCGAATATTTTTTATTCTGTTCTCAATATCGGCTGAGCGGTCAACTTTCCCGCTTCGCTGATACACGTTGAAACACCATGCCGCTACAGGGATCCGAATTGTAGCGTGTAACATGGTGGTGTGTACCTTAACCGTGTCGGTGCGCGAGAAAAAGTGTGCTGTAGTATAGTTTCTAACCGCAGAAAAGGTGTCTCAAACTGAAATACATAGCAGAAAGAAAGCCGTGTGCAGTGATGATTGTAATGTGCGACGCTGGGTTGTTCGTGCTCTAAAACCAGAGTATCAATCGAGTTCCGTCACACAGGTTCACCGACACCAAAAAAGGTCAACAGGCAAAGTCAAGCTCATATTCTTCCGAGATGTTCCAGATCTGGTGTATTTAGAATTCATGCCGAAAGGCACCACCATGAAGTCTGAAAGGTACTGTGAGAACCTCAGGAAACTGAAAGCACTAAATTGGAAGAGTTCTTCGGCACATGGAGCACCCTCTCCTCCAACATGACAATAACAGACCACACACGAGCGCTGCGACATCTGCAATAATCCGACGCTCTTGGTTTCACTGCCACCGATATCCTCCATACAGTCCCGACTTGGTACCATCATATTTTCACCGTTTCCAAAACTTAAAGAACACCTTCGAGGACTTCACTTTGATAGTGATGAAGCGGTGCAAGCAGAGATGAGGTTGTGGTTTCGTCAACAAATTCAAACATTCTACAGTGACGGTATCAACAAACTATGTGTTCGTCGCCAGAGTGACTGTTGGGAAAAAAAAACATGTACACGTGAAGAATAAAGATGCAGAACGTAAATAACGTTTGTTTTACTTAAAAAGCTTTAAGAATTTTCACATAAAAATCCAGAGACATTACTTTTCAGCACGTTCTAGTATATTTCTAGACTCAGCATCTGAAGTTGGTCCCTGGAACATTGCACGTAGGTTGTAATTAATGTCATCTTATTAACTGACTGTTCGACAAAAGGAGCTTTTGTCGAACAATTAATTAATAAGACGATATATTTACAATTTCTACAACATGCAGAGCAACAAACGTACAAGACATTATAGGCTTCTGCTGGATAATTTCTGTCTGTCTTCAAGCGTCTGCCAATTCAGGTTTTTCAGCATTTCCGTGGCACTCTGCGTTTAGTCGAAGAAACCAATGGCCATTCGTGTTGCCCTTCTCTGTACACGCACACAACATCCCCTGGAGATCACAATATCTCCTGTTGTGACTAACAGATGGCAGTGGCTAGAGGCAGTGTTGCCTGCATGCAAGCAGTTACACTCGATAAGGCGCTGCACGCACCGACAAAACAGGCAAAACAGTGAGTGCGGATCTCGAGAAAGAACTACAATTACTGGCGGCTGACCCCTACTAATCGATTCGCCGAAACGTCAATCACAAGCTATTTTAATCAAAATACACAAACAAAAAAATTTGGTTTGTGCTCATAATTTGAAAACGAAATAATTTCACAAATGATACTCAGTTTAAACTGTTCGTAAATAGATGGCAAGAGACTTGCAAGTCTTTGGAAAAACGAACCACGAATGTGTACTACAAAGCCATCCACTGTTGTTGCTGGAATCTCGCTACAACAGCACAAATTTTGCAGCATTGCATCAGTAAGCTTTGCGTTAACTAAGATTAAAGCAATCGACAAAAATCAAGCACTAGTGCAGACACTACTGAAACCAAATACAAAACACACAGTGAAATTAAAGGCTCAAAATCTGATAAATTGAGTTTTCTGCATTCTTCTCCTTGCCGAAATTCGAACCTCGTATACTTTGATTCTTACGTGCTCCTTCGTTTTGCACGCAGTTAGTGTGAATGAGACGACACCTGCTCAGTGCCGCATACAAGGTATTTGTTTCAGATACCAAGACCTAAGAAATCGATCTGAGTTTAGACGTACGGTGGCGGTTGCCGTTGAAGATTGAAGTAAACGATATCAGCGCCTACAGGAATTCAGTGTCTGCAAACAGACGGTGTTATATTAGGCAGAGTAATGAACATGTGCATAGGCAAATTTAGGGAAACTTTTTTTTTCTTGTAAAAAGTACATATACAGCGTCGGCCAAGTGTTAGTTACAGCACTGATTAGTCAGTCATATCTCCCCCCTCCCCCCTCCAACATTATACTAGTTCGCTTATATCAATCACATTTCGAAAGTGCCGACGAGTGATATCAAGCAAGTGCGTCATACATCTAATAATTGCCTCTCAAGTCCGAGCAAGCACGACCGACGGAAATACTTAACATATGCAGAGCAAGAGATTTTCTTTTCTTGCGTTGCAACGCAGAAAGAATCTGCAGCAAACATGCTTATAGGAAACGAGGAGGAGGAGGATAGAAAGGGAGATATGGAGGGAGGGAGAGTCGAGGAAATCCTTTATTCCTTTTTACCCAATGACAAGGAACATCTACATGTAACAGTTTCAAGAAACTGGATGAAGTATCTTGTTTAAATACAACAGTTCTCAATTCGTATGCTGTTCAACGGTGCAAGATGAAAGTCACTTCCCGCAAAGGATCCGCATTTATACGTTATAAACGCTAGATTTCATGGGACATCAAAGTACCCGTGCCTATTATTTGGTATCCTATACTTACAGTTACAGTAACACGGAAATAGATAGGTAAACAGAAAATGGGTTTAGAGCCTTCACTTACGAGGAGCGTCTAAAAACCTCTTGAATGACCCTATACCAGCGGCAGTCATAAAGTAATGGGACGAGAAGTGACTCCTGTGACTCGTTAACCAACAACTCTTACAGAGCTACGTGAGTAGGTCGAGCAGGCGTGGCATTAAGTATTCCAATACAGTATTGGCCATCTCTACGATCGACTGGATGCCAGTCAGCGACTGCTCTGCCGCCCGTGGAGGCTACACCACGTCTTCATATGAGTGTTTCAGAATGGGTCGTTACCTCGCCTGTGTCATTGACCTGTACATGTAATGTTTTCAAGTAAATCCACATGCACTGTTGCAACAATAAATCTTGAGTCAATTGGAAACATCTAAAAGCGTGTACTTTTTTTCCGGCAGCGTAGAACCGATGAGCAGACACTGTGTTTCTGGGGGTGGGGGGCAATGTATCACACTTGCTGATGAAGCACAAAAATAGAAATCATCTCAAAATATATATCGCATTCATGTCAATATCAACTAAATTGATGGCTACTTTAAACGTACTTCTCATGATATAAAACACAGTCTGGTAAATATTGGCATGCTGGAATCTAAACACACGTATACTGGTGAGTCTTCTGTTGGCAGGAGGGACCCATGCGTCACAGGACAATGTCCTATAGATAAGCGCCGTGAAATTACTTCCTCACTGTTCGGTGGCTGGAAGGAGGTACGCCATAGCTGGACACATGACTTCACCAAAGGTGCCACGTTGTTCCTCAAGCCTGACACACCCACACACCGACAAGTGAACCTGCACCCCAACAGCGAGGCAACTCCTTGTAGAGGGATGGCACATCGTGTCTCAGTATTTTCCGCACAGGAATGTTTAACTGTTTCATCTGAGCATCAATTTCACACAGTTCCACAAACCCTGATACCCAGGAGAATTAGGCCCATTTCTCGACCATTGAGGCGCGAAGACTCCTTTAAGCACTCGTTCTGACGTTCGCCGTATAACTTTGCAATAGTATTTTTTTTATTTAGCAGACTTTAGAGGACTCTTAAAGACTCTGAAAAAATTCAAGGATATTGCAGGTGCATGTCGTATACCTCCACCAGAAATTCCGAGGACTTGTACGCGTGGTTGTATCCATGTGCCACATACGGTACAGAAATTTGCTCTATGGGTAAAAGAGAATAAATATTTTTCGTAACAAGACCTAAAATTAGCTGCAAAGACTTTAAAGTAGTTGAACTACCACGATAATTGATACTGCCGAACATTAGATCATTTCCTAGGCGTGTATCTGAACCAGTCAGCTGTGACTTGTTTTTAATTTTGCGTTAACATTTCTTAAATAGCAAATGCCAGTTAGCGTTATAGCCTGTATTAATAAAAGCAGGGTAGCCCTCGTGAAGTTGAGTGACCACGATTTTTGCTTGGCTCCTGAATATAAAGTGCGTAGTTACCTGCAATGCGTAAGTTCGGCCATATATGGTTACTATTGCCGAATGATGTTGACTGTAACTGACTACTAACGTAATCACAGATTCTTCACAAATAATTCTACATGACAAAATTTAAGAAACAAAGATGTTACGACATACGAATAAAATCATATGATTGGATATGATTAGCAGCAAAGATAAAATTTTCATTAATTACCGATTAATGACTGAAAAAGAGGCTATACCGTGCTGAATGATTCCAAATTCGTACCAAATGAATCCGAAGCCATGTAAAGTAGTTCTGAACGGATACCAGTGAAAGGAACATGGCTTGCTCTCGCTGTTTAAAAATTTTAAGAACCAGTAAGTGATTAAAATTTCCATAAAATTCTGCCCTTCCGCGATAGTAGAAAGGAAAAGATGTCTTTAACTTAACGGCTACATCGATGCCAGTTTACCCGGTACAGTAACCTATTTCGAGCGGTGATTGATGCAAAGCACAATGTTTACTTTGCTACATGCGATTTGTGACATGTACAGTCCGATTACTTGGCAGCATGTTGTTTCCTAGACCAACGTACAAGATATTGTACATTAGAGATAATAGTAACAGAGGAAATAAACATATGATACACTTCAATATCTATTGATCATATATGCTCTAGCCGCAGATTATGGGCGGTAATATCTCAAACTGGTCTGGTAAAAATATTTGAATAAGGAAAAGAAATTTAGCAGTTCGCAGCTTTTGTCGATAAGAGTCAAAATTGATCATCACATGCGTCAAAACTGAACAAAGTATTTAAACAAGGATGGCGAAAAAACTCAGCCATGGTCTTATCGATGGAACTATCCCAGAATTGGCCTGAAGTGACTAATGGACATCGCACATAACTTTAATCAAGGATTGCGGATGGCGTTTTGAACGCAGCTTCTCCTTAACGTTAGTTACTGCACAATCTAGGACTCGAGATAGACAGCCTAAAGATAAGACACGCAAAGAGGATGTACGGGCAAGCAAACAGTAGCCTTGCTATTGCATGGCGAAGACAAGGTCAATAAAGACAAAATACTAACGTATTCTGGACAAGCCACAGAAGAAATTAATGTGACGGCATTCCCCTACAATCCTAACAAACTAATGAGGATAGCGGTATTCCAATTTGCAGACGGTTTCTGGCAATTACGAAAACAACCTTTATTCACTGCGTTTCCTGGCTCCGACGTAATTTCAAGTCTACGAATAAATGGTGCAGGAAGGTAAGCGAATGGCACAAGTGAAAACTTGGCGAGAGGCCTGGATAACGATTACCGTCACCTGAAGGTGGCTTGTGACGCACGTATTACGAAGGTCACGACGACTTTGCAGTCGGCTGGTTAGGAAGGGCACAACTACAAAGAATGCGAAAGTCTACCAGTTTGAGCTCCGATTACAGCTAGAATAAGCAGGAGGCGGAGCATCGCTGTTCACCTCGTGCTCTCCGCTCTGGCTGTGGCCCGACGGTCACCATGGTCACAGCCGGCGCTGCTGCAGTATCCGACGGTCTCGCCGCTATCCCTCACAAGCAGTACGCATGAAAACTGCAGCGTATACGGCGACAGGCTGGAGGTATCCTGCCTGTGTCGGAGGTTTTTGCTATCGGTAACCTCGAAATCTGTCGAGACGCCAGCGGGATGCGTTGGTGTGAACTGTAGAACGTCCTGTAGAAGTTCGTTCGGAAATCGGGTGTACTAACTACTGCCTCACGGATTTCCAATAACTTGACTGCAGCCATAAAAAGTTTAGTTACAAATAAAGTTCACTTTAGGAGAAGCCACTGACAAATTTCGTGGAAGAACCAGTTGATATGTATACGTGATATCAAGTAAAGCGAGTGTTCCGTAAAAAGTCTGACTTCTGCCCATCTTCAGTGCGCTAACGTGATAATTGTATACAAGTGTTGTGAAATTCTTTCTTTTTTATCATGTATGGCCTAAGTATTATCTTACGCACCTCAATGTATTCACTGAACTGTGGATGAAGCCCGACCAACAGGCATTGCATGCACTGATCACAGATGATAGTGCACTGAGAATGGGTAGTTCCTAGCTGAAATCTAGATCTGCCAATAAAAAAAGTTAAAAAGGACGACTGACAGCTGAAATCTATTATTTACAAATAAAAACATGTTTCAGATATTTTGACTTATTAGTCATCTATTAGGAACATTTCACTTACTATCTGTGGAAGGGACACTAACATATCTGTTTCTTTTTTAAATACATATTATGTATTTTTGGTTTATAACACTATGGACCTATGGAACAAAAGTATATCTAATCTAAAAAACTGCCAGTACTTATTCACATCCGAACTTGCCACGAGGCAGTAAAAAAGCGTAAGCGAATGAGGGAGAACTGTGGTGAGGAAGGCGAATGGTCGACTTCGGTTTATTGGGAGAATTTTACGAAAGAGTGGTTCACCTGTAAAGGAGACCGCATTTAGGACGCTGGTGCGACCTATTCTTGAATACTGCTCGAGTGTTTGGAATCCGTACCAGGTCGGATTGAAGGACGATATCGAGGAAATTCAGAGTCCCGTCGGATTGAAGGAAGATATCGAAGCAAGTCAGAGGTGGGCTGACAGATTTGTTATCTGTAGGTTCGAACAATACATAGGTGTTATGGACATGCATCAAGAACTCAACTGGGAATCCCTGCAGAGAAGGCGACGTTCTTTTCGAAAAACACTATTGAGAAAATTTCGAGAAACGGCATTTGAAGCTGACTGACGAAAGATTCTACCGCCGCCAACATACATTGCGCGTAGGGACAACAAAGATAAGACACGAGAAATTAGGGCTCATACGGAGGCATACAGACAGTCGCTTTTTCCTCGATCTATCTGCGACTGGAACAGGAAAGGAAATGAGAAGTAATGGTACAGAGTACCCTCCGCCACGCACCGTACGGTGGCTTGCCGAGTATGGATTTGGATGTAAGGATGCTGTCAATAATGAGAGATTTCTAATACGTCCAAATATATCTACGTGAGACAGCAACCTGACGCCTGCAGTGTATTTTGCCTTATTAATACAAGAAAACGAGTAAAAGACAAGACGATATCTTTTCTTCGACTCAAGACTCTATTAATGAGGCTGCTGCAAGACATATTTTACAGTAAAACAAGTCGTATTTATCGTATCAGCAATCGAATGAGTCTGCGACTCGGTACACTGGCCAGAGAATACTCTTTGCATAGATGAGTGCGACCTAACTACGAGTACATAGGTCTAATGTTTACGTAATGAATGTGCTAACAGAGAATATCAAACATGTGAGAAAGGTACAGACACCTGCCAGGTACAGTTATAGGCTATTACCAGTGCCACTGGTATGGCAATCGGGTTAGGTGCCCTAAGCGCTGTTTCCTTGGGGGCACAGGTTTGTGATTAAACAAAAATGACAAACGGTGAAAGAAGAAATAGGACTGGAGGACACTGATGTGGGAATGGGGCGAAGACGTCGCGTAAGATCAATTTCACCCACATACGGAAACAATAGTGTAATGTCCTTGGCTAATAGCTGGAGCCACTCTCGTTATGCCAAGTGATCCAACGCAACGGAATTACAAGGAAAGTATTTTGCGTTAGTTATTTTGTTTGTTAAGGTTTTTCATTGGCAGCAATGAAACTGGAATCGCATTAGGATCGAAACAAGGCGACTTTGGACTGCCTGTTTTCCACGTTTCGAAGTGTATCATACAAAAGATAATTAGAACTGTGTACCTTTTACTTCATTGTAAAGTCGTGTTTATCTGAAAAATCGAGCAAACAAGCTAGTCAGCGAGTCAGCGTGGGGAAAAAAAATAGCATGAAGTCAGTGGGACAGCAGGGAAGAGCACAATCGAAATTTGCCATGGACAACAGTTATTCTAGTACACTCGCTGGTACCATAATCGAAAAATGTTGTACGGAGAAAGTGGGGCGTGAAATTCTTTATTAGCATGGCACCCAATCCTTGTAAGACTATTGCGTTAGTTCACAAAACTCTGCGACCTTGTTATGTGTCGGTGTCTGTTATTAGTTTCTACGTGACGTCTGTGTTCTCTCTCTCTCTCTCTCTCTCTCTCTCTCACACACACACACACACACACACACACACACACACACACACACAGAATGAATGAATGCGAAATATCTTTCGCGGTCTTTTCCGCAATCGACGCCGTTGGTAATAAAGTAATAAGTCATCTTCGCAAGTTTAGTTTAGTTCTATGCATGTTCTATGGATCACAATTGCAAACTATCGCTGTGACGTGGAAACGAGTCCGTCTTACACGTATAATACTGTTTCACAGTAAAAAGGATGGCACCATACTGACAATTTATGTGACTGTTTACTTTTTGTATACATATAGTGATTTTTACTTAACTAACTCCAACTCTCTTTCCGTCTGGTACAGGCAATTTTCGAGCAGATATGATTTAGGTTTAGGTTTGAAGCTAATTTCATTATTAAGTTCTTCACATCAATGAGCTGACGGTGAAAGAGAGTTATGGCTGAATACCTCACTCGATCCAATGAGACACGAAAGCAGTGATGGATAGATTGAATCACTTCTCCTTCTGGTATTATACCACTAAACCACCTGCACCCGATTCTTTAAGGACTCGAACTCCCAGGTGCAAAACAGCTTCAAACGTTGAATTCTTTACACATGAGTTACGGTGTGTTAAATATTTGACATTAAGCATGCAAGCGGAAAAAAAAGTTTTGAAAACGTTTGAAAGTATATTTAAAACTTGTTGTTAGTCGTTAAGTACTAATTATCAAACAATGGATAATCATGGTCGGGGAAATATCCGCTCCTTTTTAAGCAAAAACTAGTTTTTCACACATCTCAATGTTCATAACGACACATCTCTTGAACTATGTGTCGCATTATGATACAATTTTGCAGGTACATTCAATGGTAATGTGGATACTGTCTGCAAAATGTGTTGCGAAGAGTGTTAGTAGTAAAGAACTAATAAATTAAAGTGTCGTACCGGATGTTGAAGTTTTACTGCATGAGCATCGAAAATGTAGTAAGCGATGAACGTTTTTGCTTTCATCATTTCGTGATGGTTTCAGCGAAACACAGTTTCGTAAGGTTCTGAAATTACGTGTGACGTTCGTTGGAAGACGCTAAGCGCTCTCATTCACAGGCACTGGATAAAAATAACCAGGGTAATGTGCGCGGTGTGAGCTATTCTGCCTCAAGACATGTACAGAGTTTCTAACAGTAAAACTTGTCTTATTGTGTTAAGCCTTTAACATAAGATTGTATCTCTTAATGGGTAGATTACGGAATCATTTTTAATTTTCATATGCAGTCAATACTTGTGGGAAACACTGAAAATTAAGTTTTTTGCCCCTGGGCCGGCCGCTGTCGGATTCTAGGCGCTTCATCCGGAACCGCGCTGCAGCTGCGGTCGCGGGTTCGTATCCTGCCTCCGGCAGGATGTGTGTGATGTCCTTAGATTAGTTAGGTTTAAGTAGTCTAAGTCTAGGGGACTGATGACCTCAGATGTTAAGTCCCACAGTGCTCAGGGCCATTTGAACTTTTTTTTTTTTTTCCCTGGGCCCTGGAAGTCGATAGGTAAACCATTCGAACTGTGGCTGATCGTTGACTGGGGCTGTTGTCAGCGTATCGTAAGTGTTTAAATAGATCTAAGAAGATCTCTACCGTGGACATTAGCTGTTAGACTTGCTGTGAAAATATATGGAACTCTCTGTATTGCATAACGCTAATCTGTTTCGCTACACGGGTTTAGGTGTTCGGTCGGGTTGACAAATTATTGTGCCAGTGAAGTCGTGACTTCAACCTACGGAGACTATAAACCAAAGTCGCCACGCTACCAAGCTGCGGGAAGGTGTGCGTGCGTGCTGCAGGTGTCTCGGGCGGCTATAGGAGGAGCTGTGGGTCCCGCCAGCGGAGCCCTGCCAGGAAATGGAGGTCATGCGGCCAGGCAGCAGCACTCCACGTGCGAGCGGGGATCCTCGCGTCTGATGCAACCAGCGAGGCGCCTGCGCTGCGTCCGGCTGCTTACTGTGCCCCGGCCCCACGCCGGAGCTCACCCGGTTTAGAAGGTCGCGTTTCTCACCGTGAAGCACGCCAGACGACTTTTCCATCGTGGCCGGTGCACGCTCGGAAACGAGCTGGAGCATCACAGGAAACAGTGTCTTGCTCGCAAATCACACAGTTGTGTACGACAAGGTTCAAATGGCTCTGAGCACTATGGGACTTAACTTCTGAGGTCATCAGTCCCTAGAACTTAGAACTACTTAAACCTAACTATCCTAAGGACATCACACACATCCATGCCCGAGGCAGGATTCGAACCTGCGACCGTAGCGGTCGCGCGGTTCCAGACTGTAGCGCCTAGAACCGCTCGGCCACTCCGGCCGGCGTACGAGAAGGGGCGCGAGAAAAACTGTTACGTTAGTTTTATTGAGCCACGCATAACCTCTCTAGTCCATACGATACCTTCGTCGTTCTGTTTGTTGCAGTTCAGTCACTAAGAACATAAGCTTTTAACTACCATTACAAATGGTTGCGATACAAATTTACAACAGTCTTCTGTATTAGCTAAAAATTATTTCATCATTCTCACTTTTCTTTTTTCTAAAACTCGAAGGTCACCCTTATTAGATCACTGCTTCTGCTGAGTAGCAGAATGTTTAGAACATGTGAACTACAAAATTCTTTGGTCCATTTCCCTTGCCATGTCCACAAAATCGAACGAATTCTCTCTCTCGAGAGAGAGAATGATATCGGATATTACAGAACATACGAATACTTCTATTAAATTAATAAGAACATCCAAGAATATTTTAGAAAACGAGAAGGTGAATAAAAAAGCATTTGGGGATAGTAGGACTTGAACCAACTACGAGTATATTTGACTTCACATTCCCGCGCCTGACTTTTATTGATTACAAATCTTTTCGAGAACGTCGAGGTTTTTTTTCCCCATCATCAATGCGCCTTTGCCTTGAAACGGCATATTTTCACAACGCGCAAGTTCTAATACGAAAACAACCATCCAAGAAAATTCTTCGACGTTTTTGTTATTTTACTGCAACAAAAAAAAAGCGTTTTTCGAGAGATTCTCGATGTGCGAGCGCATTGAAACAGCATATATTCACAGGACGTACGTTGTAATATAAAACTCATCAAACATGGGCTCCAACTACAAACGAAATAATCTGGTTTGCCGTCTGCTAGTCCCGTGCAACGGAATCTTGCATCTCAGTAGTCACGTTCCTCTCCACCAGACAAAAATCTGACATATCTTATTCAGCATTTCCTGATTCTAAATGCTGTGAACGTGAAACTGAACGTGATGACGTCATAAAACCCTCTCGTCCACGAACGCTGTCATGGTTCGTATGGGATGGCTTTAAGTGTTAACGTCCCGTCGATGACTAGATCATTTGAGACGGAACACAAACTCCAACTGGCGAAGGAATTCGGTCGTGCCGGTACTTGCCTTCAGCGATTTGGGGAAATTACGTGAAAGCTAAATCTACATAGCACAACGTGGATTTGAACCGCCGTCCTCCCGAATACGAGTCCACTCTCTTAGCGTTGTCCTATGTATAGAGAACAGGCCGCGACGTTTGTGCAGCAGTCAGCTCAGAATAATATCTGTGTAATCTCTAAATGGCGATTAATTATTCAAATAAATTTACTGTACTCTCCGAGATAGTTTCAGAAATTAAAGATGAGCTACACAACTCGCTGTTAGCGCATAAACGCGCGTTGCTGTGAGCAACAGATTACACAAACAGCGCGCTTTTTGTTCAAAGGGACGTAACAGTGACGTTGCTCTGCGCCCACTTTTCGTTCGACGGAGCACAAATATTTTGTCATGGCGAAGGTGGAATAAACAAGAGTAACACCTCATCGTTTCCACTGCACGAAATTTGTTTGTTTGTCGTCTGAAGCGTGGACCAGACATCACTCTTCCTTACACGGAGCACATCTGCAACTGTATAGAATGCATCACTCAAATTTCGTCTTACGCCCTTCACAGTCTCTCAGAGCACCGCTTCGTCACAGGTCATCTGATCCCGAAAGTCAGTAATTTCGCCCTATCACTACTACCTTACAACAGGAAGATAACACGTTAACTTCCGTACTTAGTCACAACTAGCCTTACATCTTGCACACTTCACGAGACAACTGGTCGACGACTAGGAAGCGACTGTAGCGCCACCGTTTTCAGGCTCGTCACACTCGCGGAACGAAGTTTGTGTAGCGTTGATGTAGCAGTGGCGCCATGTGATCTGTAATGCGTGTATCTCCCAACATAAGTGTCGTACACGTTCCATTTTGCAGATAGACTGCGGAGGCTGCCGGTAACAGCACAACACAAACGGCTGTTTTTGAGATATTGCCGTGACCGGAAAGCATGGACTGCTGATGAATTGCGTCGCATTGTCTTCAGAGACGATTGGCGGTCGTGCACTAACCCAGATGGCAGCGACCTGGGGGGCGGAGGGAGTCCCATTCTAACAATGTTCTTCAGACGCACCGTGGTGTTAATCCTTGCACAGTGATACGGGGAGCGATCGGATATGACTTTAGGTTGGTTGGTTGATATGGGGGAGGGGACCAAACAGCGGGGTCATCGGCCCCATCGGATTAGGGAAGGATGGGGAAGGAAGTCGGCCGTGCCCTATCAAAGGAGCCATCCCTGCAATGTCTTGAAGCGATTTGAGGCAATCACGGAAAACCTAAATCAGGATGGCCGGACGCGAGTCTGAATCGTCGTCCTCCCGAATGCGAGTTCAGAGTGCTAACCTCTGCGCCACCCCGCTTGGTATGACTTCAGGTCACGGCTGTTAGTGACTGGGGAACTCTAATGACACAACGGTGCATCGCGGACATCCGGTGAACTCTCACGAGACAGTGTATTTGTGCCATTTTTCAATACATGGCATGTGTTTCTATGAACTACCTGTGTGGTGTCGAGGCACTCCTCTGTTCAGCAAGATCCCCAGATCTGTTCCCGACAGTATATGGGTGGGACCAGCTCTGACGTCAGCTCCATCCCAGTGTCACTATCCAGGATATTAAGGACCAGTTACAACAGTTGCCGGCCATCTTGACTTACGAGTGGAAGCATCGGCTTTATGACACCCTTCCCAATCGAATCAATGAATTCATCCACGCCAGAGGCAAATTATGTCATACTAGTAAGTGGGCTCAAACTGCCAAGCTCTTCGTAAAGTTGGCTCGATATTGTAATCACCGAAATAACTCCCCTAACCCTTTCAACCTGTTTTGATTTCTTCTTCTCCTTCCCTTCTAAGCGCTTCACTTTTTTGTGAGACTGTCATAGTTACTATGTTGACAAGACTGCATTTATGAATATATTTTTAGAATGGCGAGATCTACTCCGCTGTGAAGTAAGTCAGAGCTGTGATTACGTTTGCTGCGTTGCAGCGCCAGCTGGTGCTACTTAAAGTTGAGAAATCATGCCATGCAAAATGCCGGAGAATCTAATGGATAGCACGCTTAGTAACAAGCGATTCCAAATATTCCTCACGAACCCTATTTAATCTTTATACCAGCGATAAGCCCAACGCTCATGCTGAAAAGATGCAATTTGCTGACGACCTAGCACTAGTTTATCGAGCAGGAAACCTGGAAGAAACTGAAGGAGCTCTGACAAAAGAGTTACACATAGTGGGCGATTACTTCAAGAAATAGACATTGCAGTGAATACCATCTAAAACAGAGGTAAGTGCTTACCGTCTTAATAACCGAAGGCGACTCGGAATTAAATGTGGAACTTCCTGGCAGATTAAAATTGTGTAGCGGACCGAGACTCGAACTCAGGAGCTCTGCCTTCTCCTACCTTCCAAACTTCACAGAAGCTCTCCTGCGAAACTTGCAAGACTAATACTCCTGGAAGAAAGGATACTGCCGAGACATGGCTTAGCCACAGCCTGCGGGATGTTTCCTGAATGTGCGCTGATATGAAACTTCCTGGCAGATTTAAACTATGTGCCTTACGTGGACTCAAATACACAACCTTGGCTTTAGCGAGGCCTGATCTTACCGACTAAGGTATCCAGGCTGTTCTCGAATTCTCTATTAAGACACACCTATTTCTCCTGATTTTAAATGACAGGTTCTTCGTAGCTTCTGTGATGACAGTATAACGGGTAGGACATGGGAGTTCAGAGTACGAGTGATAAATACGGTTCGCCGGCCGCTGGTGGCCGAGCGGTTCTAGGCGCTTCAGTCTGGAACCTCGCGGCCGCTACGGTCGCAGGTTCGAATCCTGCCTCGGGCATGGATGTGTATGATGTCCTTAGGTTAGTTAGGTTTAAGTAGTTCTAAGTTCTAGGGGACTGATGACCTGAGATGTTAAGTCCCATAGTGCTCAGAGCCATTTTTTAAATACGGTTCGATCAACATGAGTGACGACGGCTGAACATCTAGCCAAGCGAACCAGAGTAATGCAGTATAGAAAAGCACGATTTCGTGCTAGTTGATCACTTACTATCGAGAAAAAGACCAGGGAAACAGCTGATCCAACAAATCGGTCTTTTAGTACAAAGCGCGAGGACTGTTATAAATTCCTGCCGTTCTGGTCATCAGGGACTGTCGACAAACGAGATAACTGTGTTCGCTGAACTGAGGTGCCTGAATGCAGCACGGTGGCAAATAAACGCTTCATTAGAAGGGACGGTAAGCAGGCGCCTCCGGGAATATTTAAAGCAATCCTATGTGACATAACCACGAAAAGACTTCCATCACTGAAGTACTTCAGCTACCTCCACCGCACGCCCTTCTAAGAGATACTTATAATATGTTGAATGAGAATATTAGCGTTTTTACCTGTCAAAATACTGAAGCGACGATGTTTTGTACACTGAAAGGTACTTTTAACACTGTTCTACAGCCGTTGTTAAAAGAGGATAATAGTTATATAAAGCTATTTAATGTTCCCAGTGCAACGTTTTGCAAGAAATATTCTCAAGAAGGATATATGTGAAAGGCAAGACTGACAATATTCGTAGTTTCATTTCCAGAACCAAGTAAACATCGCATAATCAGGTAACTGAAATGTGTTGTCAGCTTAAAATATAGTTAACACACGAACACGAACCATCTTTACATTACTGTACTGTTCCTTTAAAAAACCTTGTCGAAAGAAATGCGCCATTATAATTTTTAGAAAACTTTGTTGCCTTAGTATCTCGACGAAAAAGAAGTTCACGAATTACACAGCAAAGTACTCATCTCTTTGTGTACCATTAAAAATTTTGTTTCGATGCATCCACCGTTTAAGAAAAATTATGGGAGACAATGTTATGTGTGACTCCATGCAAACAGCTGTACTGCCATCACAGGGCCTACACGCGAAATAGCAATTTTCGTTGTACACCACAGCTAGAACAATTGAATGGAATGTATAGTGTCTTGAAAACAGATTATAAGATAAACAGCAAAAAAAATAAAGGCGATGGAATGTAGTGAAATCACGTGAAGCTGACAGAATTAGATTAAAAAAAAGATACGAAAATTAGTAGGTGAGTTTTGCTATTTGGACAGCTAAGTAACTGGCGATGGCCGAAGTAGAGAGTATATATAAAATGCAGAATGGCAACAGCACAAAAGAGTCTTTGAAAAAGAGGAATTTACTAACGCTAAATATAAATTTTAGTTTTGAGAAATATTTTCAGAAGGTATTTTTATTAAAGTAGGAAAAGCGGACATAAAAGAGAGGGAAATTCATCCTAAATTCTGGGACCTACCCCAGAGCAAATGAAACTATAAATTTAGAAGCAACAAAGCAGTATCAAGAAATCAACAAAACATACCGGAGAAGGTGGATCAGTTTCTTTTTACTTGTGAAAACAATGGGGGACAACAGAAAAATTAAAAATACTTCCAGTATTTTAGTAGCAAGAAATAGGTTAACGAAAAGAGTCACCAGTATTTCAATAACAAAAATCAGTAGATCAAAGATACTTATAAAGACCTGAGAATAGATTAATGTAATTGAAGATTACATTCAAACAGAAAAAAATTGAGAACCACAACGAACAACTTAAGGTTCAAAAATGGTTCAAATGGCTCTGAGCACTATGGGACTTAACATCTGTGGTCATCAGTCCCCTAGAACTTAGAACTACTTAAACCTAACTAACCTAAGGACATCACACACATCCATGCCCGAGGCAGGATTCGAACCTGCGACCGTAGCAGTCGCACGGTTCCGGACTGAGCGCCTAGAACCGCGAGACCACCGCGGCCGGCAACAACTTAAGGGTTTTCGAGAAAAAGAGGAAGGTGGAAGAATGTTCACCCAGGAAGAAATACACCAGCAGAAGAAGAGAATGAAAGAGAACTGGAAATATAGGAAGAAGAATCTCGTTCGAAGGAACTTCTCGGAGTAATTGTTTTACAAGGTCTACTGCTGGTCAGATTCGTCACAAAAAGAAGATCGACCGATCGTAGGAAATGGCGTTTGTGTTACGAATATAAAATAAAATTCTTAGTTCCATAGGCGAGGAATGATTACACCAGCAATGCGTAGGTGGTAGCTGCTGTTAACAGTACTCCCTGCAAGGAGTTTTGCGTATACACACCGCACTAATGAAGAACACTACACTCTTGTGACATTAACATAACATTCAAAAATGTTGCACTTCCTCTTTGTCTACTGCTTGTTGTTCTGTCTGAGACTGGACAGATTTTTCCCGTCTACGGCATCGTCTTCAGAATCGTGACAGCGGTGGCGGCGGCTGTAGTTGCTGTTGCTGTTCTTGTGCCGTTTCGTGAATGTCGAGGAACTCTGTGTGTTGCAGTCAACGGATTCAGATTGGAGACGAATGCTTGACTCGCAATTTGAAGGTATTCGTCACTACGTTTACATGGGACCCCAAAAACTGTTCTTCGTTAGTTGATTTTCCAATTCCACTTTCGGTTGGTCATATAAACACTACCACACTGATACTGGAAATGCTGTTTCGGTTGCGGGATTTTGTTAACACAATCGGTATTCGCGCCATATACAAATGATGTATTTCCTGAATTAGGCGAGAGTAATAAAAAGATTTCGAATGAATTAATTCGCCGGGTACGATTTTTTAAGATACCTTCTGGTACAATCTACTTCTGCTTCTTCCTACTTACATGCTGACTAGCATCCATACAAAAGTACTGATAGTCTCACAGAAAAGTGCTGAGAAAATTGGATCAGCTGCATTGCAGATACTTCTCGATTAAAAAACCAGTGGCGCTCGGGAATTCTATACTTGATCGGGCTTGAAAAATCGATTTATGTCTAAAATTTAAGCACAACTGCGGAAAACAGTTGGCGAAATTTGGTTTTCTTCTTCTGGAATTTCGGTCGGGGAGGGAGGTGTTCAACATAGGCCGTGCCTACAAGTGTTCCTGTAAACAGTGTCCTTTCAGAGATGTCCCCAATACGTAAACGCGTTTTAACAATTTCTGAATATCAGAACAACTAATGTGAATGCATCTGAATGTCGAAGTTTCGGTGGTTGTCGACGTTGTTGACGGCTGCATTCATTTTAGTTGTTTCAACATTCAATACGCCGCAATATGTTCAAGTCCCTCAACGTCTGTATACCTCAATAATTAACCATATTCTGCTAACATTACAACTATTTTTTCAAGTTAGTACAACACGTAATTTCAGCAATCATGCATACTATAAATGTGAATTTAGTTTTAAAACGTGATCAAAATTCTCGCAAGTCTGACATGAGGACCGTGTGATTGAAGCAGGAGAATGTGGTGCAGGGAAACCCAGCAAGAATGAGGTACTTAGTGTGAAAACTTGGATGAGCGTTAAGCTTCTGAGAAGGCCTCAAGCCTACCCCACTGGCAAAGATTCTCTGTGTAGCACACGCATGCGGGAAACGCCGGTCGCCCGGAAACCGCGTTAAGCTGTAAATATTCCACACCCACTGCTGAACGGCGGTTAGGCAACGACAAAACTGTTGCCATTAGCAGCTTTTCAAGAATAGTGACGTAGGAAGCAGTCCTGGCGCGCCGATAACGCCGTTAGAGAGCACAGTAGCGTCCTTACACTGTGTTTTGACATACGCCCATGGCACTATCTGAAAGGATACGATGCCCGAGACCAGGCAGGAACGAGGGCAGTAATGGACTACAAACCACCCCAGCATCTACGTGCAGTGATCTAAAGGAACAAACGAAGTAATCAAAACTACGTCACCGCATCAATCCTTGAATGAATCTATATTGGTATTAAAAAGTGAAACACTTCCTAATGTTCTGCAGAAGTGTTTTCGCTTTTAACATTGGCATATCTGCCACGCACTGTTGAGTTAATGCTTCAAAGAATCTATACTTTTTATGTGGTAAAAGAGTCCACTACTACCGGCAGATGCGGCTACACATCGTTTCAAGCCATGAAAGCTTGTCTCAAGAGAGAAATCACTTATGGCTCGCAATAATATTCGCGTAGACAATATCACCCTCAAAATATTCACTTTTGTTTCGCTTCACTCAACATACGTACTTTTAAAGCGAAGAAAAAAACCACATTCCTGGTGAATATGTATAACACACCTCCTTATCCGGTTATTCTAGGCAAGTTTCTTCGACAAAGGACTACCTTCTTAGTACAGCGACATCTCTTCCGGTAATTGGTATCTATTTTAAGGGCGATAAATCCCTTTTCTGTGAGCGAAATCACGAATTTTATTAGCCGTTCCGAATTTCAGGGAAGGAGAAAATTTTCATTGCTGGTATGTTCAACCGCGCTGCGCAGAAGAGCTGCTGGTTAGCTCTTTTCTAGTCAAGAGACTCCACGTCGGTGTACTGTATTGAGACTGGAATCTTTCAGCGTTACTTTATAGGCTGAAGGCGTAAGACAGCGTTCGTGAAGCCACAGCTTTAAGTTGAAACGTGTGATATTATTGGATTTCAGACATTTTGCATATGAGGAAAGGACAGCCATCGAGCTGTACTTTGTAATGATACTAAGCATGACAACGCGAGAGTAAAGAAACGAAATCTGTTTATAACGTGCGCCTATACCAAGACGCGCGGCCAGCGTTTAAAAGGTACTTATAAACACTATGACTCGCTGGGCGCAGATATTTAAAATCATTGCCGCAGCGCTTGATAGCAAGAAGCTGCGAAACAGAAGAAAGAACAATTTATCATTTGTTAGGAAAATTCTAGAGTCTTTATAGTTAGTTGTACTTCTGGTCGCCGATATGTTAACATGTACTTCATTACCTTTGATGTTTGGTCGCCGACTTGTTAAGACGTGTCGTGTAGCACCGCTACAAGTTATATTTCATTTAGTGTGAAAAACCACGTTATCATCAAGAAAGAAAACGCTTTTGTAAACCTTGTGACGATAAAAAATACTTACGCGCACGCCAGGACATTTAATTTTTTACAAAATATCACACATACAAAAGCAGCGATTGTTGGATTGCTCCATGTATGAGAAAAACATAAAAAAGTAAGTTTTGTATTCATTGTAAATTTGTTAATGTTTATAGTTTAACGCCTTTGTTCTTTGAGAATATATTGATGCTTCACTGTACAGAAAATCTATGCTTATTCTTTTCTTTAAATTAACCACAAATAATGTTTATGTTTAAATGAACTTTGTTACAGGTTCGCTCTTTATCGCGGTGTCTCGATTGTATTTGGGAGACCATTAATGTGTTCAGTTTCCGATCTGACAACTTTTTTTACAAAATTTCACTGTTTTGCATTTTTTTTATTATTCAAATAGGTCCCTTAGGTAATTTCATTGAAGAGTCTGATTGCGTGAAAGCAATCCGGGTTAAGAGGTCATTTGAGAAACTATTTTCACGCAATCAATCTGTACGTCTCCTGAACACAATCGAGAACCGACGCATCGTCGATCATTCATTAATTTTTCTCTCTTTCCAAGTCGTACAAAAAAAAAAAAAAAAAAAAACCGGCCAAGGAGAACAGCTGTGAGTACGCAATCTAGTGTTAAAAGGTTGCATTCTTTATCTTGTCGGCAAACATTGCCATAAATTATCATCATCAATGTTATATTTGGTTAAATACGAAAAGCAAAAACCTTTTAACGCTAGAAACGACAATCTATACAGCACCCTTAGCGTCGTTCGACAAGAGTTCATTACGTTCAGCATCGAATTTCACAGGCTTTCCTACTACTACTAACTTTAAAATCGTATTTATTTATTTTTGAGGTTCCATGGGTCGATGCGAAACCGAGCTACATGGACGAGTCAGTACATAGTTCACATAAAGCTGATTATTAAACTAATAAAAAAGAATTAAAGAAATAATAAACACGAAATATATTGTGAAAGAGTATACGAATTAGGTAACTTATTACAGAAAAAAGTTCTCAAGTACTGCGAGAAACTCCAGTGTAGAACAGAAGGAGTGTGCCATAATCAAACTTTTCAACTTGAATTTTGATACTCGGAGTGTCACTCAACTTTTTCAGTTCTGCTGGTAGTCTCTTGAAAATGACACCTACGTAATAGTGCACATCTCTCTGTACAATGCTTAAGTAAGTGTTATTCGAGTGAATATCGTTTTTCCGGCTAGTATTCACTGAATGGATGTAGCAATTTCTTCTGAATGAATCTATATTGTCATCAACAAATTCCTTGAAGGAGTATATGTGCAGTGATGGCAGCGTTAGAATTCCTACAGGTCTGAACAACGGCCTATATAAAGTTCGCGAACTGACACCTGGATGTGTCTGAACACCTGCTTTCTGAGCTAAGAATATTCTGGACAGTGGCACCAAAGTATAACACCGTACGCGGCAACAGAGAGAAAGTAGCAAATTAAACGATTATTCCTGTTTCAGTGTCAGAGACAGTGGAGATCTTTCTTGCAAGGAAGATAGCAGCATTTAGTTTCTGCACGAGATCTTTAATGTAATACCTCCAGTAAGCCTTACATCTGCCCTCCCTCAAGCCTTGAGACGGTCGACTTCAGTGACTGGCCACCTTTGCACATTGAAATTGACTTTTATAAGAGTGCAATTTAAGAAACTGTATGCACTGCGTTTTATTGCAGGTAAGTGTTAACCTATTCTCTGAAGACCATGAGCTTATGTTACTGACTACCCTATTAGTTACATCAGTGGTCGTCAAACTCTTCTTCCTCGAGAGCCAATACTGACAATGTAGGACGGCGCCTCGGGCTACATATCTACCCATCTTATTGTTAATTACTAATATACATAAATTAGTATGTTATGAGCCCCCCAACAGCTAGCTGTAGTAAGAGCGCGATAAATCGGCCGCTGGCCAGTAGTGAACGCTGAAGTCGGAAGAATCGCGTCGACTGTTCTCTGTTCCAGATTGCTGCCACTCCCAGCGGCCCCGAACTTGTGACACTGTCATTGACTGACCAAGCGTTGGTGTGCTCTCTGTGTGAGCGGATACTTGATTATAGCCGTAATTGTACTTCAATTTACTATGCAATACGAGACACGATCACACATGTTTACTAAATGTTCTGAGTGTCATTTTTCTTCTACCCATTTTCTTGTAATATAATAGCCTAAATTTAATTTCACATTTCTTGCTACAAATATGCATCACATTTGAAGATAACCATCTCTACAACTCGCATTCATGAATTCATGTTACTAAGTTGTCCACGCTGGAAGACACACAGTAAAACATTCCTACTCTCACATCCTCGAGCCCCGCTATGGCCGCTCCATTTATCCCTCTGCCCCTTAGATAAGCGGCCAACTTTACTTCGCCCAAGGTCGAATTCACCAACGTAAACTAAAATTAAACGCATTTTAAAACATTATTGTCTCTGTAAGTATTTTGTTACTGAGTAGGAAAACTGCACTCTTAAGAATTTCTTAATAGCAGTTGACGTTTCAAGACCACTCAACTACATCACTTACGTTCCACGTCTTTCACAACAGTACTTCTGTCATATGTCATTCTCAATAGCAAATCATTGATATACAGGGTGTTACAAAAAGGTACGGCCAAACTTTCAGGAAACATTCCTCACACACAAAGAAAGAAAATATGTTATTTAATTGTAAAAATACAGCAACCAGCCACTTTTTAATGCGTTTTTATTTATGCCAATATGCATTTCGGGTTTGCACCCATCTTCAGCTGGCAAATTACATGGATCTTCAGTTACTACAGTAGTACAATCTCGACAGCAGTTTGGATGCTGCAGCAGACCTGTGCAAAAGCAACGATTCTAATCATTTTCTTCAATTTCGCGAGTTTAAAGTTATGCACTATCAGTTGTTCATTTTACTTACATTCTCCTCTCCTTGTTTTTTCTTAACTTTTCTTCTTTCTTGCAACAACACAAACACTTTTCACCACGTATTTTACACAGGCGCACTGCGTTATCCGCCATGTTGTCGACTGACAGTTTTTGTTTACATACAAACGGTTTATCTATGGACAGAGTTATATTTTTCGAAAGTGTTGAGGTTATAAGATAAGCTACTGTTTTCCAAACATTGACTTGGGTGACAGAAGTATTATAAGTACAATGTATACAATTTTTTTTTTTTTTTTTTGTAGTATTGAAGATAATAAACTAATATAACACATTTATACAACACAGTAATTCATAAATTTACAATATAACAAAGATAGAATTAAGATTTTTATGTTTTATACTATTACATGCATTTGGTTAGGTTTATATTAGATTATGTTATTTCTTGATTGTGCTTAGTGAGTGGTTTGATAAGTAGAGTGTGGAAGTTTTTAAGAAATATTCGGTTTGGTAGCTCTGTTTGGTCGTTAAGTATGTCAGAAGGGGATGCATGTTTATGTGAATAAATTTCGATTTCTTCTAGGAGGTTCATTCTTTTTCCTTTGTTGGCTAGGTGGAGAACTTGTAGGTTATGGGATATGTCTGTTACTTGATGTTCTTCTTCTGCTACATGTTGGGCGAATGTGGATTTATTTAAGTTTTTTAAACGAAGAGCATCCATGTGTTCTCGAAACCGTATGCTGAAGTTTCTCCCTGTTTGGCCTATGTATGTTTTTGGACATGAGTTGCAGTTAAGTTTGTATATTCCTGATTGATTGTACAGTTTGGTATTATTTTTAATGTTATGGATAGCTTTGTCCTTTATTTTGTTATTTGTATAGTAGCTAATTTTGATATCTGTTCCTCGGAACAGCTTTGCTATTTTATATGATAGCTTTCCTACAAATGGCAAGCTTACATATTTTTCTTTTGGCTGTGTTGTGGCATTCTTTAATGTTGTTTTGTTATTGTATTTGTTTATGTGGGGATTTATCTTAGAGTTTAGTTCATCTATTAATTTTGGATTGTAACCATTATTGTAAGCAATTGCTTTGATGGTGTTTAGTTCTTCTATTTGATCAGCTGGTTCTAGTGGTATTTTGTGCATTCTGTTTAGCATTGCTCTGTATGAAGCCGTCTTATGTTTATCCGGGTGGCAGGATGATTTATTAATTGTGTTATCTGTGTATGTTGGTTTCCTGTATACTTGAAATTTGTGTTTGTTGTTGGAGTTACTTATGCAGAGATCCAGAAAATTTAAACCTGCTTCTGTCTGGTGTTCTACAGTGAAGATGATGTTCTGATGCATTTTATTCATTTCTTTTGCAAGGTTATCAATTTCTTCTGCTGTGCCATCAAATAGGATTATTATATCATCAACATACCTTTTGTAATAAATTATCTTGTTTACTATCTGGGGGTTTTCTTTAAAAAATTTACATTCTAAGTTATTGATGAAAATATCTGCAAGCAAACTGGCAAGGCAGCTACCCATAGCCAGGCCCTCTTTCTGCTGGTACATTTTGTTATTAAAAGAAAAATAGTTGTGTGATAGTACTAGTGTTAGTAGATCAGTGAATTCATATATTTCTGGTAATGCCAAATTTTTATGTTTAAGTAAATTGTTTTTAATTATTTCTATTGTTTCTTTGACCGGTATGTTTGTGTAGAGGTTTGTGATGTCAAGTGATGCAAACCTAGCAGTATCAGGAATCTGAATTTCCTTTAGACAATTAATAAGTTCATAACTGTTCTTTACTGAGTATGTCTCTTCAAATTTGAATGTGTTGCTAAGGATCTCATTCAGTTTCTTGCTGATTTTATAAGTTGGGCTACTCCGAGAATTAACAATTGGACGTATGGGACAGTTAACTTTATGGGTCTTGGGTTGTGCTCGTAGACGTGGTGCATAAGGGTTCATAACAGTGCATTCATGTATATCTTTTGCATTTAAGAGGAAATCACTTTTTTTCATCATATTTTTAAGTTTGCTCTGTAACTTAAGAGTGGGATCAGACTGAATTTCTACTATATTATTGTTACTGAAAAATTCAATGGTTTTTCTTACATATTCACTTTCATACATTACAACAACAGCATTGCTTTTATCTGCTTTTACTACTAAAGCTTTATTGTCGCTTAGTTTCTTATTAACATTTTTAAGTATTGTAGTGTCATGGTGCTTTATACTATTATTATTATTTGCTTTCTCTATTTGTTTGGTGATAAAATTGTTAACTTTGTGGCCTATGGCAATCTGATCATTCTGAGTTAGTTTTGCAGCATCACAGGCTATTTTGGTGCCTACTATTAATTCTTTAATATTATTTTCAGTCAGAGGTGGGGTGATATTATGTTGAAGCCCTTTATTCATCAAACTTACTTCTTTATCACTGAAGATGATGTTTGTTGAATTTACTAAACGTTTGGAGAATTTATGCTTAGTGGAAGGTACATTGTCATTCACCTTTGGAATTTGTGACATAAGCTTTTTCAACTTATTGTTATGCCTACATCTGACTTTATGCTGTTCTTTCATAGCTATTATACTGACAAAGTCGAATGCATGGTTGAATTGTGTGGGAGTAAGTTGTTTACCTAGCTCTAAATGTAATCTATATAACTGGTGGTTTAAAAACTGCTTCTTTCTGTGTTGGTTTCGGATTTCAGATTGGAGCCATATAATTTCACTTCTTTCTTTAGCTATTTTCGCTGCTTTGCTTTGACTGTTGATGTTCACTTTGACATATTTTGGAGTTACATTCGCACTTAAACACTTTTTATTGAACTTGATACTAAGAATTGTTCTTTCTAACTTAATTTTGTACTTTCTGAAGTCATGTAAAGCTCTCAGTACCTGGCTAGGTAGTGTCAATAACAATTTGTCCATTATATTTGGACTGTTGAGCTCCGTGGCCGTGGATAATGATATTTAATTGTAAAAATACAGCAACCAGCCACTTTTTAATGCGTTTTTATTTATGCCAATATGCATTTCGGGTTTGCACCCATCTTCAGCTGGCAAATTACATGGATCTTCAGTTACTACAGTAGTACAATCTCGACAGCAGTTTGGATGCTGCAGCAGACCTGTGCAAAAGCAACGATTCTAATCATTTTCTTCAATTTCGCGAGTTTAAAGTTATGCACTATCAGTTGTTCATTTTACTTACATTCTCCTCTCCTTGTTTTTTCTTAACTTTTCTTCTTTCTTGCAACAACACAAACACTTTTTACCACGTATTTTACACAGGCGCACTGCGTTATCCGCCATGTTGTCGACTGACAGTTTTTGTTTACATACAAACGGTTTATCTATGGACAGAGTTATATTTTTCGAAAGTGTTGAGGTTATAAGATAAGCTACTGTTTTCCAAACATTGACTTGGGTGACAGAAGTATTATAAGTACAATGTATACAATTTTTTTTTTTTTTTTTGTAGTATTGAAGATAATAAACTAATATAACACATTTATACAACACAGTAATTCATAAATTTACAATATAACAAAGATAGAATTAAGATTTTTATGTTTTATACTATTACATGCATTTGGTTAGGTTTATATTAGATTATGTTATTTCTTGATTGTGCTTAGTGAGTGGTTTGATAAGTAGAGTGTGGAAGTTTTTAAGAAATATTCGGTTTGGTAGCTCTGTTTGGTCGTTAAGTATGTCAGAAGGGGATGCATGTTTATGTGAATAAATTTCGATTTCTTCTAGGAGGTTCATTCTTTTTCCTTTGTTGGCTAGGTGGAGAACTTGTAGGTTATGGGATATGTCTGTTACTTGATGTTCTTCTTCTGCTACATGTTGGGCGAATGTGGATTTATTTAAGTTTTTTAAACGAAGAGCATCCATGTGTTCTCGAAACCGTATGCTGAAGTTTCTCCCTGTTTGGCCTATGTATGTTTTTGGACATGAGTTGCAGTTAAGTTTGTATATTCCTGATTGATTGTACAGTTTGGTATTATTTTTAATGTTATGGATAGCTTTGTCCTTTATTTTGTTATTTGTATAGTAGCTAATTTTGATATCTGTTCCTCGGAACAGCTTTGCTATTTTATATGATAGCTTTCCTACAAATGGCAAGCTTACATATTTTTCTTTTGGCTGTGTTGTGGCATTCTTTAATGTTGTTTTGTTATTGTATTTGTTTATGTGGGGATTTATCTTAGAGTTTAGTTCATCTATTAATTTTGGATTGTAACCATTATTGTAAGCAATTGCTTTGATGGTGTTTAGTTCTTCTATTTGATCAGCTGGTTCTAGTGGTATTTTGTGCATTCTGTTTAGCATTGCTCTGTATGAAGCCGTCTTATGTTTATCCGGGTGGCAGGATGATTTATTAATTGTGTTATCTGTGTATGTTGGTTTCCTGTATACTTGAAATTTGTGTTTGTTGTTGGAGTTACTTATGCAGAGATCCAGAAAATTTAAACCTGCTTCTGTCTGGTGTTCTACAGTGAAGATGATGTTCTGATGCATTTTATTCATTTCTTTTGCAAGGTTATCAATTTCTTCTGCTGTGCCATCAAATAGGATTATTATATCATCAACATACCTTTTGTAATAAATTATCTTGTTTACTATCTGGGGGTTTTCTTTAAAAAATTTACATTCTAAGTTATTGATGAAAATATCTGCAAGCAAACTGGCAAGGCAGCTACCCATAGCCAGGCCCTCTTTCTGCTGGTACATTTTGTTATTAAAAGAAAAATAGTTGTGTGATAGTACTAGTGTTAGTAGATCAGTGAATTCATATATTTCTGGTAATGCCAAATTTTTATGTTTAAGTAAATTGTTTTTAATTATTTCTATTGTTTCTTTGACCGGTATGTTTGTGTAGAGGTTTGTGATGTCAAGTGATGCAAACCTAGCAGTATCAGGAATCTGAATTTCCTTTAGACAATTAATAAGTTCATAACTGTTCTTTACTGAGTATGTCTCTTCAAATTTGAATGTGTTGCTAAGGATCTCATTCAGTTTCTTGCTGATTTTATAAGTTGGGCTACTCCGAGAATTAACAATTGGACGTATGGGACAGTTAACTTTATGGGTCTTGGGTTGTGCTCGTAGACGTGGTGCATAAGGGTTCATAACAGTGCATTCATGTATATCTTTTGCATTTAAGAGGAAATCACTTTTTTTCATCATATTTTTAAGTTTGCTCTGTAACTTAAGAGTGGGATCAGACTGAATTTCTACTATATTATTGTTACTGAAAAATTCAATGGTTTTTCTTACATATTCACTTTCATACATTACAACAACAGCATTGCTTTTATCTGCTTTTACTACTAAAGCTTTATTGTCGCTTAGTTTCTTATTAACATTTTTAAGTATTGTAGTGTCATGGTGCTTTATACTATTATTATTATTTGCTTTCTCTATTTGTTTGGTGATAAAATTGTTAACTTTGTGGCCTATGGCAATCTGATCATTCTGAGTTAGTTTTGCAGCATCACAGGCTATTTTGGTGCCTACTATTAATTCTTTAATATTATTTTCAGTCAGAGGTGGGGTGATATTATGTTGAAGCCCTTTATTCATCAAACTTACTTCTTTATCACTGAAGATGATGTTTGTTGAATTTACTAAACGTTTGGAGAATTTATGCTTAGTGGAAGGTACATTGTCATTCACCTTTGGAATTTGTGACATAAGCTTTTTCAACTTATTGTTATGCCTACATCTGACTTTATGCTGTTCTTTCATAGCTATTATACTGACAAAGTCGAATGCATGGTTGAATTGTGTGGGAGTAAGTTGTTTACCTAGCTCTAAATGTAATCTATATAACTGGTGGTTTAAAAACTGCTTCTTTCTGTGTTGGTTTCGGATTTCAGATTGGAGCCATATAATTTCACTTCTTTCTTTAGCTATTTTCGCTGCTTTGCTTTGACTGTTGATGTTCACTTTGACATATTTTGGAGTTACATTCGCACTTAAACACTTTTTATTGAACTTGATACTAAGAATTGTTCTTTCTAACTTAATTTTGTACTTTCTGAAGTCATGTAAAGCTCTCAGTACCTGGCTAGGTAGTGTCAATAACAATTTGTCCATTATATTTGGACTGTTGAGCTCCGTGGCCGTGGATAATGATATTTAATTGTAAAAATACAGCAACCAGCCACTTTTTAATGCGTTTTTATTTATGCCAATATGCATTTCGGGTTTGCACCCATCTTCAGCTGGCAAATTACATGGATCTTCAGTTACTACAGTAGTACAATCTCGACAGCAGTTTGGATGCTGCAGCAGACCTGTGCAAAAGCAACGATTCTAATCATTTTCTTCAATTTCGCGAGTTTAAAGTTATGCACTATCAGTTGTTCATTTTACTTACATTCTCCTCTCCTTGTTTTTTCTTAACTTTTCTTCTTTCTTGCAACAACACAAACACTTTTTACCACGTATTTTACACAGGCGCACTGCGTTATCCGCCATGTTGTCGACTGACAGTTTTTGTTTACATACAAACGGTTTATCTATGGACAGAGTTATATTTTTCGAAAGTGTTGAGGTTATAAGATAAGCTACTGTTTTCCAAACATTGACTTGGGTGACAGAAGTATTATAAGTACAATGTATACAATTTTTTTTTTTTTTTTGTAGTATTGAAGATAATAAACTAATATAACACATTTATACAACACAGTAATTCATAAATTTACAATATAACAAAGATAGAATTAAGATTTTTATGTTTTATACTATTACATGCATTTGGTTAGGTTTATATTAGATTATGTTATTTCTTGATTGTGCTTAGTGAGTGGTTTGATAAGTAGAGTGTGGAAGTTTTTAAGAAATATTCGGTTTGGTAGCTCTGTTTGGTCGTTAAGTATGTCAGAAGGGGATGCATGTTTATGTGAATAAATTTCGATTTCTTCTAGGAGGTTCATTCTTTTTCCTTTGTTGGCTAGGTGGAGAACTTGTAGGTTATGGGATATGTCTGTTACTTGATGTTCTTCTTCTGCTACATGTTGGGCGAATGTGGATTTATTTAAGTTTTTTAAACGAAGAGCATCCATGTGTTCTCGAAACCGTATGCTGAAGTTTCTCCCTGTTTGGCCTATGTATGTTTTTGGACATGAGTTGTAGTTAAGTTTGTATATTCCTGATTGATTGTACAGTTTGGTATTATTTTTAATGTTATGGATAGCTTTGTCCTTTATTTTGTTATTTGTATAGTAGCTAATTTTGATATCTGTTCCTCGGAACAGCTTTGCTATTTTATATGATAGCTTTCCTACAAATGGCAAGCTTACATATTTTTCTTTTGGCTGTGTTGTGGCATTCTTTAATGTTGTTTTGTTATTGTATTTGTTTATGTGGGGATTTATCTTAGAGTTTAGTTCATCTATTAATTTTGGATTGTAACCATTATTGTAAGCAATTGCTTTGATGGTGTTTAGTTCTTCTATTTGATCAGCTGGTTCTAGTGGTATTTTGTGCATTCTGTTTAGCATTGCTCTGTATGAAGCCGTCTTATGTTTATCCGGGTGGCAGGATGATTTATTAATTGTGTTATCTGTGTATGTTGGTTTCCTGTATACTTGAAATTTGTGTTTGTTGTTGGAGTTACTTATGCAGAGATCCAGAAAATTTAAACCTGCTTCTGTCTGGTGTTCTACAGTGAAGATGATGTTCTGATGCATTTTATTCATTTCTTTTGCAAGGTTATCAATTTCTTCTGCTGTGCCATCAAATCACCCCACCTCTGACTGAAAATAATATTAAAGAATTAATAGTAGGCACCAAAATAGCCTGTGATGCTGCAAAACTAACTCAGAATGATCAGATTGCCATAGGCCACAAAGTTAACAATTTTATCACCAAACAAATAGAGAAAGCAAATAATAATAATAGTATAAAGCACCATGACACTACAATACTTAAAAATGTTAATAAGAAACTAAGCGACAATAAAGCTTTAGTAGTAAAAGCAGATAAAAGCAATGCTGTTGTTGTAATGTATGAAAGTGAATATGTAAGAAAAACCATTGAATTTTTCAGTAACAATAATATAGTAGAAATTCAGTCTGATCCCACTCTTAAGTTACAGAGCAAACTTAAAAATATGATGAAAAAAAGTGATTTCCTCTTAAATGCAAAAGATATACATGAATGCACTGTTATGAACCCTTATGCACCACGTCTACGAGCACAACCCAAGACCCATAAAGTTAACTGTCCCATACGTCCAATTGTTAATTCTCGGAGTAGCCCAACTTATAAAATCAGCAAGAAACTGAATGAGATCCTTAGCAACACATTCAAATTTGAAGAGACATACTCAGTAAAGAACAGTTATGAACTTATTAATTGTCTAAAGGAAATTCAGATTCCTGATACTGCTAGGTTTGCATCACTTGACATCACAAACCTCTACACAAACATACCGGTCAAAGAAACAATAGAAATAATTAAAAACAATTTACTTAAACATAAAAATTTGGCATTACCAGAAATATATGAATTCACTGATCTACTAACACTAGTACTATCACACAACTATTTTTCTTTTAATAACAAAATGTACCAGCAGAAAGAGGGCCTGGCTATGGGTAGCTGCCTTGCCAGTTTGCTTGCAGATATTTTCATCAATAACTTAGAATGTAAATTTTTTAAAGAAAACCCCCAGATAGTAAACAAGATAATTTATTACAAAAGGTATGTTGATGATATAATAATCCTATTTGATGGCACAGCAGAAGAAATTGATAACCTTGCAAAAGAAATGAATAAAATGCATCAGAACATCATCTTCACTGTAGAACACCAGACAGAAGCAGGTTTAAATTTTCTGGATCTCTGCATAAGTAACTCCAACAACAAACACAAATTTCAAGTATACAGGAAACCAACATACACAGATAACACAATTAATAAATCATCCTGCCACCCGGATAAACATAAGACGGCTTCATACAGAGCAATGCTAAACAGAATGCACAAAATACCACTAGAACCAGCTGATCAAATAGAAGAACTAAACACCATCAAAGCAATTGCTTACAATAATGGTTACAATCCAAAATTAATAGATGAACTAAACTCTAAGATAAATCCCCACATAAACAAATACAATAACAAAACAACATTAAAGAATGCCACAACACAGCCAAAAGAAAAATATGTAAGCTTGCCATTTGTAGGAAAGCTATCATATAAAATAGCAAAGCTGTTCCGAGGAACAGATATCAAAATTAGCTACTATACAAATAACAAAATAAAGGACAAAGCTATCCATAACATTAAAAATAATACCAAACTGTACAATCAATCAGGAATATACAAACTTAACTGCAACTCATGTCCAAAAACATACATAGGCCAAACAGGGAGAAACTTCAGCATACGGTTTCGAGAACACATGGATGCTCTTCGTTTAAAAAACTTAAATAAATCCACATTCGCCCAACATGTAGCAGAAGAAGAACATCAAGTAACAGACATATCCCATAACCTACAAGTTCTCCACCTAGCCAACAAAGGAAAAAGAATGAACCTCCTAGAAGAAATCGAAATTTATTCACATAAACATGCATCCCCTTCTGACATACTTAACGACCAAACAGAGCTACCAAACCGAATATTTCTTAAAAACTTCCACACTCTACTTATCAAACCACTCACTAAGCACAATCAAGAAATAACATAATCTAATATAAACCTAACCAAATGCATGTAATAGTATAAAACATAAAAATCTTAATTCTATCTTTGTTATATTGTAAATTTATGAATTACTGTGTTGTATAAATGTGTTATATTAGTTTATTATCTTCAATACTACAAAAAAAAAAAAAAAATTGTATACATTGTACTTATAATACTTCTGTCACCCAAGTCAATGTTTGGAAAACAGTAGCTTATCTTATAACCTCAACACTTTCGAAAAATATAACTCTGTCCATAGATAAACCGTTTGTATGTAAACAAAAACTGTCAGTCGACAACATGGCGGATAACGCAGTGCGCCTGTGTAAAATACGTGGTAAAAAGTGTTTGTGTTGTTGCAAGAAAGAAGAAAAGTTAAGAAAAAACAAGGAGAGGAGAATGTAAGTAAAATGAACAACTGATAGTGCATAACTTTAAACTCGCGAAATTGAAGAAAATGATTAGAATCGTTGCTTTTGCACAGGTCTGCTGCAGCATCCAAACTGCTGTCGAGATTGTACTACTGTAGTAACTGAAGATCCATGTAATTTGCCAGCTGAAGATGGGTGCAAACCCGAAATGCATATTGGCATAAATAAAAACGCATTAAAAAGTGGCTGGTTGCTGTATTTTTACAATTAAATATCATTATCCACGGCCACGGAGCTCAACAGTCCAAATATAATGGACAAATTGTTATTGACACTACCTAGCCAGGTACTGAGAGCTTTACATGACTTCAGAAAGTACAAAATTAAGTTAGAAAGAACAATTCTTAGTATCAAGTTCAATAAAAAGTGTTTAAGTGCGAATGTAACTCCAAAATATGTCAAAGTGAACATCAACAGTCAAAGCAAAGCAGCGAAAATAGCTAAAGAAAGAAGTGAAATTATATGGCTCCAATCTGAAATCCGAAACCAACACAGAAAGAAGCAGTTTTTAAACCACCAGTTATATAGATTACATTTAGAGCTAGGTAAACAACTTACTCCCACACAATTCAACCATGCATTCGACTTTGTCAGTATAATAGCTATGAAAGAACAGCATAAAGTCAGATGTAGGCATAACAATAAGTTGAAAAAGCTTATGTCACAAATTCCAAAGGTGAATGACAATGTACCTTCCACTAAGCATAAATTCTCCAAACGTTTAGTAAATTCAACAAACATCATCTTCAGTGATAAAGAAGTAAGTTTGATGAATAAAGGGCTTCAACATAATATCACCCCACCTCTGACTGAAAATAATATTAAAGAATTAATAGTAGGCACCAAAATAGCCTGTGATGCTGCAAAACTAACTCAGAATGATCAGATTGCCATAGGCCACAAAGTTAACAATTTTATCACCAAACAAATAGAGAAAGCAAATAATAATAATAGTATAAAGCACCATGACACTACAATACTTAAAAATGTTAATAAGAAACTAAGCGACAATAAAGCTTTAGTAGTAAAAGCAGATAAAAGCAATGCTGTTGTTGTAATGTATGAAAGTGAATATGTAAGAAAAACCATTGAATTTTTCAGTAACAATAATATAGTAGAAATTCAGTCTGATCCCACTCTTAAGTTACAGAGCAAACTTAAAAATATGATGAAAAAAAGTGATTTCCTCTTAAATGCAAAAGATATACATGAATGCACTGTTATGAACCCTTATGCACCACGTCTACGAGCACAACCCAAGACCCATAAAGTTAACTGTCCCATACGTCCAATTGTTAATTCTCGGAGTAGCCCAACTTATAAAATCAGCAAGAAACTGAATGAGATCCTTAGCAACACATTCAAATTTGAAGAGACATACTCAGTAAAGAACAGTTATGAACTTATTAATTGTCTAAAGGAAATTCAGATTCCTGATACTGCTAGGTTTGCATCACTTGACATCACAAACCTCTACACAAACATACCGGTCAAAGAAACAATAGAAATAATTAAAAACAATTTACTTAAACATAAAAATTTGGCATTACCAGAAATATATGAATTCACTGATCTACTAACACTAGTACTATCACACAACTATTTTTCTTTTAATAACAAAATGTACCAGCAGAAAGAGGGCCTGGCTATGGGTAGCTGCCTTGCCAGTTTGCTTGCAGATATTTTCATCAATAACTTAGAATGTAAATTTTTTAAAGAAAACCCCCAGATAGTAAACAAGATAATTTATTACAAAAGGTATGTTGATGATATAATAATCCTATTTGATGGCACAGCAGAAGAAATTGATAACCTTGCAAAAGAAATGAATAAAATGCATCAGAACATCATCTTCACTGTAGAACACCAGACAGAAGCAGGTTTAAATTTTCTGGATCTCTGCATAAGTAACTCCAACAACAAACACAAATTTCAAGTATACAGGAAACCAACATACACAGATAACACAATTAATAAATCATCCTGCCACCCGGATAAACATAAGACGGCTTCATACAGAGCAATGCTAAACAGAATGCACAAAATACCACTAGAACCAGCTGATCAAATAGAAGAACTAAACACCATCAAAGCAATTGCTTACAATAATGGTTACAATCCAAAATTAATAGATGAACTAAACTCTAAGATAAATCCCCACATAAACAAATACAATAACAAAACAACATTAAAGAATGCCACAACACAGCCAAAAGAAAAATATGTAAGCTTGCCATTTGTAGGAAAGCTATCATATAAAATAGCAAAGCTGTTCCGAGGAACAGATATCAAAATTAGCTACTATACAAATAACAAAATAAAGGACAAAGCTATCCATAACATTAAAAATAATACCAAACTGTACAATCAATCAGGAATATACAAACTTAACTGCAACTCATGTCCAAAAACATACATAGGCCAAACAGGGAGAAACTTCAGCATACGGTTTCGAGAACACATGGATGCTCTTCGTTTAAAAAACTTAAATAAATCCACATTCGCCCAACATGTAGCAGAAGAAGAACATCAAGTAACAGACATATCCCATAACCTACAAGTTCTCCACCTAGCCAACAAAGGAAAAAGAATGAACCTCCTAGAAGAAATCGAAATTTATTCACATAAACATGCATCCCCTTCTGACATACTTAACGACCAAACAGAGCTACCAAACCGAATATTTCTTAAAAACTTCCACACTCTACTTATCAAACCACTCACTAAGCACAATCAAGAAATAACATAATCTAATATAAACCTAACCAAATGCATGTAATAGTATAAAACATAAAAATCTTAATTCTATCTTTGTTATATTGTAAATTTATGAATTACTGTGTTGTATAAATGTGTTATATTAGTTTATTATCTTCAATACTACAAAAAAAAAAAAAATTGTATACATTGTACTTATAATACTTCTGTCACCCAAGTCAATGTTTGGAAAACAGTAGCTTATCTTATAACCTCAACACTTTCGAAAAATATAACTCTGTCCATAGATAAACCGTTTGTATGTAAACAAAAACTGTCAGTCGACAACATGGCGGATAACGCAGTGCGCCTGTGTAAAATACGTGGTAAAAAGTGTTTGTGTTGTTGCAAGAAAGAAGAAAAGTTAAGAAAAAACAAGGAGAGGAGAATGTAAGTAAAAATGAACAACTGATAGTGCATAACTTTAAACTCGCGAAATTGAAGAAAATGATTAGAATCGTTGCTTTTGCACAGGTCTGCTGCAGCATCCAAACTGCTGTCGAGATTGTACTACTGTAGTAACTGAAGATCCATGTAATTTGCCAGCTGAAGATGGGTGCAAACCCGAAATGCATATTGGCATAAATAAAAACGCATTAAAAAGTGGCTGGTTGCTGTATTTTTACAATTAAATATCATTATCCACGGCCACGGAGCTCAACAGTCCAAATATAATGGACAAATTGTTATTGACACTACCTAGCCAGGTACTGAGAGCTTTACATGACTTCAGAAAGTACAAAATTAAGTTAGAAAGAACAATTCTTAGTATCAAGTTCAATAAAAAGTGTTTAAGTGCGAATGTAACTCCAAAATATGTCAAAGTGAACATCAACAGTCAAAGCAAAGCAGCGAAAATAGCTAAAGAAAGAAGTGAAATTATATGGCTCCAATCTGAAATCCGAAACCAACACAGAAAGAAGCAGTTTTTAAACCACCAGTTATATAGATTACATTTAGAGCTAGGTAAACAACTTACTCCCACACAATTCAACCATGCATTCGACTTTGTCAGTATAATAGCTATGAAAGAACAGCATAAAGTCAGATGTAGGCATAACAATAAGTTGAAAAAGCTTATGTCACAAATTCCAAAGGTGAATGACAATGTACCTTCCACTAAGCATAAATTCTCCAAACGTTTAGTAAATTCAACAAACATCATCTTCAGTGATAAAGAAGTAAGTTTGATGAATAAAGGGCTTCAACATAATATCACCCCACCTCTGACTGAAAATAATATTAAAGAATTAATAGTAGGCACCAAAATAGCCTGTGATGCTGCAAAACTAACTCAGAATGATCAGATTGCCATAGGCCACAAAGTTAACAATTTTATCACCAAACAAATAGAGAAAGCAAATAATAATAATAGTATAAAGCACCATGACACTACAATACTTAAAAATGTTAATAAGAAACTAAGCGACAATAAAGCTTTAGTAGTAAAAGCAGATAAAAGCAATGCTGTTGTTGTAATGTATGAAAGTGAATATGTAAGAAAAACCATTGAATTTTTCAGTAACAATAATATAGTAGAAATTCAGTCTGATCCCACTCTTAAGTTACAGAGCAAACTTAAAAATATGATGAAAAAAAGTGATTTCCTCTTAAATGCAAAAGATATACATGAATGCACTGTTATGAACCCTTATGCACCACGTCTACGAGCACAACCCAAGACCCATAAAGTTAACTGTCCCATACGTCCAATTGTTAATTCTCGGAGTAGCCCAACTTATAAAATCAGCAAGAAACTGAATGAGATCCTTAGCAACACATTCAAATTTGAAGAGACATACTCAGTAAAGAACAGTTATGAACTTATTAATTGTCTAAAGGAAATTCAGATTCCTGATACTGCTAGGTTTGCATCACTTGACATCACAAACCTCTACACAAACATACCGGTCAAAGAAACAATAGAAATAATTAAAAACAATTTACTTAAACATAAAAATTTGGCATTACCAGAAATATATGAATTCACTGATCTACTAACACTAGTACTATCACACAACTATTTTTCTTTTAATAACAAAATGTACCAGCAGAAAGAGGGCCTGGCTATGGGTAGCTGCCTTGCCAGTTTGCTTGCAGATATTTTCATCAATAACTTAGAATGTAAATTTTTTAAAGAAAACCCCCAGATAGTAAACAAGATAATTTATTACAAAAGGTATGTTGATGATATAATAATCCTATTTGATGGCACAGCAGAAGAAATTGATAACCTTGCAAAAGAAATGAATAAAATGCATCAGAACATCATCTTCACTGTAGAACACCAGACAGAAGCAGGTTTAAATTTTCTGGATCTCTGCATAAGTAACTCCAACAACAAACACAAATTTCAAGTATACAGGAAACCAACATACACAGATAACACAATTAATAAATCATCCTGCCACCCGGATAAACATAAGACGGCTTCATACAGAGCAATGCTAAACAGAATGCACAAAATACCACTAGAACCAGCTGATCAAATAGAAGAACTAAACACCATCAAAGCAATTGCTTACAATAATGGTTACAATCCAAAATTAATAGATGAACTAAACTCTAAGATAAATCCCCACATAAACAAATACAATAACAAAACAACATTAAAGAATGCCACAACACAGCCAAAAGAAAAATATGTAAGCTTGCCATTTGTAGGAAAGCTATCATATAAAATAGCAAAGCTGTTCCGAGGAACAGATATCAAAATTAGCTACTATACAAATAACAAAATAAAGGACAAAGCTATCCATAACATTAAAAATAATACCAAACTGTACAATCAATCAGGAATATACAAACTTAACTGCAACTCATGTCCAAAAACATACATAGGCCAAACAGGGAGAAACTTCAGCATACGGTTTCGAGAACACATGGATGCTCTTCGTTTAAAAAACTTAAATAAATCCACATTCGCCCAACATGTAGCAGAAGAAGAACATCAAGTAACAGACATATCCCATAACCTACAAGTTCTCCACCTAGCCAACAAAGGAAAAAGAATGAACCTCCTAGAAGAAATCGAAATTTATTCACATAAACATGCATCCCCTTCTGACATACTTAACGACCAAACAGAGCTACCAAACCGAATATTTCTTAAAAACTTCCACACTCTACTTATCAAACCACTCACTAAGCACAATCAAGAAATAACATAATCTAATATAAACCTAACCAAATGCATGTAATAGTATAAAACATAAAAATCTTAATTCTATCTTTGTTATATTGTAAATTTATGAATTACTGTGTTGTATAAATGTGTTATATTAGTTTATTATCTTCAATACTACAAAAAAAAAAAAAAAATTGTATACATTGTACTTATAATACTTCTGTCACCCAAGTCAATGTTTGGAAAACAGTAGCTTATCTTATAACCTCAACACTTTCGAAAAATATAACTCTGTCCATAGATAAACCGTTTGTATGTAAACAAAAACTGTCAGTCGACAACATGGCGGATAACGCAGTGCGCCTGTGTAAAATACGTGGTAAAAAGTGTTTGTGTTGTTGCAAGAAAGAAGAAAAGTTAAGAAAAAACAAGGAGAGGAGAATGTAAGTAAAATGAACAACTGATAGTGCATAACTTTAAACTCGCGAAATTGAAGAAAATGATTAGAATCGTTGCTTTTGCACAGGTCTGCTGCAGCATCCAAACTGCTGTCGAGATTGTACTACTGTAGTAACTGAAGATCCATGTAATTTGCCAGCTGAAGATGGGTGCAAACCCGAAATGCATATTGGCATAAATAAAAACGCATTAAAAAGTGGCTGGTTGCTGTATTTTTACAATTAAATATCATTATCCACGGCCACGGAGCTCAACAGTCCAAATATAATGGACAAATTGTTATTAAGAAAATATGTTATGTGGACATGTGCACGGAAACTCTTACTTTCCATGTTAGAGCTCATATTATTACTTCTCTTCAAATCACATTAATCATGGAATGGAAACACACAGCAACAGAACGTACCAGCGTGACTTCAAACACTTTGTTACAGGAAATGTTCAAAATGTCCTCCGTTAGCGAGGATACATGCATCCACCCTCCGTCGCATGGAATCCCTGATGCGCTGATGCAGCCCTCGAGAATGGCGTATTGTATCACAGCCGTCCACAATACGAGCACGAAGAGTCTCTACATTTGGTACCGGGGTTGCGTAGACAAGAGCTTTCAAATGTCCTCATAAATGAAAGTCAAGAGGGTTGAGGTCAGGAGAGCGTGGAGGCCATGGAATTGGTCCGCCTCTACCAATCCATCTGTCCCCGAATCTGTTGTTGAGAAGCGTACGAACACTTCGACTGAAATGTGCAGGAGCTCCATCGTGCATGAACCACATGTTGTGTCGTACTTGTAAAGGCACATGTTCTAGCAGCACAGGTAGAGTATCGCGTATTAAATCATGATAACGTGCTCCATTGCGCGTAGGTGGAAGAACATGGGGTCCAATCAAGATGTTACGTACTGATGTGCTTGATGCTAGTACTGTAGAGCACTGAGTAGCATGTCAACACAAGCAACGAAGTAAACATTACCTTCCTTCAATTGGGCCCACTGGCGCTGAATCGAGGAAGTACAGTACATGACGAAACTAAAATGAGCTCTAACATGGAAATTAAGCGTTTGCGGACACATGTCCACGTAACATCTTTTCTTTATTTGTGTGAGGAATGTTTCCTGAAAGTTTGGCCGTACCTTTTTGTAACACCCTGTATATTACGGAAAGCAACGGATCCTGAATAGGAAAGGAGAATACCAATAGCCGCCTTTATTTTTAACTAATTATCTTTCCCACGAGCTCAAAACCACCTCAGTCGTTCGCAATAAGGATTCTACTTTATGCTAATTCATAAATTTAGATGATGATGATGATGATGATGATGATCGGTTTTTGGGGCGCTCATTGCGCGGTTATCAGCGCCCGTACAAATTCCCAACCTTTGCTCAGTTCAAACTCGCCACATTCATGAATGATGATGAAATGATGAGGAACACACAAACACCCAGTCGTCTCGAGGCAGATGAAAATCCCTGACCCCGCCGGGAATCGAACCCGGGACCCCGTACTCGGGAAGCGAGAACGCGACCGCAAGACCACGAGCTGCAGACTTAAATTTAGGCATTGTCCGTGGAGCGCAGCGATCTGGTGCTATACTTTGAAAACAACAGTCGAGATCACAATAACATTTGTTTATTATGACAGGTTTCGGTTTATGTTAAACCCATCCTCAGATTTTCTGGGCGCCTATGGCTGGTGATGGCGGCTCCTCGGTTTTTCACGATCGTGGTTATGGCGTGAAAAACCGAGGTGCCGCCAGCACCATCTGAGGATGGCTTTAACATAAGCCGAAATCGGTCGTAATAAACAAATGTTATTGCAATCTCGACTGTTGTTTTAACCAAAGTTATGCTAATTCAGTGTTACGTATCTTCCACATCCAACATCTTCGTTAATCTACAATTTGATCCACCTCTCTAATCGAAGTAGCTACCGCACGTTTCTATGGTGTCGCTCAAGTTGGAGGCAGGCAGTTCGAATCAGGGTGGTGAAAGAAATATTCCTCGTTATGATTTGGTCGCAGGGGAGAACAGTACGTGCGGTAAAGCCGCTGGTAACTGGACTCTGAGGCAATGTCTTTGATTAAAATCCAAACGTCTCCACAGTGTCTCACGGAGTGACGATCTGTAACACTTGACGGAGACCAACTCGGCAGTCCCTTTTGTGCTATGCAGGAGGAGTAGGTTATGTAGTGGCACCCGGTTTCTCCCTCCCCATTCTTTTTTCCGTCGTTAACAACAACACAAATAGACTACGTTACGCACTCTGTCACCAAGACTTAAGTCACGTAAGACGCAATTCTCACAAGTAAAGGTGCCGAAGAAAGGAAGTCCTACCAATTACCTTTCGCCTGGGTCAACCAGCCGACAACGATAAACTGCTTTATTTTATCAGTACTTTATGTACTATTACCTTTGTATGTCCCTGTAATGTTTCAACTGATTCTTCTAACGTGAAGTTAACGATCTCTCAATGGCAACGACTTTATTTTATAAATACTTTATGTAGTATTATCTTTGCCCCTGTAATGTTTACAACTGATTCATCAAGCGTGAAGTTAACAATTACCGCATCCATTATTTGCACGTGCCGCATAACCTCTCTCCTCTTGTAAAGACGTTTCCACGGATTTGTTCCCTTGCCTAGTTCTTTCAGCATCCCTTCACTCCGTTATTTATCTGTCCATTTACTGTTAACGTCATTTAATACCAAATTTCAAATGACTGTAGTTTCTTGTACTCCGTTTGCTCATAGTGTATGTCCAGTTTCACGCAATACTGACCTCTGTACCTTTAGTTTCACAAATCTTTTTCTAAGATCTGTGAATTCATATCCCAACAAAGCACCTTCGTTAAAGAAAGCTTTCTGTGCTTGTGCAAATCTTCTTCTGAGATCTCTTCGGCTATCTTGAGCAATTCTGCTTCTTACGCAGTTATTTCAGCAACATTCGCCAATATTTTAATGTTCATTAAGTTTTTAATTTTCTATCCATCGCACGGCACCTGTATCACTTTTTTATGCCAAAGCTTCTATTAAGTATGCAGTGCACTCAATGCGACGGATTTTCTACCCTGTGCTTACTCTCCGGTATTAGTGCTATGGCGATCGCGAGCCTAAGCGATGGATTCAGCAGTTGTTAGAGCTTGCAATTTTTTTGAAGTAATCAATATTTCGACTGGTTCTATGCTAACCTCCACCTTCCTACCTGGATCTAACCTTCTCATCTCTACATTGTTACTACTTCCAACTCTCCCTGTTATCTCTCTTGTATATTCTAGTCTCTGTCTGTACCTTATATTTTCACTTCTACTGTACTTTGCAGCGCCAAGGTAAATTCGATCACAGACTTCTTCGCTTCTCCCTCCTCTCTTCAGTATTTCTTCTTTCTGCACCTTATCTTCAACTTCTAGACCGTGTCGCTACAGCTCGAATGGGAGTAAAATGACGGATGTGGAGGGGAACACGATACCACCACATCGTTTCTTCTCGTAGCAACGGCATGGAGTGCAGAGAATAATTCTGACATTACTGATCGCGAAAGTCGGATGTACATTATAAGTTCGTAAAATTTTTGAATTCTTCTATGGCACCTCATATCAAATGTGGATACTGGGAATGAACAATCACACACTTTTACACGCTTAGGGTCCCGAATTAAATATAAACAGCTCTGACTGTAAAACAAAAAAATGTTCAAATGTGTGTGAAATCTTACGGGACTTAACTGCTAAGGTCATCAGTCCCTAAACTTAGACACTACTTAACCTAAATTATCCTAAGGCCAAACACACACACCCATGTCCGAGGGAGGACTCGAACCTCCGCCGGGACCAGCCGCACAGTCCATGACTGCAGCGCCTAAGACCGCTCGGCAGTGTAAAACAGGAACTTTTTTTTTTTTTTTTTTTTTTGTAAAGCGCCACCTGAACACTCTGATCGTGACAGGAGGGAGGAAAATACACTCAAAGAACAAAAATATAAAATGAGGCACCACGAAGGAACTGTGCGTATGGGACGGAAATCGGGAAATTTGATGTACACACTAACAAATTACTACAATTTCAGAAAAATTGGATGATTTATTCATGAGAAAGAGCTTCACGAATTGAGCAAGTCAATAACGTGTTAGTCCGTCTTTGATCCTTATGCAAGCAGTTATTCGGTTTGGCATCGATTAATAAGATTGTTGGGCGTCCTCCTGAGGAACATCATTACGAATTCCGTCCAATTGGCGCGTTGAATCGCCAGAATACCGAGATGGTTGGAGGGCCCTTCTCGTATTGCTCCAAATGTTCTCATTGGGGAGAGATCCGGCGACCTTGCTGGCCACAGTAGGGTTTGGTAAGCGCGAACACATGCAGTAGAAACTCTCGTTATGTGGGGTGGGCATTATCGTGCTGAAATGTATGCCCAGGATGGCTTGCCATGAAGGGCAACAAAACGGGGCGTAGAACGTCGTCGCCGTGCCTCTGTGCTGTAAGAATGCCGCGGATGACAATCGAAGGGATCCTGCTATGAAAAGAAATGGAGCTCCAGACGCTCAGTCTCGTGGTTGTCGAGCAGTATGGCGGGTGACAGGTTGGTATCCCAACGCTCTCAGGGGCCTCTCCAGACACGTCTTCGCTGGTCATCAGTCTTCAGTACGAAGCGGGCTCATCAATGACGACCATTATAGTCCTGTCAATGAGATTCTAGCCCGAAGATGGGTCTGGAGACGCCCCGGACAGCGATGGGATACTAATCTGATTGTCGCCGGCCATAGTCCCAGACAACCACAAGTGAGCGTCTGGGTTGCCACTTCTTTTCATAGAAGGATCCCTTTGGTTGTCATCCGCAGCATCATCAGGGCGCAGCGGCACGTCAACGATATTCTACGCCCCGTTTTGTTGCCCCTCATGGCAAGACATCGTGGGCTTACATTTTAGCAAGATGACGTCCGCCAGCACACGGCGAGGGTTTGTATTGTTTGTCATTTTGCTTGCTAAACTCTAGCTTGGCCAGCAAGGTCGACGGACCCCCAATTGAGAACGTTCGGAGCTTCAAGGGCAGGGCTCTCAAACAAGCTCGGGGCTCTGACGATCTAACACGCCAATTGGATAGAATTTGGCACAATATGCCTCAGGGGGACATCCAACAACTCTGTCAATTAATGCCAAGAGAATAATCGCTTGCATAATGGCCAGAGGTGTGGACCAACGCGTTATTAAAAAAAATGGCTCTGAGCACTATGGGATTTAACATCTATGGTCATCAGTCCCCTAGAACTTGGAACTACTTAAACCTAACGAACCTAAGGACATCACAAAACACCCAGTCATCACGAGGCAGAGAAAATCCCTGACAACGCGTTATTGATTTACTGAATTTCTGAAGCTCTTACTCTTGAATAAATAATCCATTTTTTCTGCAATTGTAGTATTCAGATAATTCCTTCGTGGTGCGTCGGTTCACCTTTTTTTTGCCTTTTAGTGTATTTAAATACAAACGTTACAGTAAATACTAAAACTAAAAAAATTTCTTCCTCTTGCACGCACAAGAGACAAAGTGCAGTAAATATAGACCCTTACGCAAAGTGCTTCGAATCTATGACAATGTAGCTGAATTCCTGTCGTGCAGGATAAGAGACAAGCAGCTGCTAAACTCGCCCACTCGCGGAAAGCCGGTAACGTGAGAGAGCGGGCGACTGCGCGCGGAACGAGTTTCGAATTCCAGCGCCGCCGTTTCAAGGCTGCGTGGCCGATCTTCCGCCTTCTGAGTTCGCAAAAGCATAATTGGGTCCAGTTACACAGCGTCTTCGCCAATTGCTGTCCACTGCCACCGCACACACTGCTTGGACGCACTTCTTCCTCTGTTCATTTTCTCTTAAACTCTGTTCTTTAAGCAATAAAGAATGCAGTTACGGTATTTGCGTCGTTAAGACAAACTGGTACTTTTCAAAATTCGAAAGGTTTCGTGTATAAATTGTTCTCCACTTTATGAGCACGATTCTCATCGAGAATCACAACTCATGAAGTTCCAGGCAAAATTCGTCCTAATACTTCCCAGTCGTATTAAGTCAGCTGCGAGTAAACATGAGGCCCAAAAAATAATATAGAGTTAAACTGTGATTTTTAGACTCTTCTTTCTGCAACGAAATAATATATTTATTTTTTCTACTCACTCAAACTAGAATCGACACTACGTCTCACCTTCTGCGTGTCTCCACTTATTTCAGCAAAAATGTTATCATGGTTTTTTTCTTTTTTAGGCGTATATTTCTTAATTTTTTAAAGGTACTCACACCTCACATTTCTTAAATTTAGTTTTGACTGCTCACCTAAAGCTACATTAATTGTGAAAGTACAGAACGACTTTTCTTTATGCCTTTATATGGGTCGAGAACCTGTCATCTGTAAAGTAGTCGGGAGAGTTATTAATTTTGAAATATTTTTTCGAGAGTATTAGCGGTGTATGTCCTTTATTTAAGTTTTCCGTCAGGAGGAGCTTAAAATTTCAGCAAATACATACATAAACAAAAATAAAACAGATTTTTAGATTTACTTTCCCATCCAGTCTCTGCCACGTGAATTACATCTATGTCCCTGTAGAAGCATATCTAAATGGTTAGTGGTGTAATGAAATTTAGAGATTTGGTTCGAGGATGTCTTATTCTTCTCTCTCTTATTTACTGGTTTTTAACTGAAGTGATAGCATGGCGTTATCAGTTGACGTTTAATGTGGGGGATGCTACGTGTTTAGGCAGAGCAAGGTATTGTATGTCCTTGCGTTATTTCACGCTAAACGTTCATCATAATCACGCATTTCTATCCACATTTCTTTGTATGCTCTTCTCTTGGGATCCAAACAAATAATGTTCTTGGTCTACCTACAACCGATTCGTCTCAGTACGTTCATTTGTTATACCGCCTTCTAATTACGATCTTTCCCCTGATCCTTTTATTTGTTTTCCTGTCTCTTTTTGTTATTCTCACTAAGAAACTCTTAGATACTCCATTGTTTTTGCATTAAAAGTCTACTTCTCACCTCCGCAAGTAAAAACTTTTAATACACGCTGACTGAAAACTTTGCTTTTCAGACACACTGGAAAATTAGTAATGAGAAACCAACGGCACTCCTGCAAGTTTTACTCTTCTGTTTATTTCTTTTCCTGTTCATTCAGTCCTTGTTCTCTCCGTAATAATTTATCAACTAATTTTGTGACTTCATAGTTATTTTGCACTGGTTTATTCTGGATGTATTTGTTTTATATTATTTCAGTCTTACAATAATTTATTTTCAGGCCTAATTTCAAAGTTCTCTCTTAAGTTCTGCCATTCGTTGTTTAAGCGTATCTGCACCAGAGGCAATGAGTACAGTGTCATTCACAAGGTGCTTCAAATACGTTCTGTAATCACGCATTTCTTCTTCGTTTCTTCAGTTTAAGGATCTGATCGCTTCACTTCATCTGGGACTGTTGAAGTTAGTTATGGTGACATGGATTCTCCTTGTCGGACTCCTTAATTCTTCGATTCTCCCTATTCTGAAGCCTACTGCCTGTTGGCTTTCGCCTTGTGATCTTCGGCCGATGCTTGTTTAATGATTGTTTTGACCTTTCCCTAGCACGAGTGGCTGGCATTATCAAAGACGCTGGTTGCCACCAGTAATGGCGGGTGAAACTTTGACAATGCCATCACTAGTGCTAGAGAAACGTCAAAAAATCATTTAGAAAACGTCGGTCGAAGGTGCCGAGACAAAAGCGAATTGGTAATACATAAAGATTTGGCCAAGAAAGCTTCCACAATTTTGTAATATTTTGGGTCAATGCCATGTGTCCCAAGGGCTGTAAGTACTTATTTCTACTGAAATGGCTCTGAGCACTATCGGACTTAACTGCTGAGGTCATCAGTCCCCTAGAACTTAGAACTACTTAAACCTAACTAACCTAAGGACGTCACACACATACATGCCCGAGGCAGGATTCGAACCTGCGCCGTAGCGGTCGCGCGGTTCCAGACTGTAGCGCCTAGAACCGCTCGGCCACTCCGGCCAGTCTATTTCCATGGAAACTGAATCAAAATTTTTAAAGTATATATCTGAAAAAGAGGCTAACAGCTCCTCGACGTTTATTTCAGTGCGAACGCGCAACTATCGTCCGAACTCTTACACGTATCAGGAATTTGCGAGTAGAGAGTTTAATGGACGAGTGGTTCTGCGCCGCATGGCGCGATAAGTTTGAAATTTGAGTCGTCAGGGATCGTGTCCGAAAGGGCGAAGCGGTTAAGGTAGCCGTTCGTGGGAAGCAGTACACCCGTGTTCGAGTCCTGGTCCGGTACAAATTTTCAACTTTTGCCACTGCATTACCAAAATGCCCTGTGCGACTTACTGTTCATGTTTACGTGAAAAGTTTTAACACCTGCTATTCATTCCCCGCAACTCAGCATATTGAAATTTTGTTAGATTTTTACGATCAGTTTATTATCTCGACAATTTCAGGAACTGCCCACATTTCAACAAATGAGATTACAATTCTCCCCGAAAACTGTTTGGCCAACGAAGTTTAGTTACATTTTACCGTTTTCACCATCGATTAAATGTTACTGCCAAATGCATAGAATGACATGGAGTACGGAGAATAAGTGAGTACTGACTATTCTGTCTATACGAACGACACCGACCATCCAAGACGAGGAAGGTCATATCAGTAAGTCGGAATCTCTGTTGACAAGAACGGCGGCAGCGCGACCCACACCAATTTAATGCAAGTGACGTAAATCGGAGTCATTAAGAGCGGTTTTCCAACTTGACGGTCGGAAAAATCTGTGGCATAACGACCGAGCAACACTCCTGTTTCCAACTCGCGGAGAGGACATGAATGCAATGCACACGCACGTAAAAGGGCCGCATCCTACTATTTTAACATAGATATTACAAAATAATAGCTCTTTTGCTACTGGCACTGCAACAACTTAAGTGTTCGCATCCTAACATGTCGGTACCAACTTATAAGACCTCGACCTGAAACAAATCAGATCATTCATTACTAAATGATTGTGACACATATCTTTCCCCCACAAATGACGAGTAATAGAAAAACATTATACAGATGTGCAATGGTTTTCTTCCAACTGAGGTGTAAATGTTTTTCTCTTCTTTGTGTGAGCGCTCTTATATTGAATAGTCGTTGTTTGTAACTGAGCTTAGGTTTCTTATTTGCAGAAATGTAGCTCACATAGTCAAACATTTTCACTACCTTAATGACTGCTTCGCTCTCCTCCGAGAATAACAGCACATGCAACAAGGTTTCACCCGGAGCAGAACACTGAGGTGTCTCCTGCGACTGTAAAGTGCACGATCTTGCATATAAAATTCGGCTCAGTTGAGAATTGCTTCGTAAAATCTTTTATCAGAATACTACGGAAAGAAATTCATGTTCGGATAACACAGAACGAATTAGACAGTTGTTGCAAACGTGAAGGCCAAGGCTGACTGTCAAAAACTATTCCAGTATTCAACTAAAATGATTTGGAACAACAGTGGGAAACCCTAATCACGACTGCTGTATCAGATACTATCCAGATCCTTTGTTCATAAATTCCATTCTTTTTACAAACAGTCAAATGGACCCCAAATATTCTAGAAAATAATACGGTGAGCTTCTCAACAGAACCACTTTCAACTTACGATCGAAAATATGCTTCTTCTTACCTTCCAAGAGCTGGTAAAAGTTCACTGAATAGCGGCCTTTGATTTCAGTGGATGTGAGGTAAATTAACTGCAAAAATTCAGAAACCAACCACTTTTTTGATTCGTTACCATATTTTTTCGAGTAATGAAGTTCACTGCACGCAGCTACTGTGAAACAACAGCATGTTGTCATAAGTAATTATCAACATAAAAGCAATCTCATTTGAGAACAGATAAACAGTAATGACAATATAAAATATGCCCAGCTTCTTTAATTCTGATCTACGTAAGGTTCGTGCATTTACTCCATATACGACTTGGTAGACGAGCTTTCGAACTATAAATATCCTCTGCGCAAAATGTTAACCTATATGACTTCAATAAGTGAAAGTCTTGAAAGTAAGTGTACATGCTAACATTGTACAGTTTTTTGACCGAAAGGTAGTTGCTGCGTTTTTACTTCTGCAGGAACTAATAAATATGTGCTGTCATGAAAGTATTCCATCTTATCGCAATATGAAGTCTGGTGTACTCCACCTCACTGAGCTTACCGTCACTTTATGGCAACAGAATATCGTCTCTAACAGAATTACGCATGAAGAACTAAAAGTTGAACTGCTGGTACATTGGGGCAGATACTCTTAAGTTGTTTTTTCCCCACATTCGAAAAATTCCACTCTCGTATACAGTGTCTTGTCTTACCTGAGGCCTTTCTGAATGTTCCAACCTGATCATATTCCATGTGGATAACACGCTGAGATTTGTTGTTGTTGTGGTCTTCAGTCCTGAGACTGGTTTGATGCAGCTCTCCATGCTACTCTATCCTGTGCAAGCTTCTTCATCTCTCAGTACCTACTGCAACCTACATCCTTCTGAATCTGCTTAGTGTATTCATCTCTTGGTCTCCCTCAACGATTTTTACCCTCCATGCTGCCCTCCAATGCTAAATTTGTGATCCCTTGATGCCTCAAAACATGCCCTACCAACCGATCCCTTCTTCTAGTCAAGTTGTGCCACAAACTTCTCTTCTCCCCAATCCTATTCAATACCTCCTCATTAGTTACGTGATCTACCCATCTTATCTTCAGCATTCTGCTGTAGCACCACATTTCGAAAGCTTCTATTCTCTTCTTGTCCAAACTAGTTATCGTCCATGTTTCACTTCCATACATGGCTACACTCCATACAAATACTTTCAGAAACGACTTCCTGACAATTAAATCTATACTCGATGTTAACAAATTTCTCTTCTTCAGAAACGCTTTCCTTGCCATTGCCAGTCTACATTTTATATCCTCTCTACTTCGACCATCATCAGTTATTTTACTCCCTAAATAGCAAAACTCCTTTACTACTTTAAGTGTCTCATTTCCTAATCTAATTTCCTCAGCATCACCCAATTTAATTTGACTACATTCCGTTATCCTCGTTTTGCTTTTGTTGATGTTCATCTTATATCCTCCTTTCAAGACACAGTCCATTCCGTTCAACTGCTCTTCCAAGTCCTTTGCTGTATCTGACAGAATTACAATGTCATCGGCGAACCTCAAAGTTTTTACTTCTTCTCCATGAATTTTAATACCTACTCCGAATTTTTCTTTTGTTTCCTTTACTGCTTGCTCAATATACAGATTGAATAACATCGAGGAGAGGCTACAACCCTGTCTCACTCCTTTCCCAACCACTGCTTCCCTTTCATGCCCCTCGACTCTTATAACTGCCATCTGATTTCTGTACAAATTGTAAATAGCCTTTCGCTCCCTGTATTTTATACCTGCCACCTTCAGAATTTGAAAGAGAGTATTCCAGTTAACATTGTCAAAAGCTTTCTCTAAGTCTACAAATGCTAGAAACGTAGGTTTGCCTTTTCTTAATGTTTCTTCTAAGATAAGTCGTAAGATTAGTATTGCCTCACGTGTTCCAACATTTCTACGGAATCCAAACTGATCTTCCCCGAGATCCGCTTCTATCAGTTTTTCCATTCGTCTGTAAAGAATTCGCGTTAGTATTTTGCAGCTGTGACTTATTAAACTGATAGTTCGGTAATTTTCACATCTGTCAACACCTGCTTTCTTTGGGATTGGAATTATTATATTCTTCTTGAAGTCTGAGGGTATTTCGCCTGTCTCATACATCTTGCTCACCAGATGGTAGACTTTTGTCAGGACTGGCTCTCCCAAGGCCATCAGTAGTTCTAATGGAATGTTGTCTACTCCCGGGGCCTTGTTTCGACTCAGGTCTTTCAGTGCTCTGTCAAACTCTTCACGCAGTATCTTATCTCCCATTTCGTCTTCATCTACATCCTCTTCCATTTCCATAATATTGTCCTCAAGTACATCGCCCTTGTATAAAGCCTCTATATACTCCTTCCACCTTTCTGCCTTCCCTTCTTTGCTTAGAACTGGGTTTCCATCTGAGCTCTTGATATTCATACAAGTGGTTCTCTTCTCTCCAAAGGTCTCTTTAATTTTCCTGTAGGCAGTATCTATCTTACCCCTAGTGAGACAAGCCTCTACATCCTTACATTTGTCCTCCAGCCATCCCTGCTTAGTCATTTTGCACTTCCTGTCGATGTCATTTTTGAGACGTTTGTATTCCTTTTTGCCTGCTTCATTTACTGCATTTTTATATTTTCTCCTTTCATCAATTAAATTCAATATTTCTTCTGTTACCCAAGGATTTCTACTAGCCCTCGTCTTTTTACCTATTTGATCCTCTGCTGCCTTTACTACTTCATCCCTCAAAGCTACCCATTCTTCTTCTACTGTATTTCTTTCCCCCATTCCTGTCAATTGTTCCCTTATGCTCTCCCTGAAACTCTCTACAACCTCTGGTTCTTTCAGTTTATCCAGGTCCCATCTCCTTAAATTCCCGCCTTTTGGCAGTTTCTTCAGTTTCAATCTGCAGTTCATAACCAATAGATTGTGGTCAGAATCCACATCTGCCCCTGGAAATGTCTTACAGTTTAAAACCTGGTTCCTAAATCTCTGTCTTACCATTATATAATCTATCTGATACCTTTTAGTATCGCCAGGATTCTTCCAGGTATACAACCTTCTTTTATGATTCTTGAACCAAGTGTTAGCTATGATTAAGTTATGCTCTGTGCAAAATTCTACAAGGCGGCTTCCTCTTTCATTTCTTAGCCCCAATCCATACTCACCTACTATGTTTCCTTCTCTCCCTTTTCCTACTGACGAATTCCAGTCACCCATGACTATTAAATTTTCGTCTCCCTTCACTACCTGAATAATTTCTTTTATCTCGTCATACATTTCATCTATTTCTTCATCATCTGCAGAGCTAGTTGGCATCATCTGCAGAGCTAGTTGGCATATAAACTTGTACTACTGTAGTAGGCGTGGGCTTCGTATCTATCTTGGCCACAATAATGCGTTCACTATGCTGTTTGTAGTAGCTAACCCGCACTCCTATTTTTTTATTCATTATTAAACCTACTCCTGCATTACCCCTATTTGATTTTGTGTTTATAACCCTGTAGTCACCTGACCAGAAGTCTTGTTCCTCCTGCCACCGAACTTCACTAATTCCCACTATATCTAACTTCAACCTATCCATTTCCCTTTTTAAATTTTCTAACCTACCTGCCCGATTAAGGGATCTGACATTCCACGCTCCGATCCGTAGAACGCCAGTTTTCTTTCTCCTGATAACGGCGTCCTCTTGAGTAGTCCCCGCCCGGAGATCCGAATGGGGGACTATTTTACCTCCGGAATATTTTAGCCAAGAGGATGCCATCATCATTTAATCATACAGTAAAGCTGCATGTCCTCGGGAAAAATTACGGCTGTAGTTTCCCCTTGCTTTCAGCCGTTCGCAGTACCAGCACAGCAAGGCCGTTTTGGTTAATGTTACAAGGCCACATCAGTCAATCATCCAGACTGTTGCCCCTGCAACTACTGAAAAGGCTGCTGCCCCTCTTCAGGAACCACATGTTTGTCTGGCCTCTCAACAGATACCCCTCCGTTGTGGTTGCACCTACGGTACGGCCATCTGTATCGCTGAGGCACGCAAGCCTCCCCACCAACGGCAAGGTCCATGGTTCATGGGGGGAGGACGCTGAGATTAGAAGACGCAAAATAATTTATTAGAGACACATGATATTTCTCAACTGACTGCAAATTTGCAAAATGTTTGTGGTCTATCGACTTAATGATCACGGAATCAATTTGAAATTTTCGAAACATGTTTAGGGGGCAGGGGTGGTCGGCGTGTATTGTACCCCTTTTCTGAAAGGAATATAAAGAAAGGATGTACATCATCAGAAAGTCAGATTTTTTCACAAAATTCTTTCACTGTAGCCAAGTGGTCAACTGTTGATCTGCTGCTCCTCCCAAATACTAACTTGTATTCTAATGCTGATGAATCAGACTTATAGCTATAACTTAATAGTCGACAACCAGTACAATGATACAGGTGTAAGTTGTCACACACACATGGTTCATCGCTGAGTAAATTGTTGACGCTCTACAGTCAACTGGAAGCTTTACTCCTTCCATGATAAGCTTTAATAACTTCTGAAATACCGACATGAAGCATCCCCTTCTATTTCCCTCATGAGACCACAATGGCCTCCTGTTTGCAGGTTCCTGGAGGAAGGTTGCAAATGCAAGACTATCTTCAGCCACTTTGTTAATGGGGTTGTTTTTCAGCATTTAGTTTACCCATCTTGGCAGATTAAGCACTCCGGAAGTGCTTCTGGAACAGATAAACAAAACTAACTACAGAAAGACAGTAATCTTCCGCAGAAGTTGTTTACATTTGTTTGAGCCTGTGGTTAGAGGAATATTGGCAGAAAGCTCACGTCTGCCGGACGGAGCCCGACAGCAAACCTGTAACCAAATCACGGAGCAGAAACAACAGGTGACGCAAGCCAGTACCGGTTCCTCATACATAGCAATTCACACAAACATCTGCTTGCCCTCCAACAAAACAGATCGTGCTGCTGAAACATTGTTACACACGGCGGAATAACTTGCGGGGCGTTTTTGTCTGGCAGTGACAGTGCATTCTGCGACTTCACGATTATAGGATGCCCATTATTCTGATAACTGGAATCGCGTACCAATGCGGGATTTTCTGGTCAAGACGTTCCATGTATTTTCAAGGCCATGGTTTTCAAAACTTATGCTATATGTGCCTCAGCACACATTAAAAACCGGTGAGACGGTTGATTCCATTACTATAAAAACGCCCTATATTTTAGGTGCATAATGTTGCTTTCTTTGTCAGAAGGAGCGGCTGTACACCACATGTTTAAGTCACTTATTCTTATGTTCATTGTGGATAACAGAGATTGTACAGAGAAATTTTACTCTGGACAGTACAATAATTAATACTTCTGCAACTGATGATTAATTAACATGTCGAATAGCATCGATGATTCCACACGTTCGATGTCCGCATCAGGCTGTTCGTGCTGCTGACATTTATCACGATGTTATTTCTGCTGTTGTAATAGCCGCCGTCGCTTACACTCCAACCAAACGAACTGAGTGCCTTGCGACGAGGGAATTCTTAGAGAAACTTATCCGGTTATTCCCGTACTCAGGGCAAATAAAAATGGAACATTTTAAGTTTTTGGGTGGGGTCCGCCTTTAGCAAAACAAAATTTTGTTTTTTGTCCCAGACATGTTCCACTGCAGTTGCAGCATCATCAGTGGGTTTTTTATTATTATGGTTGTTAAACATAAGGAATGTTCTTTACTGTATAAATACATGTAAATATTAGTTTCTAAATCGTAATTACAGATTTATGAAGAGCACATAAAATTGTATATTCATACCTTCTTACCACATTGGTGTGGTTTTCTTGCTGTATTACGTTTTTACAGTGTCCGTATTTCTTTACAGTTTGTCACCTGCAACTATATAAAACTTAATGTATGCAAAATATTTAGGCAAAAATTACGGTTTCTACTGTCCGCCATCTTGTTATTACAGCTGGTAAACAGTGACAACTCAATACACAGAATTTGACAATGAAGATGATGACGAAAAAGGAAAACGTAAGTGAAACATAACGTAAATAGATACACACACACACACAAAACAAAAAAAAAAAGCTTTCACATAAATTATTAATCTCAGGCATAGTCATGAAAGTTCACAAATCGCAGGAGAGCTTCTGTAAAGTTTGGAAGGTAGGAGGCGAGGTACTGGCAGAAGTAAAGCTGTGAGAACGGGGCGTGAGTCGTGCTTGGGTAGCTCAGTCGGTAGAGCGCTTGCCCGCGAAAGGCAAAGGTCCCGAGTTCGAGTCTCGGTCCGTGCACACAGTTGTAATCTGCCAGGAAGTTTCATATCAGCGCACACTCCGCTGCAGAGTGAAAATCTCATTCTGTTTGTGGAGTGTTTGTGTCGTTATATCAACTTACGCTTTATGTAACAGACTACGTAGTAAGTCCAAAAACAGGCTACATGTTTCATAATCTCTCCAGTCACTACGAGTCTCATGTTTTCACTACTCCTGAAGCATGCCATAGCACTTTCGGTTTTTTTTGTTTCAGTTTTTCACATAGCATTAAATGAAATTCGTTACAGTGGATTTTGAAATAAATTGCATTTCACCTCAAATCTAACGTTTCAGCGAATATAAATATGAGTTACAACTTTTACCATCCTTCCTTCATGGAATATTTGCAGTTTGCATCGTTGTAAAACTTCCGCGTTTGTACTGCGGGATTAGATGTCTGCTCAGAAGTCAAAATTATTTGGTCTCGGTCGTATGGATAACTTGAAATAATGAGAACCTGTATTATATCATCCCATGCACAAACTGACAAACTAACAACTTAAAACTACGAATTAGTAACTCATGCAAATCTCTGAGCATTGCACTACTTTTAGAACTGCCAAACTTCCTAAGCGTAAATGCAAGTACGATGGATTTCACCACCGCATATACATTATTCAGTGGCAGAGGGGAGGGAAGCATATTAAACGCACAGTGACATTTTTTCAATGTATAGATAGAAGTAGATAGAAGTAATAGAGACGTGGATATACGAAGAGTCACAAAAACATCATGGACTGAAAAAAATCCAATAAACAAACATTAAAAGATATTCAAGAGAAAAGGCAAATGATTAACATGATACAGTGAAGAAAAACTATATGAACTGGATACCTAAGTCGATATAATACCTGAAAAAATCATCTTAGAAGGAGAAGTGCAGGGGAAGCAAAGGCTACAACCAAATGGTAGGGATGGCGAGAAACAGAGGTGGTTGACTACATCAACAAGGCTTTGTCTTTATTTTTGGCGTCCGATGATCAGATTTCAACCAAGAGATCATTCTCGCAAAAGTAACAGCTGTTTCACTTTGGTTAATTGTATGTGAAAAACGAAAGCCTGTGCACTGCATAAAAACTCAAGTTTTGGAGCTTGGAAAAAGAGTTTCGCGCCTTACAAGGGGAGGCCGCCAATTGTGAAATTCAGATTCGATTCATACTGTGCATAATAAAAGCTCATGGCCAGAGGTGTAATGTGGCAAAGCACCAAGATGCACTTCTCAGCCGTTGTCGAGAAAATCGACAGTTAAAAGAAACTGTTGCGGTGAAATACTGTCTACGATTAATAATTTTCTGCAGCGTCGTGACGCAGCGGTAAGCGCTCGGGTTCGTAATCCGAAGGTCACCGGATCGAATCTCGGGCTATGCAACTTTTTGTTTTGTTTTTTGTAATTCAAATGTACACACACACACACACACACACACACACACACACACACACACACACACACACATATATATATATATATATATATATATCCATCGTCCACCACCAATTGTCTTCTCCGACTTTTGCCGATATGATACAATACGCGTGGTATGCATCAAACCTGACAAACGATAGAACAATTTTTCAGAATGTCAGTCAGGTGTGTTTCCCAACAGATAATTTAAAAAACAATTGTTCTTGTAAAAACGTTTATCAGATGTGCCCGATGTCGTGCTGTTTTCTGCTTTCCATGTTTCTACGATAACTATCACTCTGGTTCGTGCGATACTCCAGCTACTTCTGGTCACTAATTGTTAATTATGTGCGATTGTATACCGAACTTTTCAATAAATTGTATCCACTTGAATACTATTTGTGATATTGTGTTTTATTTCAAGTTTTATTTGTCCACGACAAACGACTTTCAACAACTTATTATATGCATAATTGTTGCAACTGATTGCCGGAAATATATATATTATTTTAATTACAAAAAAACAAATAATAAAAAGAAGTTGCATGGTGCGAGATTCGATCCGGTGACCTTCGGATTACGAACCCGAGCGCTTACCGCTGCGCCACGACGCTGCAGAAAATTATTAATCGTAGAGAGTATCTCACCGCAACGGTTTCTTTTAACTGTCGATTTTCTCGACAACGGCTGAGAAGTGTATCTTGGTGCTTTGCCACATTACACCTCTGGCCAAGAGCTTTTATTATGCGCAGTATGAATCGAATCTGAATTTCACAATTGGCGGCCTCCCCTTGTTAGCTCTGAAACGTGTACAAAACAAAAACAAAATATTTTTTAAGCAGTGGCGCCCCACAGATGTGAAAAACCTTTATTATGGTTTGCCGTTTCTACTACCATAAATCCTCATCAGGCACAGGATTTGTGTGGCTTCGTGTGGAACGTTCAACCATCCAAAATTTTTACTTTGCGTTTTTCGCGTCATGTACAGCGTGGTTGAACGTTAGGTCTGATTGCACACAAATACTGCATTGAAAAACCTTCCTGTTCCTGATAATGATCTGTAATAGTAGAAACACGTTGCATTACATTGCAGCACCCTCACACACGTAAGAGCAGCAAATAAATGTTAAGCAAACCAGACAAATGGTGTGCTCCTGACAACATCGCTGATCAGGTTTCAAAAACACTGCGTGACATCTGTAGCTAAGAAAATACGTAAGGCAGATCCGAACAGACACACAACAAACACTATGGCAGGACCCTTGAAGCTGAGACAAAAAAATGACACAAACACCACAACAACACTAGACACAGGCGCATAACACGTAGCAGTGTAACACCTAAAATGGATAAATAAGATAATTATAAGAAAAACGGACGCAGCAGGTGACTGATTCATGTATCTAAACTGCAGTTTAAATATCGTAAAATGACAAGTATAAACGAGACAATCATTATACCGGGTGATCAAAAAGTCAGTATAAATTTGAAAACTTAATAGACCACGGAATAATGTAGATAGAGAGGTAAAAGTTGACATATATGCTTGGAATGACATGGGGTTTTATTAGAACAAAAAAAAAAGTTTACAAAATGTCCGACAGATCTCTTGTGCGCGTCGTTTGGTGATGATCGTGTGCTCAGCCGCCACTTTCGTCATGCTTGGCCTCCCAGGTCCCCAGACCTCGGTCCGTGCGATTATTGGCTTTGTGGGTACTTGAAGTCGCAAGTGGATCGTGATCGACCGACATCTCTAGGGATGCAGAAAGACAACATCCGACGCCAATGCTTCACCGTAACTCCGGACATGCTTTACAGTGCTGTTCACAACATTATTCCTCGACTATAGCTATTGTTGAGGAATGATGGTGGACATATTGAGCATTTCCTGTAAAGAACATCATCTTTGCTTTGTCTTACTTTGTTACGCTAATTATTGCTACTCTGATCAGATGAAGCGCCATCTGTCGAACATTTTTTGAACTTTTGTATTTTTTTGGTTCTAATAAAACCCCATGTCATTCCAAGCATGTGTGTCAATTTGTACCTCTCTATGTACAATATTCCGTGATTTACTCAGTTTTCAAATTTATACTGACTTTTTGATCACCCGGTATCTAAGGAATGCGCCATACAGGGGAGATGAGGCTCAAATCTGTAAGGTCCGAGGCTACCCTCCTGCCTATGGCGCTGGTCAAGGAAGACAGCAACATTCAGACAAACATACAACATACTAGCACACATACTACACGTAGAACTATGTCTAGATGTAGTAGCACAAATAGTGCTGTGGGTACGCCCTACATAAGCAACTGCAAGGTGTAATATGTAGTAGTAGTTCTTAGACAGTAGAAACAAACACACATAGAATCACTCATGACGTATTTCATTTAGCAATGTATGAAGACATAATTTTGTACGCTACTTCACGTGGGACAGACTCGATGTTACTGCCGACCTGTAATAGCAACAATACAAACCATAATTTATATGTTACATTTTGTTTTTAACAGTAAAAGAAAATTTGTAGTTCGTCCCTTTCCTATCTTTCTATTATTTTCTTCTAAATGACTAAAATTTATTATTTTAACAATTCGTTTCCTCCAAATAATTTACTTTTCTTCATGACTCATTGTTTTATTGCTCAAAACAAATTTTGCTAATAACGTTGAACATAGTACTATTACATGTAAAACTGTAAAATGTACGACGTGCTTTTTAAAATAGCGGACAGTATGTTTTAAATATGAAATAAATGAAATGAATAGTAGAATATGTAGTAATACTTTCTCTTAGTGGCTGACATAGGTACAACATAATTTTCGATAAAAGCAAAAAACAAGTGAATAGTGACTGAAGACAGCTTCTTCACTCGTAAATCCTCTAATCTTTGAATTACAACCACAGTACGCGTCGAGACATTTGTACAAAAGCAGCAGTAAAGGAAAGTGAAATGCGTGACTTTCGAGAAGAATCCACATCGGAAGCGCCTCTGCTGAAGCGAGCAAAAGGGGAAAAAGAAGGAGTTCCGCTGACGGGCATTCACGCTTATCTGCGGCCGCAGCGTCGCCGGTGGCGACGGCGACGGCGGCAGCCGGGCGGTGTCACGTGACCGTTGACGTCAATGGTGACCTCGGGCGCGCGCCAGGCTGCGGGCTCCGGGAGGGCGAGCGCCGAGCGGCCGCCGTGCGTGCCTCACAGCCTACCCGTGGGGGCGTGGCGTGGCGTGGCGGGCCGCGCCAGCTGCAGGCGTAACGGGGCTCGCGCACGCGCCCGTGGATCGCTTGGGAATCTCGGCGCATCCGCCGGCCACTCCATATCTAGGAGCTTGCCACTGGTCGGGCAGAGCCAATTCGGCAAAAGTGCAAGACTACTCGCCAGTACGTCACTGACATAATTAAGACAAACGGATGCTCAGCGAATAGCAACGTGACTGTGATCCGGGAAGTAGGGCACGGTGGATGCATGGGTTTTGTCCATGTAACCGTGAAAGACTTCATCTAACTTATACAGGGTGAACATTAATAAAAACTGCAGGGACGTACTCTTGACTGGAAATGAGGGAAGTCACTGATGACATTGCTACTAAAGCAGAGTTATTAAACTCGGTTTTCCGAAATTCCTTCACCAAAGAAGACGAAGTAAATATTCCTGAATTCCAATCAAGAATAACTGCCCAGATAAGAAACATAGATATCCTCGGTGTAACAAAGCAGCTTAAATCACTTAATAAAGGCAAGGCCTCAAGTCCAAATTGTATACCAGTCAGGTTCCTCTCAGAGTATGTTGATAAAATGGCTCCATATTTAGCAATTATATACATCCACTTGTTCACGGAAAGATCCGTACCTAAAGACTGGAAAATTGCTCAAGTCACACCAATACCCAAAAAGGGAAGTAGGAGTAATCCGCTGAATCACAGGACTATATCACTAACGTTGATTTGCAGTAGGGTTTTGGAACATATACTGAAGTACCTCGAAGAAAACGATTTATTGACACACAGTCAGCACAGCTACAGAAAATATCACTCTTGTGAAACACAACCAGCTCTTTATACTCATGAAGTAATAAGTGCTATCGACAGGTGATGTCACATTGATTCCATATTTTTAGATTTCCAGAAGGCTTTCGACACCGTTCCTCACAAGCGTCTTCTAACCAAACTGCGTGCCTGTGGAATATCGCCTCAGTTGTGCGAATGGATTCGTGACTTCCTGTCAGAAAGGTCACAGTTCGTAGTAATAGACGGAAAGTCATCGAGTAAAACAGAAGTAATATCCGGCATTCCCCAAGGAAGTGTTATAGTCCCTCTATTGTTCCTGATTCCATATTTTTAGATTTCCAGAAGGCTTTCGACACCGTTCCTCACAAGCGTCTTCTAACCAAACTGCGTGCCTGTGGAATATCGCCTCAGTTGTGCGAATGGATTCGTGACTTCCTGTCAGAAAGGTCACAGTTCGTAGTAATAGACGGAAAGTCATCGAGTAAAACAGAAGTAATATCCGGCATTCCCCAAGGAAGTGTTATAGTCCCTCTATTGTTCCTGATCTATATTAACGAGATACGAGACAATCTGAATAGACGTCTTAGATTGTTTACAGATGAAGCTGTTATTTATCGTCTTGTAAAGTCATCAGATGATCAAAACGACTTGCAAAATGATTTAGATATCTGTATGGTGCGAAAAGTGGCAATTGACCCTGAATAAAGAAAAGTGTGAAGTTATTCACATGAGTACTAAAAGAAATCAGCTAAATTTCGATTACGCGATAAGTCGCACAAATCTGAGGGCTGTAAATTCAACCAAATACTTAGGGATCACAATTGCAAATAACCTAAATTGGAACGATCACATAGATAATATTGTGGGTAGAGCAAACCAAAGACTGCAATTCATTGGCAGAAGACTTAGAAGGTGCAACAGGTCTACCCAAGAGACTGCTTACACTACGCTTGTCCCCCCTATTCTGGAGTAGTGCTGTGCGGTGTGGGATCCGCATCGGGTGGGACTGACGGATGACATCGAAAAAGTACAAAGAAGGGCAGCTCGTTTTGTATTATCGCGAAATAGGGGAGATAGTGCCACAGACATGATACGTGAATTGGAGTGGCAATCATTAAAACAAAGGCGTTTTTCGTTGCGACGGGATCTTCTCATGAAATTTCAATCACCAGTTTTCTCCTCCGATTGCGAAAACATTCTGTTGGCACCCACCTACATAGGAAGAAATGCTCATCACGATAAAATAAGAGAAATCAGGGCTTGCAAGGAAAAATTTAAGTGCTCGTTTTTCCCGCGTGCCGTTTGAGAGTGGAATGTAGACAGATAGCATGAAGGTGATTCAGTGAACCCTCTGCCAGGCACTTTATTGTGAATAGTAGAGTAATCACGTAGATGTAAATGTAGATGTAGAAGGTCCTATGAACATGTGTCCGGAAATGCATCGTTGCCACGGTAGAGGGCGCTGAGGAATGAATGTTCCTGTGACTAAGTGTCTTGCTTTCTTTCTGTTGCCGGCTGTGTGACTGCCGTAGTGAACTATAAGCGGCAGAATGGCCCTGTATTCGTGTCGGGAAAAACCCGGGATGGTGTTTGTGTACGGCTAAGCTGATGGTAACGGTCGAGAGGCAAAACGGCTATACCAAAACAAGTACCCTCACAGACACCAAATCACATCACACAGTACTTCACGCCCTTTTTGGGCCTTTATGTGATACTGTGTCCTTTCAGGCAAACGAAAGTGCAGGAAGGCGGCTGACTGTGCGTACAACACATTTGGAGGAGCGGGCTCTACAGGATCTTGATACGAACCCTAGTACAAGCTCAAGGTAAGTGGCCCGCCAACATGGTGTAAGCCAAAGTACGATTAAGTGTATCCTGGATGAGAATTGCTCCTATTTCTATCACCCACAACGAGTGCAAGAATTATCAGCAGTGGATTTCAGTCCACGGGAAGAAGTTTGCTATCGTTTCTGCACCAGACCATCGCAGCTATGGGATTTCTATCATCAGTCCTCTTTACCGACGAAACAACCTTTATCAGAAGTGGCATCATCAATCTGCGTAATTGTCATCTCATTTATGGGCCTCAGACAATCTTCGGGCAATGGTTGAGGCGTCTCATCAGCATCGGTTCAGCATCAATGTGTGGGCAGGGATTCTTGGCGACCAATTATTAATCCACAACGTACCCAGATTTCCTGCACAATACTCTGCCTGGGTACCTTGAGAATGTGCCTTTGACAATACGACAGGTTATGTCGTTTCTGCATGATGGAGCACCAACCCACTTCCGCATTATAGTTCGTCGACACCTCAGCAACTTCCCTGGACACTGGATAGGATGCGGAGGCGCTATAGCATGGCCTACTATGTCGCCCTGGATTTTTTCCTCTGCGAATCTGAAAAGCGATGTGTATGCTGAACTAGTTCCTGGTATGCAGATCCTTTAACAGCGGGTTCACGATGCGTGTGACGCATTTCGGAGAGAGACTGGAAAGTGCGAAAGAGTGCGGCAATCTATGATGCGACCTATGAACGCATGCATTGCATCCCACGGAGGCCACTTCATCACCTGTTGTGATGTGGATGCGGTGCAGCCTGTTCTGAGTCCCGGGATTAATTGCTGTCATTGCACGCACTCTGTCCACCTTTTTTCCTCCATTTTTAATCAGGAATCCGTCCCTGCAGTTTGTCGGTTTTATTAATGTTCACCCTGTGTAAATCCCCCCTACGAGACGACGCATTTTTAACAGGGCACCATAGGCATATCAGCTAGAATGTTTCTAGCTGGATTAACAAAAAATAGCGAAAAGTTAAGATGGTGGTTTTCATGCTTCAGGTGGTCCACATAGTCGTCCTCCCCACCTAGTACAACGCAACGAACCATCATACAACCATGAGAAACTATCAGAAAAATGCTTCTTTTGAATGTTGTTCAAATAGTGCGTCACATTGGCTTGACTGTCGCTTGCGTTGGTCCTTCACGTGAACTTCTGCACTTTGTCGCTTTGTTGCAGATTCGTATTGATAACACCAAGACTTTTATACAGTGGAAATTATTATGAAATGACGGATGGAACAGCCATGTGTTCGCCAGTATCACCAGCAATAGCGAATTTTTTCATGGAGGATTTTTAAGAACGAGTGTTGAGCAGTGCTCACCTCCGCTCATCATGCTTCTACAGATACGTCGACGACACTTTTTTAATCTGGCCACATGGCAGTGACACGCTGCAGCAGTTCGTCGAACATTTGAATGGTGTACATCCAAAAATAAAATTTACAATGGAGGTAGAGAAGGAAGGGAAGTGACCTTTTTTAGATGTGTTGGTGGAGCGAAAACTGGATGGACGACTGGGCCATTCTGTGTACAGGAAGCCAACGCATACAGACTTGTATCTGCACAGCCACAGCTTCCATCATCCGTCTCAGAAGAGAGCTACGCTGAATACTTTAGTACACAGAGCCAGGACTATTTCCGATAAGGACCACCTCGGTCCCGAAATTAACCATTTGACGACTGTTTTCAAGAGGAAAGGTTATTCTGCCGGTGAAATTAAATCAGTATTGTCAAAGAAAGTAAGACACGATGCCGTCCATAAACAAGAAAAGGACCAACACACAGCGCGGCTTCCATTTTGCGGTGCTACTACAACAAGCAAGATAGGCAGAGTCCTAAAGAGGCAAGGAATAAAACCAGTTTTCCGACCACCTAGGAAAATTAGGAAATGTTGAGGCCAGTCAAAGATAGTCTCGGCTTAAGGGTGCCGGGAATTTATAGTATTCCTTGCGAATGCAGCAAGAATTACATGGGCTAGTCTGTAAGAACCGATGCACCTGAAATACAGGTATTTGGAATAAATCAGCGGTGGCTGAACATAGCCTGCTTAACAAGCATAAGATTTTATTTGAAGAAACGAGAGTAATAGCCCACGCATCGAATTACTGGGACTCTGTGATCCGGGAAGCAGTCGAAATAAGACTCCGCGATAATAACTTTAACAGAGACAACGGCTATGCACTTAGCAACACCTGGAAGAGTGCACTGGATAAAGAAAAATCGCAGAGGAAAACTTCCCGCACTTTCCCTCCTGATTCAAGGGATGGCGCTGCAAGCAATGCGGGATAGAAACTACATCTATGGAAGTAGAGGGCACCACTTCACTACGCGCCATATCGCTGTTGCTATGACGTATTCCAGCCAATCAGAAGCCTTCTTGTGCATATAAAAGTGGGAGCCTCGCTAGTTTACGACTCGCCCCCTTCCAGACAACCTCAGTAAGGCCAACCACTTCGCTTCCCACCTTTCCGAGGTCTTCTCCATCCCCGATGATCCCCACTTTGATTATTCTCTTTTCCCCACCGTCATGGGACGTGCTGATACCTCCGTCGCTCCACTTGCTCCTAGTCTCCAGTACTTGGGGCAGTTGCCCCCCTCCGACATCAACACTCCCATCACAGCACAAGACATTAAACTTCTCCTCCAGTCCAAACGCAACACGGCCCCTGGTCACGACTGTGTCACCTACCGTCACCTTCGAGAAAGCCCCTATTCCTTCCTAACTGTCCTCGCCCATCTCTATAATGTCATCCTCTCTACTGGCTTCTACCCTGACCTGTGGAAGACCTCCCGCGTCCTCCTCTTCCTCAAACCCAACAAACCCCCTTCTGCCGCCTCTTCCTATCGTCCCATCTGCCTCACCTCCGTCTTCAGTAAGGTCCTTGAATCCATCCTCTCCCACCGTATCCATCGGCACCTTGCTCAACACCACCTCCTCCCCCTTACCCAGTGTGGCTTCCGACCCTCCTTCTCTGCTGACGACCAACTCCTCAACCTTGTTCACCTTCTGTCCCTCCAGCTCAACTCCCGTCGCTCCGCCATTTTTGTTTCCCTTGACCTCCAAAATGCCTATGACCGTGTATGGCATCCCGGTCTCCTCTTTAAACTCCAAACCTACGCCCTGCCTATCAATTTTGTCCGTCTGGTCGCTTCCTTCCTCTCGCACCGTCCTTCCTATGTCACCCTCCACAACACCAACTCCCGTATCTTTTATCCCACGGCTGGCGTCCCCCAGGGTTCTGTCCTCTCCCCTCTCCTTTATCTCTTGTATACAGCTGATATGCCCAAGCCACCCCCACCAGTTCACCTTCTCCAATATGCTGATGACACCGCCTTCCTGGCTCTCTATCCTACCCTTCAACGGTCTCAACGTACCCTCCAAACCCACCTTAACCAGTTCACCACTTGGTGTAACCAGTGGCTCCTCCGTCTGAACCCCTCCAAAACCCAGGCAATCATCATAGGCCGTACCACTCGCTCCTTTCGCCTCCAAGATTTCTACCTCACCCTTTATGGTCGTCCTATCCAACTCACCCCCACCCTGAAATACCTCGGCCTCACCCTTGACCGACACCTCACCTGGACCCCTCATCTCCTGACCATCCAGCAGAAAGCCCATTCCCGCCTCCGCCTGCTGAAACTCCTGTCCGGCCGGACATGGGGATTGCATCCTTCTACCATCCTCCACACCTACAAATCCCTCATCCGTCCTATCCTCTGTTATGCCAGCGTCGCCTGGATCTCCGCCCCCACCCGCTTTTACAAGGCTCTCCAAATCCTTGAACGCCATGCGCTCCGCCTTGCCTTCCGTATCCGCCTTCCTTCCCCCACACGGCTCCTGTATGAACTGATCCCCTTCCCCCACCTCCTCTTGTTCCTCCAACATCTCCGCATCCTTTACATTGTTCGCAGGGTTGATCCCCCCCACCCTCTGGTTTCCTCCTTCCTCTCCACCCCTCGCCCGTTGCCGCGCCTCTATCGCTGTATCCCTCCCTCTCTCCACCTCCACACCCTCCATCTCCTTCATCAGGGCAATTTCCAACGCCTCCCCCTCCCGGATGACGAACTTCGCCGTGACATATACCCTTCCTTCCAACTATAACCCGGCCTTCTTCCCCCCCCCCCTCCCCAGGGCCCCCTTCTCCTCTTTCCTCCTCCTCCCAGAGCGGATTTTCCTTCATCCCCCCCTCCCCTGAGACCCTGCACCCCATACTTGCCTGTCTCCTTCCCACATCCCTCCCTACCTGGCCCTCTTCCGAGCGCCCCCCATTCCCCTCCCCCATCTCTTCCCCACCCTCCTTTCTTCAGGTCTCCCTCATCTCCTTGAACCTGGCAGATCCTCTGTATTGATCATCATCAGTGTGCCACGTCAGTGTTGTGTTTCGTGCTGTTTCTCGTGTGCGTCCGGAGGTGTGATTTTAATTGTGTACTGCCTTGAGGTTCGCCGTCAGTGTTACGTTGTGTGCTATGCCATCCATCAACACCTTTATGCTCCAGTAATACTGTGCCTTGTGTTCTTTTAATCGTCGCAGAGTGTGGCTTTTTGTGTGTGCTACTTTTAAACAGTTTTTTATCTCCGTTTTACAGTCACCCCGTTTTTTTGTATATTGCCTTCCATGATGTTCTCCCTTTTTTATATCTATGTTCGCCTTCTTCTCTCCTTTGCTGTTTTTAAATGTCTTCTATTGTTTTGTTCTATGTCTTTCGGCTGAAGAGCAGCGCATATGCTGCTGCCAGCCCGCCCCGATGGGGAATTGAAATACAATAAAGAAAAAAAAAAAAAAAAAATAGTTTACGACAGTCAGTTTTAGCCCTGACGACGACCATGGAGGTAGTGTTCGAAAGCTTGGAGTTTTATCCTGAATTGACGCGGCATTTACACCAAGAGATTCTTATTCAAGAAATACGTCGCTAAAGACTTCGTAGCCACCAAGACTTGTCACTCGTGATGTATTTTCTTTTTCTTTTCTTCTTCAGAAAAGAATAGTCCGCGTCTTGCTTTTCAATCATTCGCAGCAGGAATACATTTTAGAGAATACCTTGAACAATCGATCTACAGATGTTGCTCCGTTGCAATCTGTGACACAGCAACGGTGACACACTATGACCGCACGCCCACTACGTAAGACTGCTGCTTACAACTGACTGGTCGAGTACATATCTGTTGTTTTCAGCTGTTAGTTTAAGCTGCCATCGTAGTAAATACGCTGATATCGATTATACACCAGAAATACAATCAGTCTCGCAACTTTTAGGTCAGATGGTGTATGGAGAATTAATAAGATTAGTGCACAGGCATGCATATGTATAGTGGTAAGCACACCTGAACATGCTTTGAGTGAGATCAATAAAATTTATTGACACAGGGAATGGATATAAGATAGTAATTATGTCAAGTACAGCATACATCGCGAAATTTCATTTAGTACTGCGGTGTGACACTTTTATGCTTTAAGGTCGGCGCAACTTCCTTTATTTCGGCATAATCGTAGTGCCGGCGCTGTTTACCCTGTTCGTGGTATGAAGGACATTCATAGACCCCCAGCGTTTTTTTGCACAAGGCAGTCTAGCGATCTGACGTCATCAAAAATAAATAGAAACGACAGAAGAGAGGGATGAGAATTCTCAACATCTGTTATGCAATCGCATAAGCAAATGGGTGCTGCAAATATACTATGAAACGATGTTACAATACCATGCAGAAAGAATTTAAAAATTTAGTTGACATTGAAAGAGTAAAAAATTGCAACGATCGCATGTCGGGATTGATTGTTCAGTACATCAAGAAGCATTTTGTGCTAAGTCTGTAGGCATGTAGCACGAAGAAATTGGTGATATGAAAAGCAAAATTTCTGAAGTCGCACGCATTATTCCACTATCAGTTGCAACCGCTTTTAATGAAACTGAACGAAGAGTATGGAGACTTTATATATTACTGCAAAGTTTAAGTCAAGGGGCATGCCTGGAACGATTTTACGACTTAAATCTCGCTATTGTTGAATATATGAAGGAAAAAAAGAGTGCAGGAATTACAATTAGAAAATCAGGAATGGATTACACGGCTCGCGTTTGATGTGGATTTGACTGCACACTGCCCACCGTAAGACACTGCAAGGTGAGACACAGCTTCTTTCTTATTTGATGCGGATGCATTTGAAAAGAACATCGCGTTATAAAATGGATGCATTATGACAAAAACCACCGTCTATTTCCCTAAGGTCACTGGTGTTAAAGAAAACATGGAGGTTTGAAGAATTCACTGTGGCGTTAAAACAATTACAAGGATAGTTTCCTAAACGTCCTGAGGACACTGCCAATCTTACATCTGTTTTCGACCTGTTTTCCGTATCGTTTGCCGTTTCACTTAAAAGCGCACTTGTCCATGTGCCAATGTAAATGAGTGACCTGCAAGGTAATTCCCGTTTTAATGGCGATTCCCCTCACGTTAAAACTATACGGACAGTTTCGATTACTCATTGATGAGGCTGCAAGAGCGTTACAATATTTCGATCGACATATTCATGTGAAAGAAACTTTTTTCGGTTATGAAGCTAAATAAGTCACGGTTATGTGGCAACTTGAGTGCGAAAATTTGTAACATTGTCTGCGTATGTCGGTATGCCGACAGTCTGTACCAGATAAAAATCATACAGCTCACCAAAAATAGTAAGATGACACTGATAATTTGTTTTGTTTGTGATACATGTTGTTGACAAATGTGAAATATAAAACCAAGTCGTATTGCAGTGCGACTGCACTGTCATTTTACTGCAGTGCCTTCGCAGTCCCCCCCCCCCCCCCCCCCAACAAGTTGCTCAAGACAGCGAGCCATCGCTGTGGTGGAAATGTGCAGCGAGGCTGAGCAAGACGCAGCCTGCGATCCCAAGTCTTGGCCGGCCCTAGTATAGAGTCACTGGTGTGATACCAGCAAGTCTTTCCTGACGGCACAGCAGTCGTTTCACGGTCAGCGAAGGGAAGCTATATCGTCTCTGAAACATGTCCAGAGGGCTCGATAATGTGACATCAAATGGTTCAAATGGCTCTGAGCACTATGGGACTTAACATCTGAGGTCATCAGTCCCCTAGAACTTAGAACTACTTAAACCTAACTAACCTAAGGACATTACACACATCCATGCCCGAGGCAGGATTCGAACCTGCGACCGTAGCAGCAGCGCGGTTCCGGACTGAAGCACTTAGAACCGCTCGGCCACAGTGGCCGGCGGTTAGTGACAGGATGGTTTCTTTGAAAAGGGCATGGCCGAATTATTTCACCATGCATCAACAAAACGAGCATATCCTCCGTCTATAATGACTCCATCATCGACGAAATATTAAACTCTAATCCTTTTCCAAAATAGCAGAAACGAAGAAGAGCTCTTTGGTACCGAATACGGATATGAAATTGAAAAAGATATTTCTGAAACTGTACGCCTGAGGCACAGCATTGTATTAAAAGAAGGTTGATCACGGGACATCCAGAGAAGAGGAATCTGGAAGCATTTTAAATGTCATGTTATAGAAGGAAATTATGCCATATACGAAGTAGCACCAAAAATTATTTGGGAAGACGTGTACAATTAGCTTGTCCCAGCAGACAAAGAGGCAAGATAGTGGCACGTTGCTGAGGAAACCAGGAATAATTATCATGACAAGAGAAGGAGCAGAAAAAGGTGAAAAGCTATGTGGCAGATCAAACATTGGACTATGTAAAACAGATTATTCAGGACTGTTGGTGTAGCAGACACTCAGAGACATTAATAGAAGGGCAAGATAGAGATGAAGAGTAGTAACCGGTTGAAAAACTTGTACTTCCAGAAAAAAGAAAAAACGACTACCACTCATGTTTTATGTCGCGTATCACAAGAAAATAGTCTCCAATAAAACCATTGCGTCTGCTGTAAGCTGCCACTGAGTATAAAATTAAATTAGTCGCACGTCCAACACATAAACAGATATCCTTTTCGACACGAATGATCATACTACAGTTATTTCCACCTGCTGTATGTTTGTCCCCGTTTTTGCATCGTCTTACCGATGGAACAATAGGGCGTTGGCAGCAATTACCATGCTGCGCACAGGCACTGTCGATTTTGATGAGTTTTTACAGGCTTTTGCGAATGACGACGAATTATTTCCTCTCCTTTTAAATATAACGTAACAAAACTAACTACAAAAAAAGTAGACTGGCTCTCAAAAACCTTGTTACGAAACTACCAGGTTTGAACATGCAAGATTCGACTGCTGAAAGTTGCACTTCACAGAGTTTTGCGACTTTGGTAACGGGGGAAGGTACAGAGGAAGGCCGTGGACAGTTTACACCAAACCCGATTCTCATCTAACGCGTTCACTATAATCGTGGCAGATCTGAGGCACACAGTCCACGGCTACTATAAATAGTATACATGACGCATTAACATAAAGGAAACTTGTGAACAAAACGTAGTTTCAAGTATCTTATTAGGTTTAACAAATTTATATACTACGTTTCCTAAGCGAAAACAAAAAATAATTACCTAACTTCTCACGAGAAAACCGGTTAATATCTACGCAGCTGCTAGACCGCCACAACTGAGGCAACACACTTATTTTCTCTGTACTCTTTTGTTGCACTCTACAATAATTATCAGCAGAGATCGGAGATTTTTTTTTTTAATTACACATTCTTTTCCTTCGCTCCTACGCAAGTGAAAAGTGTAAACTTTCGCGAATTATATTGCCACCGTTGATATATTTCATTTTATCGACACATATTTTTACATGTTTCATTATTATTACATATTTTAACTTAATGCCATATAAAATTACACATTCTTCTTCATGTTTCACCACACACTCAGCTGCTACTATTCGCAATATCCTCGGTGAGGGAGAAAAAGATGCTTCAGCGGAAATCTCCCTACGAATATGTCATCTCCCAAAGTCTGCACCATCAACGTCCTGCGACGCGAAGAGTTAATTTTCCTCTTACATCTATGATTACTCTGCTATTCACAATTAAGTGTCTGGCAGAGGGTTCAATGAACCACCTTCAAGCTGTCTCTACCGTTCCACTCTCGAACGGCGCGAGGGGAAAAACGAGCACAAAATTTTTTCTGTGCGAGCCCTGATTTCTCTTATTTTATCATGATGATCCCTATGTAGGCGGGTGCCAACAGAATGTTTTCGCAATCGGAGGAGAAAACTGGTAATTGAAATTTCATGAGAAGATCCCGTCGCAACGAAAAACGCCTTTGTTTTAATGATCATGTCTGTGGCACTATCTCCGCTATTTCGCGATAATACAAAACGAGCCGCCCTTCTTTGTACTTTTTCGATGTCATCCATCAGTCCAACCTGATGCAGATCCCACACCGCACAGCAATACTCCACAATAGAGCGGACAAGTGTGGTGTAAGCAGTCTCTTTAGTAGATCTGTTGCACCTTCTAAGTGTTCTGCCAATGAATCGCAATCTTTGATATGCTCTACCCACAACATTATCTATATACACATTAATCCTTGTTCCATAGATCATGTGTACGACATTTCGTAATGATGTGGAACGTGTCATTTTAACATAAGTTCTCTTTACTTCTTTTTCCGTTACTACATCATATCTAAGAATTCATCTATTGAGTAGAAGGAGTTGTCATTCATAAATTCTTTTAATTTGCTATTAAATGTTGGTTGGCTATCTGTGAGACTTTTAATACTATTTGGCAAATAACCAATGATTTTTGTAGCAGCATAATTCACCCCTTTCTGTGCCAAAGTGAGATTTAATCCAGAATAGTGAAGATCATCCTTTCTTCTAGTGTTGTAGCTATGTACTTCGCTTTGATCGTTCCAATTTAGGTTACTTGTCATTGTAACCCCTAAGTATTTATTTCAATTTACAGCCTTCAGAATTGTGTGACTTATCGCGTAATCGAAATTTAGCGGATTTCTTTTAATACTCATGTGAACAACTTCATACTTTTCTTTATTCAGGGTCAATTGCCACTTTTCGCACCACACAGATATCGTATCTATATCATTACAACATTATTTCTGATCGGCGATATTCTGTGACTGCAGAGAATTTTGATAAGTACCTTGTTGTTCATTGCGCTTCAAATTGAAAGGTTAATTAGGGTATCTTACGAATCGCAGTGAAGGTGGACAGTTAGTAAACGGATGTGATAGCAAATAATTTATTTATTAGCCGAGTATATATTTATAAAATAAAAAATTTCATAATGTAAGTTGCACCTTCTTAATGTACTTTTCATGTTTCTGGTGGAGTCAGTATTAAGATAATTTTCTATGGTGTAATTCAGAAGTTGATTTCACTAGATATTTGTTTTATGATTTATTTAATAAAATGTTCTCGCGGTATTACATACTTTACTAATTTTCATTACATAAATCTGTACGTATTTTGTGTGTTGACGTTACACAAAAATCCATACTATAGTTTCAGTGTGATAAACATAAAGTTGCGTACTCATCGCGAATATGTATGCGTTTGAACAGCAGCCTTTCTGCATTGCGTAATTGCTGTTGTCTTCTTTTATATGTTCTCTCTATTCCCAATATTCATCACCATGCATTTGCCGTAGCAACTTTGTCCTTAAAATGGGCACGCAATCTTCTGTCTCAAGACAACCCCTTTCCTCCAGTTCTTATGTGCGGCATAACATAATCAATCAAGAACATTGTGCACATATCTACGCACAGTATCTCAAATCGCAAATTACTCTCAGCACAGAATCACGCAGAAAAATCTTCCGCGAAACTGCTGTATTTAATTACACCATCCGCTGGCTAGTACCAGTCCTAGTTTTTTCGAGCCCTCCTGGGTTTTTACCAATTATGATGCGGCTCAGTTTCTGGTACAGGTTTCTGCAGAAATGTATCCTGGTGGGAGGGAAGGAGACAGAATGAGAGGGGGGGGACTCCAAAATTGTCATTTTATACAGCAATTGCTAAAGACAGTACTATGCGTCTCTGCGGTCAGCTAAGCGAGAAGTTTAGTGGAATCATGGGAACTTAATTCTACAAGTGTAATGAATAAAAACTATCTACCCCAGATTCAAGACAGGATCGCGAAGAGACATACGTAGTCTCCCCTCTTGCTCTTCTCCCCCTCCCCACTTTCAATGCGGTCGCCTATAATGTCAATGCATTTATGAGGTGATTGCTAATACTGAGTCATAGAACAATCTGAAATCTACACCGGATTTGTGTTGATTTTTCAAAGCGAGTTCCAATGGTTCAAATGGCCTTGAGCACTATGGGGCTTAACTTCTAAGGTCATTAGTCCCCTAGAACTTAGAACTACTTAAACCTAACTAACCTAAGGACATCACACACATCCATGCCCGAGGCAGGATTCGAATCTGCGACCGTACCGGTCACGCGGTTCCAGACTGTAGCGCCTAGAACCGTTCGGCCACCTAGGTCGGCTCAAAGGGAGTGATAAAAAATGTATAGTCCTATAAATGTCACACTTCAGACCATGTACAGGAGCTGATATAAACAACAAGATACAGGATTTGTTTTCATTTCAATTCTTCTATAAAGTTCAGGCAATTTGTCACTTACTTACTACAACGATACATTTAATTTGTTGTCTGTAACATTTTTCCATAAATATAATTCATTTAACAAAACAATTTGGAATGGTGTCTAACTGTATTAAATGTAGTTACAAAATTATTAAAATTTGGTAAATCTGAGTAGGAAAAAAAGATCGCAGAAAAGTACGAAGAGAGTTAAGTAAGTAATGCAACACTTTTTTCCTCAGGAAATTTCGGTTGAAAATATGCAGAAATATTTCTGGGGCATCGCGGAATGTTCCCGCTTCAGGCTCTATAGTTTTTTGAAATTCCGACAGGAAATATGTGGAAATTTTGGAATTTTTTTGGAAATTTGTGGTAAGTTCCTATGGGACCAAACTGCTAAGGTCATCGGTCCCTAGGCTTACACACTACTTAATCTAACTTAAACTAACGTACGCGAAGTACAACACTCACACCCATGCCCGAGGGAGGACACGAACCTCCGACGGAGGTAGCCGCACGAACCGTGGCAAGGCGCCTTACCCCGCGCGGCTGGCGGCGATGTAAGTAGGCTCCAAAAGGACTATAGTAGCCGAAGTGCTTTCCACACAGACATCATCATCCTCAATTGTGACAGTGGTTAGATTGGAAAGTGAACAAATTCGACTGTGCAAATTGGGACTTTGTACGGGCGCTGATGACAGCGCAGTTGAGCGCCCCCACAAGCCAAACATCATCATAGAATCATCCAAGCAGAGAGCTGTCATGGGGTTTCTACTGGCAGAAAACCTCGGCGGTTTCAGAATTCCCACGGAGATCTGGCAGTGAACAAAAGCACGTTGAGTCATGGGGCGACGCGACTATCACAATCGCTATGAAGTCGACAAACCTGTCCGATCTCCCGCGTGCTGAGTTGCTGCACACAGCTGGGACTCTCGCAAAGTAGGAACGTGTGGACACACTAAGTCGAGATGATCGAGGAATCCCAACCAAACACCTCGCTGCTGGACGTCTTTGCTGGTAGTGCTGACACATCGTCCACCAGTTGGGGTACTCAAAAGTGTGTGCCCATTGGGTTCCTCGTCTCACAGAAGAGAATAAAAAGCAACGAAGGCCCTTCGTGCGGAACTGCTTGCGCGTTACGGTCGAACATCGTCAGAGGCGGTGAAACATTGATTCATCACTTCGAACCGGAAACAAAATACTAATGCATGGAGTGGCGCCACACCGCCTCTTCTCCAAAGAAAAAGTTCAAAGCCGCACCCTCAGCCGGTAAAGTCATGGCAACGTTCTCCTGGGAGTCTGGCGGGGTTATTCTTTTTGAAGTTCACCCTCATGGTGCAACGATCAACTCGGAAGTGCTTCGTCGCCATAACAATGCAAGCGAACTTCTGCTGATAACGCAAGGACCCACACAAGCCTGCGCATACACGAGAGGAGCTCACAAAACTTCACTGGACTATTCTTCCTCATCCATCCTATGGCCCGAATCACGCACATTCCGATTTCCATCTGTTTGGAGTTACGAACGATACACTCCGCGGGGAGCAGTATGTGGATGATGGGAAGGTTAGTGAGGCAACAGGACGTTGGCTCCGACGTCGACCAATAGAGCGATACCTCACGGGCATACATATAGGGTTTTGTAGCCAAAAGAGAATGGTGTACTGGAATTCTGAGTAAAACCAACTTGCTTTTAGGAAAAAAAAGTGTTTTGCATTAGTTGCTGAACACCTCTCTAATTTTACCGCTGGCGGAAGGTAGTTTTTGTAGTTCTGACAAAAGTGCATAATCACCTCAGTACGGTTTTGTTGGTTAAATACGAGGGCCACTGCAAAAGAAATGCATACTAATTTTTTTTAAGATCCATCTTTTATTCTACATGTTTGAAAGTTTTACAGTGTGTAGATACATCCTTTAGGAACAATATTTTCATTTCACCACATAATTTCCATCCCTCTCAACCGCCTTACGCCATCTTGGAACCAGCGCCTGTATACCCGCACAGTAAAGTTCTGGACCAACCTGTTGGAGCCACTGTTTGGCAGCGTGCACAAGGGAGTCATCATCTTCAAACGTTGTTCCACAAAGAGAGTCTTCCAGTTTCCCAAAGAGATGATAGTCACATGGAGCCAGGTCAGGACTGTAAAGCGGGTGCTTCAGTGATGTCCATCCGAGTTTTGTGATCGCTTCCATGGTTTTTTGACTGACATGTGGCCATGCATTGTCGTGCAACAGCAAAACATCCTGCTTTTGCCGATGTGGTCGAACACGACTCAGGTGAGTTTGAAGTTTCTTCAGTGTCGTCACATATGCTTCAGAATTTATGGTGGTTACACTTGGCATGATGTCCACAAGCAAGAGTCCTTCGGAATCGAAAAACACCGTAGCCATAACTTTTCCAGCAGAAGGTGTGGTTTTGAATTTTTTCTCTTGGGTGAATTTGCATGATGCCACTACATTGATTGCTTCTTCGTCTCTGGTGAAAAACGATGGAGCCATGTTTCATCACTTGTCACAATTCTTCCAAGAAATTCGTCTCCACCATTCTCGTTCCGGTCCAAAAGTTCGCTGCATACCGTTTTTCTTGTTTCTTTATGAGCTACTGTCAACATTCTGGGAACCCACCCGGCCCAAACCTTTAACGCCAACACTTTCAGTATTCTGCACCAAACGTAGCGTGACAATTCGTTCACTGTGATGTGTCTGTCAGCAGTCACCAATTTGTTAACTCTCTGCACATTGTCTGGAGTGTGTGCAGTACGAGGCCTGCCGCTGCGAGGACAATCCTCAATATTGCCGTGCCCGCTTTCATCACGTAACCTGCTTGCCCACCGACTAACTGTACTGCGATCGACAGCAGCATCTCCATACACCTTTTTCAACCTCTTGTGGATGTTTCCCACTGTCTCGTTTTCACAGCACAGGAATTCTATGAGAGCACGTTGCTTCTGACGAACGTCAAGTGTAGTAGCCATCTTGAAGATTTGTTGTGACGGCGCCACTCACGGGAATAGTTTGGAAACAAGCGGGAGGGATGTATCTACACACTGTAAAACTTTCACACATGCAGAATGAAAACTGTATTTTTACAAAAATAGTGTGCATTTCTTTTGGAGTGACCCTCGTAGATTCACTGTTCGGGGCGTAGCCAAAGTGTAGGAATTACGTAACCTGTGGACGTGGCCAGTTTGCGTCAGTGCTGATTAGAAATACTGCACCGACCTGGAAGCCGGCTGGCGAATCACAGGCGAGACCACGCGCCGCGCCGCACGTCACGCTGTCCGAGGCCCGCCGGCGCTGGCGGCGGCTTCCGCCTCCTCCTCGCGGCCAATCAGCCCGTGGCCCTCCCAAATTACACGCAAACCAGCTGCTTCCGATATTCTGCCCAACACGAAATGTTGCACTTGCCGTACATATACTCGGTTACTCAGGTACACCTACATCTACGTCATTACTTTCCAATCCATGCTTAAGCGTTTGGCACAGGGTGCATCGAACGCTGGATAATAGGAACACCAAAATCTGGGATCTCTCATTTTCTCACGATCGTCTTTTCTCCCTGTGTAGGTGGGAGTCAACAAAACAGTTTCATGAGAAGATCCTGTCGCAACAGAAAACACCTTTGTTTTAATGATTGCCACCCAAACTCGTGTACCATATACGTGGCACTTTCACCCTTAGTTCGCGTTAACACGAAACGAGCTGCCCTTCTTTGAACTTTTTCGATGTTCACCGTTGATCATACCCGACGTGGATCCCATACTGCACAGCAATATTCCAGAGGAGGTCGGACAAGTGTGGTGTAAGCAGACTCTTTAGTAGACCTGTTATATTTTGTAAGTGTTCTGCCAATAAATCGCAGTCTTTGGCTTACTTTCCCTACAACATTAGCTATGTCATCGTTCCAATTTAAGTTATTTGGACGTGTAATCCCTAAGTATTTACTTGAGTTTACGGCATTCAGATTTGTGTGATTTATCGCGTAACTGAAATTTTCTTTCTTTTTAGTGCTCATGTGGATGACTTCACACTTCATATTACTTAAGACTTAATTGTCACTTTTTGCACCATACAGATATCGTATCTTAATCATTTTGCAATTCGTTTTGATGACTTTAAATGATGGTAAATGACAGCATCACCTGCAAACAATCCAAGAGGGCTGCTCGGATTGTCTCCTAAGTTATTTATATAGATCAGGAGTAGCAGAGGGCCTATAACACTTCCCTGGGGAACTGTTTTACTCGATGACTGTCCGTCAATTACTACGAAGTCTGATACTTCTGACAGGAAATCACGAATCCAGTCGCACAACTGGGACGATACTCTACAGGAACGCAGTTTGATTAGAAATTGGTTGTGAGAAACGGTGTCAAAAGCCTTCTGGATCTTTAAAGATACGGAATCAATCGAGGAACCCCAGACAACACTTCCCGTCTATTAGTACAAACTGCGGCCTATTGGCAATGCTATTCAATCTGTAGATTGAACAAGCAATAAAGTAAATTACGAAGTAACTTGGTAAGTCCAGAAAGAAGGAAAAAAACTCTGAAATATGCTGGACACACTTCAGTTCTGCCACAGTTGATAAATGAAAAATTAAAGCAATAACAGCCCTCGGTCGCAAAAATGAAGTCTTTTTGACCTAGGTTTCGGCAACTACCCAGAATGCCTTCATCAGAAGTAGATCACTCAAACTGATATGACACGTATAAAATAAATATCAAGCGACAAAGCTTTATCCACAAATTTTTATTTCTATGTTTTGTATTTTAAAATTTTATGACTAAAGCTTTATCGCTTGATATATAGTTTATACGTGACGTGTCAGTTCAAGTGTTTTACTTCTGATGAAAGCACTCTTAGTAGTTGCCAAAACCTAGGTGAAAAAGACTTCAGTTTTGCCACAGAGGGCTATTATTGCTTTAATTTTACTTTGTAAACGATCGCTGACGACGCAGCCATGTTCAAAACTTGTTGATAAATGAATGGAAACAGTAGTTGAACTCAATGGACAGTGTCTTGAAAAGAGGTTATCAAATAAAAGCGACAATAATATTGAAAAGTACTGGAATGAAATTTGTAGTTCTTGAGGGAACTGGAACAGCAAATGACACACTAAAACTAATAGAATAAGTTTCCTTTCTGAGCAGCAAATTAACTGCTACAGCAGAAGTAAACAGAGCACAAAATGCACAATGAAAATATCACGAAAATAATTTTTGAAAAACATAGATACTGTAACACCTAATATAAATTTAAGTTTCAGGAAGTGTTTCCTGAACTTATTTGTCTGGCGTGTAGGGTAGGCAACAGAGGACAGTAATCGCACAAGAACGTTATAAAAGATTCTGAAACTCGGTATTACCAAAGAACACTGAAGATTAGACGGGTGTTTCGGATAACTAAAGTAGTAGAGGTACCGAATTAAATTGGGGGAAAAGTAATTTGTGGTACAACTTGACTAAAAGGAGTCAGTTGATAGGAAACATCCTGAGACATCAAAGGATCGTCAGTCTGGTAATAGAGGAAGATGTGGAAGCTAAAAGCTACGGAGGAAGCAGAGATAAAGACGCTTGCACAGAAGAGACGATAGTGGAGAACTACATCAAACCAGACTTCGGTCTGATGACCACAACAACATTCAACACGTGGAGCCAACTTTTAAACACGGAATTTCTTAACTCAAACGCAGCATGTGGTGTCACCGCCAGACACCACACTTGCTAGGTGGTAGCCATTAAATCGGCCGCGGTCCGGTAGTATACGCCGGACCCGCGTGTCGCCACTGTCAGTGATTGCAGACCGAGCGCCGCCACACGTCCTAGCACTCGCCCCAGTTGTACAGCCGACTTTGCTAGCGATGGTTCACTGACAAATTACGCTCTCATTTGCCAAGACGATAGTTAGCATAGCCTTCAGCTACGTCATTTGCTACGACCTAGCAAGGCGCCATTACCATTTCTTATTTATCTTGAGATGCATGTACCGTCAGACCGATGTTCACCAATTATGGATTGAAGTTAAGTATTCCAGAAGCTACGTACCTTTTTTGCTAGTCTCTATTCCTTTAACTGTTCCAGACCTCACGCCAGCCTGCGTGAGCTTAAACGCGTGCCTTTCGGCTACCTCCTAGTGGCTTGGCTGTCTTGCCAAGTCACAACACAGCATGTGTCAATTATTAATAGTTGGAACAGGAGAGCTTCAAATTTTGTAGGGTGATAACTTTACAACATTTTAATTTCCTATTTGAGCTGAAATTTGTAATTACACTCTAGGTTCTGAAGTCTACAGACACACCATTTTCCTCCAGTTTTGTCAATAATACTTACACCGCCATCGGACGTGCCTTTACACGAACTTCACTTAGAAAGAACGACGGTACTATTAATTAGTTTCATAGAGCTTTGTACTAGTGTTCACTATTTGAGAAATTAGTAACCCCTAAATTGATAAAGAACATAAGTATCAACTTCATACAACTCGTTAGCCACACGGCAGTGCACAAATGAATGGGATACTTAAGCATGATTTCTGGAATTGCGTGAGGTCCCCAAATGCTTCAGTTATAGCCTTTAAAGGAAGGAAAGAAGAATATTAAGTTTTCACTGTCCGTCGACGACAAGTAATTAGAGAAGCAGAGGGTAGGAGAGGAAGCTCGGATTAAATGGGCCGTCCATGTGCTCTCCTTCCGCGATTTATCTAGCTCATTCGATGGCGTTAGAAATTATGGACTTCAGCTGTAAATTTTTTGTTATTGAGAATAAAGGGAATCGTTTTACTAATTTTTCCACTCATCTGTGTTTATCGTTTGAATTTATTTACAATCCACTTCAAAGCCAATACGGTTTCATCCTCATGTACTTTAGCACGGTGGTGATAAACTTCCGCAAATAAATACTGTTAATGAGCTCCAACATCCATCCCCCAAGCACATACTACAATGTGGTTACACGCTGCAACACAGAATTCATTCGTGGCGAGAGTGCAGGATACCTGTGTTATATCTACGACCATTTCACTTCATTTAAGAAACATTGTCACAAGTAGAAAATAATTCGACGCAGGGTCATAACTCGGCGTCTGTCTTCATACGACTGGTCGCAAACGCAAATGTCAGAAATTCTTTTGCACTTTCCTTTTATGATGATACCTGAGAACACAGTGTGAGTCACGCGGTGAAATTCTTCTCGTGCGATAAAGTATACATCGTATTAAAATAATCATAAGGACAGATTGGGAGTCTAAGGGCGACACACAAGGACAGGACAGATTGAATTACTCCTCACCGTAGCACCGACTGACCAATGTCACCTACTTTTCGACCATACTCCACTTCATCTCCGACTAAACTTACGAAATATCATAAAAGTACTGTACTTCTAACATTTCTGAATGAATAGCAATACAGACAAACCAGATCGACTACAGTACAAAAAGTAATGCAAAGTCAGCAAGAGCTCCGGACGTGTGGGAAATCTTAAAACAGGTTCCTTGCAGCCGTTGGTCGTTCCAAAGACAATCTTGTGAAGCGACGGTTTTTGCAATCAGAGGACGACCTTCTGTATTTCTGCGGTGCGCAGAAAAGAACTACGCGTCTCCTGGTTTGCTACGGTCAAGCTGAACTCATTCCTGATCATCCAAATACAACACTGCTGGAAAGTTTTCGTCAATGAGATATAATGGATATGCACAAATTCCACTTATAAGTATGGCTTAGGAGTCACGGTGAACAACACGCAACGGTGCAGTTTCTCATGTAAAAACAGAACAGTGACATTTCCGTTGAAATATATATATTTTTTTAATATGAGACCTGAATGTGTTGGCTCCTAAAAGATTGCTGCAGGATATGATGTTAAACTTGATTGCACTTACGTGCGATCCTGTTACTGGCGAATGGTAAGCAGAATGTGTTTCTAAGAGAATACGCAAGGAAAGCAAAGAATTCGCACAAGGATCTTGCATCTCCTTTCCTAGGTTAAGCGTGTAGACTTGCCTCCTGAAATTTTGCTTCGGCGTTCTTCACCTGGTGCTACAGAATTCTTCACATAGTTATTATAGAGTATCTAGCTGTGACAAGGAAGACGATGACTGCAAGTCCCGCCTCTGAAATTAGTTGCCGTGGTTCACTTTTAGCAAATTGACTGGTGTCAAATGAAAATTTATGGAGAATGCGTAGTAATCTTCTTATCTACAGAGGCAACCTTTCAACGGGTGACAAAGTACGAAAAGAATTTCACTGTGGAGAAATACATATGAGTATGTGGGAATGGTCTGTATAGTCTTTTCTGTTATCTCACTAATAGCTTTGCATAGCAAAGCGTTTGTTATTTTGGGGAAATCTCTCGTATCTTTTACTCGAATTAACTGTTTTAAAGAAAATTTTAAACATCCGCTTCTCCATTTTGAATAATGAGAGGTGGATAAAACTTTTTCAAATAGTATCCCTTTTGCTCTCTTACATTTGCTCATATTGGTAGCTTATTCTTCGTAACACTTGGCAGATGTCCTTTACACACTCCAAAAATAGAGAAAAATACACTGGTGAAAATGTATTCAATGAACTATCATTTTCTTCTGCGTGAGATCCACAGCCTCAATAAATTTCAAGGATGACATTTTTCCACCACACTGTGTATAATCTTTTTTCACACTGCCTGTATGCCGACCGCGGTGGCCATGCGGTTCTAGGCGCTGTAGTCCGGAACCGCGCGACTGCTACGGTCGCAGGTTCGAATCCTGCCTCGGGCATGGATGTGTGTAATGTCCTTAGGTTAGTTAGGTTTAAGTTCTTCTAAGTTCTAGGGGACTGATGACCTCAGATGTTAAGTCCCATAGTGCTCTGAGCCATTTTGAACACTGGCGGTTTCCAGCATTGCCCTTTCTTAAGTGTGAAAACTTCTCAACACACGGTAGCAAAAAACAGCTAAATACAAATCATGTGACTAATTGGACGTACCATTACACAAAGATAAAAAGAGCTTATGAGAACAAAATATTACCACGTTATTTAAATGTCACATCCATCAAGAAGCACTAAAAAAAAAAAAATCTTGCAATATTTCGGACGAAACAGTCTACAATCACTCAACGAACTGCCACATATGGAATTTGCGTAGGAAATTTTGAACTGTCAGTCAGAGAATAAAAATAAAAGGATCTTACAACTATCGACAGTATTTGAAAGATATTTCCGTCTCTAAGGAGCAGTTATGCGAAAAACATAAAATATAAATAAATCAGTGCCGGACATAAACACCACTACAAAATCTTTAGTACCTACGTCGAGACATATTTCATGGGCTGAACAAATCAAATGCATCTTATGCATAAAGTACAAAAATATATGCAAATATGTCCACATCTTTAGTGTAAAACAAATTGTTCACAATTAAAAATTTTAAATTAATGACGACGATGTAGCCACATATGTTACTAGATGTAAATATTATCTTTCCATCACGGTCCAATTGGTTACATGATTTGTATTTATATGTTTTTTGGCACTGTGTGTTGCCATGTTTTCAGACACACTTGAACATGGGCAATGCTCGAAACCGGTAGTGTGACAAATGAAACAGAAACATATACAGTCTGGTGGAAAAATATAGTTTTCACGTTCAATGAATGTCGTGAGATACGAGCGCGTGTCGCAACACAGTGTGTGCAAGTACAGAGTGAGCAATGGTCAACGTTTGACGAGCACGTTTCTATAATGAGTGACTTGTCAACTTTAGGCTTGGTCCATTATTTGATGGCGTCTCACTTCAGGGAAAAAGGGTGGGTTTCCGTTATGCTTGTCATCACAGACGAGTCAGTAATGTAAAGGAAACGACAGTTAACAGCTATTTTGATAGTCATCAAATTTTAATTATCTCATGGTAAATTAATGTTACGTAATTAATTTTTTGTCCATTTGCAGGCACAAGAATGCCATTCTCCCAAAAACGTTGAAATCCCCGTTTCATACACGCTCGAGAAGCCAAAACAATATGATGCAGTCAATTAATAACGTCAAATAATATTACAGCTGTTTCAGGCCAATCCTGATGACTTACTTAGCCGTCTGGATTGGCCTTCCATAGCTGCAACATTTACGCTGCTGCCAAAAACGGATTACAGACGATAATCGACGTTATTGTTTGACTGCGCCATATTGTTTTGGCCCCTTCAGCGCGGTGGTACGATTCTTTGAGATGGAGATTTCAATGTGTGTCAACGCTGCAAACACGTACTTCCAAACAAACAAAAAATTAATATATAACTTTAATTTTTCATGATGATAATTACCACTTCACAAGTGATCCTCGCACACTACGGCAAAAGTGAATTAGAGGGTGGACGAACAGGGGAGTTGGCGTGAGATCACCTTACAGTCCCATTAAATTGCAACTCACGTGGGTGGTGTCGTGCCGTTGATCCATCGGTGCTAGCGACGGAGGGAGGCAGTGGTTTCCCACAGCGGACGCTTCCCGCCAGTGCTGCCACGAAGCACTGATGGGTACCTGCGCAGAAGGCTCGTTTACGTCGCCCCGCTTGTGTCCGGCGAGCGACAGAGAAAACGGAGCAACCGCGGCTGGGGCCGGCATTCGTGTCAACAATAATCACATGTTGCCGGTGGGTCTGCGGTTCGCCGTTCTTGCGGTACCGTTGCCGACGGTTCATTGACGACCACTTCTCTCAAGGTGTTGGGAGTACAGTGCACTGGGAAAGGGTATGAAAGTTCGGATATACTCTGCGATATACAGCTGTAATCTTGTTCCTCTCCTTAGACGTACTGGACAACAGGAAAAGTCACAGTGTCTTTTCACCCGCCAGTCACGGCCAACATCGCCAACTGTGATAGCGGATGTTCGAGGACGTGCTAAAAACTAATGCCTCCGGGTTTTCTGTTCTGTTATCACTATCGATTGAGGTACAACATGTCTTGTAAATTACTCGGTCGACTTCCCCGATTCGAAGTTTCAAGTTGCAACGTTCTGCCGCTAGAGGGCTCCAAATTGTGGTGTGCAACTTGGCACTGTGTAACGTAACTACGTCGGTGAGTGGGAAACAATCTACTGTAACTGAGTTCCTAATCGCAGAAAACGAGCCTTCACCTGAAACACATAGAAGAATGAAACCTCTGTACGGTGATCGTAATATCGACGTCACTAATCTGCGACGGTGGGTTATTCGTGCCCGTAAGGAAAGAAACGGTCGTGTTAACCTCAAGGCGAGTGAGAGGCTTCATCTGTTTCCAAAATTTAAAGAAAATCCTCGAGGACTTCACCTTGGCTGGCCGCGATGGCCGAGCGGTTCTAGGCGCTTCAGTCCGGAACCGCGCGACTGCTACGGTCGCAGGTTCGAGTCCTGCCTCGGGCATGGATGTGTGTTACGTCTTTAGGTTAGTTATTTTTAAGTAGTTCTAAGTTCTAGGGGACTGATGACCTCAGATGTTAAGTCCCATAGTGCTCAGAGCCATTTTAACTTCACCTTGACAGTGTTGAAGCGGTGCAAGCAGAGGTAAGGTTGTGCTTCCGTGAACGAAGTCATTCTATAATAGTGTCCAACCTGCGGCCCGCGGCCGTATGCGGTCCAAGAAGCGAGCGTCTGTCACACGAACGGTTAAAAAAATCCATAAAATTCAGTTTACATAAAGTTATGATAAATTGAATATTTTCAATTTGAAACTCACTATGTGATTTTATTCTCTCATTAGTCCGTTCTCTTTTTTTCCCTGTCTCTCCGTGGCTATTGTTAGGGTATTCGTCGCCTGGGTGACTATGTTAAGAAATAAATATGTATACAGAAAAATATCTAGAATGTTAAAAAAAGTTTGTTTTACTTACGAATCTTTACCAGTTTTCGCGTAAAAAATTCGGCGGTATTACGTTTCAGCACGCCTTCGTAATCAGCTTCGCATCCTGATCGTCTCCGTATTAGTGACAAGTGATTCGTACGTCAGCAATGTCATCAATCTTGTCCATCGCAGCTGCTTTTTGTCCGGGGGACAATGAGGAGCTTTATCACTGCTACTGTCCGCTCATGTATGGCCAATTAGCAGCCAACAGGGCGAGGGGCGCCCCAGTATCACATGGGAAACAACCGAACGCCTTGTATTACGGTCCACCACGTACTAAAGGTTATTCGCAACTTGTGCAGAAACCACTTACGAGAATCGAATGGCACGAAGGGGATTCAGTGGCTGAGAAGTGAGTGAGGCACGGCTGTAGTCTATCCCCAATGTTATTCGATCTGTACATTGAGTAAGTAGAATAGAAATGAATAACAACTCAAGTTCAGGGAGAAGAAATAAAAACTTTTGAGGTTTGCCGAGGACACTGTAATTCTGTCACAGAGACCAAAAGACTTCAAAGTTCAAAGAGCAACTGAACAGAATGGATAGCGTCTTGAAACGCGGTTATAAGAGGAACACCAACAAAAGCAAAACAAGGGTACTGGAAGCTAGTCGAACTAAGTCGGGCTATGCCGAGGGGGATGCACAAAGTAGTAGACGAGTTTTGCTTTTTGGGCTGCATAGTAACTGAAGACTGTCGGAGCAGAGGGGTCGGCCTCTATCACTTTTTCCACTCTTTTTATAAATAATTATTATCGAGTAATGCGATCATAGGCGGCCGTTTATGATTATTTATTAATGCACGTAATAAGTGAAAGGAATTCCATCGGTTTCTTGCTCATTCGGTTTCCCGCACGTTACTAGTTTTCAACGAGTTTGCTTTTTCTCCTTCCATCTCCTCCTTTTCCTTTTTAATATTTTCATGTGGTGCACCACACGCAAGTCTGCGGAAATTCCTGCGCGCTTCCTGGAGGCAGGAGGTGCGCAGTTGCCTGAGCTGTGCTGAAACAACAGGACGCAGAACAAAGCGGCAGCCACACGCCGCTCACAGGAGTCGCGTCGCAGCGCTTTCTCAACACGCCAGTCGGCGTATAATGTTTGTCGCTGACGCATACGCGTCACTGACTCCATGAGGGGGCCTCCACATCCGCTGGCCGCCCCACCACAGTGGCCTACACACGTGCCCAACACTGAAACCGGCACTGTCCGCTCGTATTGCCTGTGATAACAACCATGACGAAGAACACCGAAATGATAAGTTTTATATGTAACGTTCTTGAGGGACCTTGGAGGTGGACAGAGAAGTTTTCCCCGTTTAAACTCATTAACTCCAAAAATCAAATTCTGAAAAACGAATGAATGATAAAAGAGGAGGAAAATAAAGATAGCACTTGCGCCAACAGCTGATATCGAGGTACTTGGAGCCGGAGCACTAGCTTAATCGCAAATCATCAATGGATTACAAGCTATAATGATTGAGGGAAATCGTGGAAGAAGAACGCGTCTGGACGAGTTGACAAAGATTTGGAGCGCACTCTTAACAAATACCAGTCTTATCTATACCCTTAGTCCCACTATCTCCTGCTGATCCTTAAATGAAACAGTTTTCTTTGTGGCGAAACGACATAGGTAAGAGATTGTCAATTGAGAGGACACGCTTCGTGCGTAACTTGACCGTACGGAATAAGAATATTTAAGTCAGTGCTTCGATTTAAGTGAAAATGTCGCTTTGAAAAGATAACAGTTCCTAAAAATGACTTCGTTTATTGAATTCGTAAGTAATACACTTCTTAACACTGAAACAATGGAAAATCCAGGATAGAATACTGACATTATTATGAAACGGACAGAACATTGAGTCGCAAACAGACACACAAAAAGACTGCTAAATCAGTAGGTTTTCGGCCAAAAAGCTTCTTCTGACTTACACAAAACACACACACACACACACACACACACACATTCACGCAAATGCAACGCACACACACATGACCACTGTCTCTGGCTGCCAAGGCCAGCTATGAATGTCCCAGAGAACGAGCGATGCGTAATGGTTAGCACAGACTGCGTCATACCACTACCGATTGTAGTATACCTTACATACTGTCCTAAACACTGCAGTAACTCGCTCAACTGACCCACAACACATATACCTTTATCTCTTGCAGTTTTAATAACTTTAAAACCATTAATTACAGTCACTCGTGTTCAGTGTTTTTAAAAGGCCTGGTAAGGTACCTGTACATGAGGGACGTGAACGGCGTCAGTACCGGAGATGCCGCTTAATATTGTGAAATAGCGTTATCAGCACCTGACAGAGTTTGAAAGGGGGCATCGTTGTGGGTCCTCATTTGGCCTGCTGGTCGAATCGTGCAATATCTAAATTTGTGGGGCATTTGGATGTGGTAGTGGTCCGATGTTGCACCGCAAGGGACCGCATACTCATCGTCAACGTTCTGGTCAAACAAGTCGTATCAACATACGGGAAAATCGTCCAACTGTACATCAAGTATACTGTAACCATTTCACATCTGCCCCTGCCATTCGAGAACAAGTAGTGGACTCTCTGAAATGTTGTATCATACCGCACCATTAGTCGGTGATTACGAACGACCAGACTAGGGAATTATAGTGTCATGCGTATGACTGATGAGACGCGTCGCACATCGTTCAACGAATAATTACGGTTTTGTACTACATCAGACGAACATCGTCGGAGAGTATGGCTGTGACCTGGGGAGAGAAACAATTCGCCCAGTGTTAAGGACGGGCACCCGAGGCGTCATACTGAGGAGAACCGTCAGGTATGATTTCAGGTCACGGATGGCAGAGATGACGGAGTTCTGACGGCACAACGGTAAGTCACGGATATTTTGTGCCCTCGTGTGTTACCTCTTGTGCGACAGTACCATGGTGCCATTTTTCAACACGACAATGCTCGTCCACAGATGGCACTTGTCTCTACGAGCTGTCTGCGTGGTGGTGAGGTAACCCGTGGCCAGTAAGATTCCCAGATGTGTCCTGACAGACCATTTGTTGAGTCACCTCTGCTCTGAATTACATCTTAGTTCCAGTATATCAAAGATCAGTTACAACATTTGTCACAGTGGTGAGTAGGGTCGTCAGGTCATTGTAAAATTTACTCGATTCTGTAATCACTGAAAAATCATCACATATCCTTTCTACAAGTGAAGTTTTATTTCGTTTCCTCCTTCGATTCTGGGTATTTAATTAATTTATTTTTTGTCAGCAGTGCAGAACAAGGTTCGTCGTCAATTACATAAAAGCACGCCAGTAAAAGAAAAAAATGAAGGTTTGGTTTAACGTCCCGTCGGCATCGAGGTCGTTAGAGACGGAGCACAAGCTCAGATTGCGTTAAGAATAAGGAAGAAAATCGGCCGTGCCCTTTCAAAGGACCCATCCCGGAATTTGCCTGCAGTGATTTCGGAAATAACTGAAAACCTAAACCTGTATGGTCGGACGAGGGTTTAAACCGTCGTCTCTCCGAATGCGAGTCCAGTATGCTAACCACTGCGTCACCTCGCTCGGGAACAATTAGCGCTTCACTTAAAACGAGAACATTATGACAAGTCAAGTGATTGATAACAGTCCTGGCGGGCAAAAAAACTGTCATTTCTAAAGCGACACAAGAAAACGCAAAAAGAGATTAATTTCTTTTTTATCAAACGGTTCGCGAAAAATCACGGCAATAGTACACCTAGGCGCATCCATCTGGAGCGATTTAAAGAGAAAAGTTCACATAAAAGAAACTGTGAGAAAAACAAGAGGGCTGGCTGAGATTCATTGGGAGAAACTTAATACTCGTAAAATGTAATTCAGCCAAAGTGGCTTACATAGGAAAAGTTATATCGACTCTCCAGCACTCCTCGACAGCCTGGGACCCTTACCAGGTGGGATTAATAAAAGACACGCTACAAGAGAGGCGATGTGCATCACGGAGAGGTTTACCAAAGATATTTCGAATGTGTGCATTCTAAGAAGAATCAAACACAATATATGACATCTTCCCACATATGTCTCGCGAAATGACCACTACGGGAAAATCAGAGAAATTACCGCTTATACCGACAATCGTTCTTTCCACGTGGCACTGTGGAACCGAACATGGAAAGCGGGTGTGGAGGGTGAGATGGGGAATGGGTTGGGGTGGTGGTGGTGGTGGTGGGGGGGGGGGGGGAGGCAGTGGTACCAAAGTCATCCTCCACCATATACTGAAAGTAGTTCGCGGAGATTCAAACTGGTCTGTAGATCTATGATTCTGGAGATATACTGTCATACTTTCGGAAAAATATCATCCATACAATGTTGAAGACATCGAAGGTACATACGTGCGAGAATTATCACGCGATCGCTAAACTGCTCATGCATCCATATTGCTGAAAAGAGTAGTGTAAAAAAGAATAGATAAAAAAATTGGAGAATGTTATATGACGATCAGTTTCGCTTTACGAAAAGTACAGGAGAAAGAGAGACAGTTCTGTCGTCGTGATTGATAAAGAAAGCAAGACTGAAGAAACTTTCATAGGATTTGTAGACGTGGAAAAAGGGTAAAGACAATGTAAAATGGCACGATAATAGAAATTCTGAACAAATAGGAGTAAGCTATACGGAAACACAGGTAATATACAATACAGTCAAGAAAAAAGAGCGAGCAATAAATGGAAGAGCAAAAACGAGGTGTTCTCATTAAAAAGGATGTAAGCCATGGATGTACTCTGTCGCCCCTAATGTTCAATCTATACATCGAAGAAGAAATGCCGAAATTCTCAGACGTTGGATCAAAATGTAGGGTGAAAGGATATCAATAATAAGATTCCCCGATGACATTGCAACCCTCTGTAAATCTATCGAATGAACAGTCGAATGAGTACAGAACATGGATTGGAATGAACCGAAGAAAGACGAAAGAAATGAGAAGCAGCAGAAATGAGATTAGTGGTAAACTTAACATCAAAATTAGGTAATACAAAGGGGGGAAGCAAAGGGGACATGAAAAGCAGATTAGCACAGGCAAAGAAGATACTCGTGGCTAAGAGGAGTCTACTAGTAACAGACACAGGAAGAATTCTCTAAGAATGCGCGTTTGGGTACAGAATTGTTTAGAAGTGAAACATGGACAGTGGAAAACTGGAACAGAAAAAAACCTGAAAGCGCTTGAGAAGTGACGTTATAGGAGGATATAGAAAATTAGGTGGGCTGATACAATAACTGTAGAGGTTTTCTGCAGAACTGGCAAAGAGAGGAACATATAGAAAACATTGACAAGAAGGGACGGGGTGCTAGGTTGTGTAACGAGTGGCTATAATTATACTGACGGGAGTTCTGAGTGCTGCAGTACGGGCTGTATACATCGCATGACGCTGAAACATCGTAGGTATGATCATTAATCAGTGCGCTAGAGGGGAAGAAAAAATGATATTTCCAGTTTCTGCCACCAGGTGAAAATATGGCGCTGTACGCAGTCAGGATGTGAAATGTTTCCTGTTTTGACGTCAGTATGTTGTCTATCCCTTGTTGACGCGTGTTTTTTTGATTTTTGTTGTTAAATGACTGTTGATGTGAACGGTTAAGAAGACTGAAGTTTTCGGTACGAAACGCAATGGCTATTGAGAGGAAAAACCTTGCACTGCTGGTGAAGTCGTTTTATCAGAAGAAACGGCAATATCAGCGCTGTATTGCGGGATAAATGGCAAACAGAAATAGTTACGTTGAGGACACGTGTCAATAAATGGGCTAAAGAATATGCTCCGGAAATCTGAAGAAACAAGTGAATTACGTGGTGGAGCACGGAGAGGGAGGCGGCCCATTCCCAAGGCAGTTGTCGATGGAGTTACTATAGCTACAGTCGACCGTGCAGTACATGCCTCAAATTCTGCAGCCAGGCTCGAGCTGTGTCACACGAAATGTCTTCTCCCTGGTCACCAGTTCAAAAGATTTTGCGGCGCATTTACATAGGTATCCTTACAAGATTCAGAATGCGCACCAAATAAATCCCCGAGCTAGGCTATAGCGCCGTAACTGTCCTTCGTCTCTTGGCAAGCATGGAAATGAATGACATGTGGCCAAGGAATGCTCTTTGGACGGAAGAGATAGATTTTACTCTGCAAGATGCCGTGAATGTACATAACTGTCGCATATGGGGTTCTACTCCGCCACATGTTGTGCAGTGACATCCACTGCATTTAGCTTATGTGACTGTGTTGTGCGGTTTGACAAGCTCCTTCATTTTCGGTCTGTTTTTCGTCGAGGAAATGCACTCTCGCGGTCCTGTTAGGTGTGTAGCGACATTAGCACGTTATAGGGACCTCGTTGTGCAACACGCGATTCCAGCTTTGAAAGAACGAAACTTTATCTACACCACTATTTCACGTAAAATGGGGCGACACCACATGTCGCTTGTCAGGTGAAATACCTGCTCCGAAAAACCTTCGGTAACGACCGCATCATCTTTAGACGTGTGGCCTTCCAGATCCGCCAACTTCTAGTTGCGGGAATATCTGAAAGATCGTAGATATAAAGAATGTATACGGACCCGTCCTAATCTGAAGGATAATATATGACAGCATATTGCCATAATCACACTGGATATGCTGCGACCAACTGTCAACCATGCCGTGCTACGGATGCAACAGGCGCTCCGTCGGGAGACAGTACTGTACGCGTTTTGTAACTTGTCATCATGTCCTAATGAACGTGTCAGTACCACCGTTGTCATGTGTTTGATCGTTCCTACCCTTCTCCTGCACCCACAAAAAATTCTGACTGCTGTATTTCCACCTGGTTGCAACTTTTTTCCCCCAGTATATTCGGCGGACGCACCGATCAACGAACCAAGTGCAATGTTTCAGTGTCCTGCGACGCATACAGCCTGCAATGCAGCATCAGAACATAATCATCTGGTATTAAGAGAAGAAGGAGCGACTTCCGTGTCAGTTCAGGAGTTCTAGAGGGTAAAAACTTAGTGGAAGGCAGAGTTTAAAAAACACGCAATTATTTGAGGATCACACACACATACGCGAAGGGTATAGTTGTAAATCTGTTGGGACGCTTTACCACAGCGGCGCACAAGGTGCCATTCCTCCCCACATCACGACGGCAGCATGTGCCCCGGGAGAGCGCCGTGGCGGCAGCATGCCTTCACGGCCGCCACTCCGCGCCGTGCATATGCATCAGATGCACCGCCGTCAGCCGCGCGGGGCTCGCCTCGCGGTACCCACTCTGCCGCTCTCAGGCAACGAGCGGTCGATATATTTCTAGCGTGTCGCACGACCTCGCACGGTGCCCTACCTTGCTTGGCAAATGTCTTCCAGTTTCGCGTCCACCTGTTTAGAAGTCTCTGGGTGTGAGTCACACTGACGTCATTACGCGGATGCGCAGTGAATTACTATGAACCGCACAGCTAGTATCACCGATACTCAGTTCTGCATAAGAAAGTTAAAGGCGAAAGGTGGAGTTAGGCACTAATATTTCGAAGTTTAGTATTTGGCAGGCTTGAAAAGTCATGGACGCATTACACGAGTATTACAGAATGTCCTTTTATGAGCATGAATAATTGGTGCGAAAGGAACAAAAAGGCAACGGGATGGGAAAAGAGACAGGAAGGAAATAATAACTCCCAACCGCATACGGTATTGCGGCAATGCAACGGCGAGAGTTGCAAATTTGTGTCGTACCGGAACTGGAAACCGGAGGCTCCGCTTCTCTAAAACGACTACCTTGATCTCCTCAGCCACCAGCACACGCTTTCCGTCAGGCCCAAGTTACCGCCCAAGTTACCAACTTCCCGCAAGTCCGTCAGGACAGACACCACCGGTATCTACAATTCTGTGGGCGCGAAGGCTGTCTGATGAAAAAGATTCCGTGCGGATGCACAACCAACGTCTGAACTCCGGGAGTTAGAAATCTGCGAGTAGGGGGTTGGCGAGCGTGACGTTGGAAATTTTGGTCTGACGGAAAGCGTGTTCCTAGGGCCGAGGCCGCGGTACCTCAGCGTGTTCGGTCGGTGGGTTAGCTGCTCTCTGTAATAACAATAATAATAATAATAAAACTGAGTGAATGGGTCAACGATGAACTTGAACGAAAGTCATGGGACTTCCGCCCAGCCCAACTGAACGATAAAAAAGAGAAAAAAGGCGATTAAAGGCAATCGTTCTAGACAAACTGAGCATCCGGGTTCGAGTCACTGTAATGACAAATTTTCAGCTCTCGCCGTTGCATTGCCGCAATGCCTTGTGCGGCTGGAGGTCGTCACTTCGTTCTCAACCATCCCCCCCCCCCTTTTTCCCACGCTGATTAATTTCCATTCTTTTCACCCCATTGACTAATGTATATGTCCCAGCTTTAATCCTTGTATACGGTTTGTGCACACAGTCACAAATATGGTTTAAAATTTTTATTTAAATCAAGCAATTACCGAGTTCAAATTTCTTACAAACCCGTCATCAATGGCTCTTAGAGCGTTTCTCGCTTTTCTGCAGGGGCTCCCATTTACAGTCTTAATTAGTTTTTTGCACCGGTCTATATTTCTATGCGACGCATTCGTCGCCTGTTTCTGTTATACATTTTAAATTTTTCCACATCGAGGCTTGGAAATGGGCCATTAAATTACCGGCAAACAGGATGAATATACACATACATTTCGTAGCAGCACACACTCAACATTTACATAATGTGGGTTCGCGCGGCCCCCCCCCCCCCTCCCCCCCGTCGGTGGTTCGAGTCCTCCCTCGGGCAAGAGTATGTGTATTGTCCTTAGCGTTAGTTTAATTTAGATTAAGTAGTGTGTAAGCTTAGGGACCGATGACCTCAGCAGTTTGGTCCCATAAGACCTTACCATAATATGGCCCAGCTTCACACAAGCAATAAACAATTTCAACCGTTTTCCTTCCCCAGAATCTAACAGCACTCGCATAGTGCACCTACTACAATATGTAAATTTTTAAAATGTGTAACGGAAACAGACGACGAATGCGACCCACAGAAATACACACCACTGAAAAAAATAATAACTAGTACAAAAGAGGGTCCCAGCAGGATTGTAAGAAAGACACATCTGAGGATGTACACTCCTGGAAATGGAAAAAAGAACACATTGACACCGGTGTGTCAGACCCACCATACTTGCTCCGGACACTGCGAGAGGGCTGTACAAGCAATGATCAAACGCACGGCACAGCGGACACACCAGGAACCGCGGTGTTGGCCGTCGAATGGCGCTAGCTGCGCAGCATTTGTGCACCGCCGCCGTCAGTGTCAGCCAGTTTGCCGTGGCATACGGAGCTCCATCGCAGTCTTTAACACTGGTAGCATGCCGCGACAGCGTGGACGTGAACCGTGTGTGCAGTTGACGGACTTTGAGCGAGGGCGTATAGTGGGCATGCGGGAGGCCGGGTGGACGTACCGCCGAATTGCTCAACACGTGGGGCGTGAGGTCTCCACAGTACATCGATGTTGTCGCCAGTGGTCGGCGGAAGGTGCACGTGCCCGTCGACTTGGGACCGGACCGCAGCGACGCACGGATGCACGCCAAGACCGTAGGATCCTACGCAGTGCCGTAGGGGACCGCACCGCCACTTCCCAGCAAATTAGGGACACTGTTGCTCCTGGGGTATCGGCGAGGACCATTCGCAACCGTCTCCATGAAGCTGGGCTACGGTCCCGCACACCGTTAGGCCGTCTTCCGCTCACGCCCCAACATCGTGCAGCCCGCCTCTAGTGGTGTCGCGACAGGCGTGAATGGAGGGACGAATGGAGACGTGTCGTCTTCAGCGATGAGAGTCGCTTCTGCCTTGGTGCCAATGATGGTCGTATGCGTGTTTGGCGCCGTGCAGGTGAGCGCCACAATCAGGACTGCATACGACCGAGGCACACAGGGCCAACACCCGGCATCATGGTGTGGGGAGCGATCTCCTACACTGGCCGTACACTACTGGTGATCGTCGAGGGGACACTGAATAGTGCACGGTACATCCAAACCGTCATCGAACCCATCGTTCTACCATTCCTAGACCGGCAAGGTAACTTGCTGTTCCAACAGGACAATGCACATCCGCATGTATCCCGTGCCACCCAACGTGCTCTAGAAGGTGTAAGTCAACTACCCTGACCAGCAAGATCTCCGGATCTGTCCCCCATTGACAATGTTTGGGACTGGATGAAGCGTCGTCTCACGCGGTCTGCACGTCCAGCACGAACGCTGGTCCAACTGAGGCGCCAGGTGGAAATGGCATGGCAAGCCGTTCCACAGGACTACATCCAGCATCTCTACGATCGTCTCCATGGGAGAATAGCAGCCTGCATTGCTGCGAAAGGTGGATATACACTGTACTAGTGCCGACATTGTGCATGCTCTGTTGCCTGTGTCTATGTGCCTGTGGTTCTGTCAGTGTGATCATGTGATGTATCTGACCCCAGGAATGTGTCAATAAAGTTTCCCCTTCCTGGGACAATGAATTCACGGTGTTCTTATTTCAATTTCCAGGAGTGTATTTACAAGAAACCAGAATATGGTACTGTTTTGAGTTAAATAAAGTTGTCTCAAGACATATCGCTGGCTGGTCATAGAGATTCTTTTCGAAGCGGGACTCATCACTATAAAGACAATTCTACCCCAGTCAATGAGATTTCAGACCAAAGGTGTGTCTGGAAAAGCCCCGAACAGCAGTGGAATGCCAACCTGATTGTTACCCTCCATAAGGCTCGACAACTAGGACTGATGGCTTGGGCTGCCATTTTATTTCACACCCAGGACCCATTTGGTTGTCATCTACGGCATTCTTACTGCCCAGTGGCACGACGACGATATTCTACGCCTCGTTTTGTTGCCCTTGATGGCAAGCCATTCTAGGCATACATTTCACTAAGATAATGCCCGTACGCACATGGCGAGTGTTTCTTCTGCTTGTCTTCGTGCTTACCAAACCCTAACATGGCCAGCAAGATCGCCGGATCTCTACACAATTGAGAACTTTTGGAGCATCATGGGCAGGGCCCTCCTATTAGCGCAGGATTTTCACAATCTAACGCGCCAATTGGACATAATTTGGCACGATATCCCTCACGAGGATATTCAACAACTCTGACAACGCCACGTCGAATAACTGTTTGCATAAGGGCTAGATGTGGACGAACGCATTATTGACTTGCTCAATTTGTGAAGCTGTTTCTTTTGAATAAATCATCCAATTTTTTTGGAAATGTAATCATTTTTTGTCTGTACACGTACATCAAATCCTCCGATTTTCGTCCCATTCGGATAATCCTTCGTGGTACCCCCCCCCCCCCCTTTCTTTTGTCTTACAGTGTATCTACGGTAGGGATCACGAGAATAAGGTAATGGGGACAGGGCGCGTACAAACACATGTAGCTGTCATTTGATCCCCCCTCAGTACGCCAACGGAAGAACAGAAAAACAATAACTTTTTTACGATGTACCCTCCAGCGTGCAGCGTGCAGTGACCTGCGTAGTGTTACTGAACTGTAAATATCCAACATTGGAAGAAATTTTAAATGGCCTCGATCTTAATTAAAATAACGTCCACGACTGCAATCTAGATTTCCAGAATTTTGTGAGCAGCGGCGTTATCATTAAGGGAAAAAACGCGCGCTTCTTGGACCGAAGCAAATTTTAAATCTCATTCAATATCCCTTCTACATGCCCAACACTTGTACACAGTACGTGGTTCGATAGTCTACCGATAAGACAACTGCTTGCGAGGAGCAGGAAATCGACTTTCGAATCATGGTGCTGGCACAAATTTAATTGTTATTTCAGATACCAACGCGATCACTGCGATAAGTAACGGCTCTCATGTAAGATTGTCGCTTCAGATACGTATATATCAATGCAGTTATTTTGATAAGTCGTTGTTCTCACGTGTATCTGATTTCGAGTTACATGTATGTCATAAATTCAAAATGTGACAAGAATTAGTTAGTTATGGTAATGAAACAAAATTTTACAAAGTTTTACCTGTTCATACTGAACAGAATTTAAACTGAAATAAATATAACTTTAAAACTTTATAACGACCTTTGCACCGTATCACTGGAAGTCTCCGCTAGATATAAATCGGGTAGTCAGTGTATTCACTAATATTCATTCAATACTATCTTACTGACTTTTTTGTGGCTAACACATCTGTAAGAAATTAAGTTTTAATGTCCAAAAGAAAGTAGCGAAAATAGCATACAACCATTTTATAAAGACCGACGTAGAGAGGAACTGATTTTTATTACAGGTTCACCATACAGGTACATTAATTCATTACTTTCTTTGCAATAACGCATTTGGTTATCTTCCTTGTATCAGATAAAAGACTTTTTCCTTGTACAGCACATACGTTACGATTTCTATTTATGAACCGTCACAAGTGGCTCACTCACAATGCTCATTTATAAATAACAGAGCCAACAGCATATCGCAGACAAACACAGAGTCTTTTACAGGGGTTAGCCTAACATATGGACACACCGGGAGAAATGCAGGTTGCGCTATTGTATCTGACCACAACGGCACCTGTACAATGCTCTCGACACCTTGCATGTGTCAGACGTGTTCAGAACGGTGTTCTGTGTACCTCTGAGAGTACTGTGTAGGAACTAAGTGAATTCGAACGTGCGCAAGTTGTTGGTGCTCTTATAGTAAGTGCTTCTGTAACCAGGTGAGCCGAAGTGATTGGTGTTTCAAAAGGCACCAATCGAAGATTTATACCCCATACACGGAAAGCGGAAATACATCTTCCACTAAGCCACAGCGCGGACGAAATTGTATGTTGGGTGGTCGTGACAGTCGGTCACTGGAGAGGACTGTGAGGAAAAATAAGAGGATGACAGCTACAAAAATTGCTGCAGAATTGAATGTTCCACTCGCGAACTCTGCCAGCACCAAAACAGCACGAAGGGAGCTCCATACGCAAGGAACTGCACGGCGTTCTGGAATTCCAAAACCATTCATTAGGCACGCAAAAGCCCTTAACAGGAAAACCTCGTGCCGAAGCCATGAAACCTGCGCTACAGAGCAATGGAAGAAAGCTTATTCGTCGAATGAGTCTTGTTTCACACTGTTTCCAATTTCTGGACGAGACAATGCCGTCCCAGGCTTATGATGCTGACTGCTTACTATCAAGGGTGAAACACGGCGGGGGTTCGGAGATGATATGCACAACCATGTCGCGGTATTCGTGGGCCACGAAGTTATTCTGAAAGGTCGTTTTAGCAACGCGGTTTGAGGCGTCATGTCACGGACTGCGCGGCCCCTCCCGCCGGAGGTAGTCCTCCGGGCGTGTGTGTGTGTGTGTGTGTGTGTGTGTGTGTGTGTGTGTGTTTTGTTCTTAGTTTAATTTAAGTAATGTGTAAGTCTATGGACCGATGACCTAAGCAGTTTGGTACCTTAGGAATTCACACACATTTGAACTTTTGAAAGGTCGCTTTACTGCCAAGGATCATGTAACCACTTTGTTCTTCAACGGTGACGGTGTGTTCCAAGATGACAGGACTCCCGTTCACACATGTCGCAAGGTCCAGGCCACCACAGTCACCACATCTCAAAATTATTGAGCCTTTGTGGTCTGTTTTGGAGAGAAGTGTGCGCCATGGCTGTTCACCACCATCGTCGTTACATGGACTTGCCACCATTTTGCAGGAAGAATACTGTAAGACTCCCTTGAACACCATACAGGATCTGTATTTACCCATTACGAGACGACTGGAAGCTGTTTTGGATGCCAGAAGTTTTCCCACACTGTATTAGGCATGGTAATGTGTTGTTTTTGGTGTTTAATATTTTTGTCCACTCCCTGTACCACGATGTCAGAGATTTCTTATGATAAAACGGTTTACCCGGGATCACGCTATCTGCCCTCTAACAAACGATATAGGGTGATCAAAAACAGCCTGAAAAATTTGCAAGGGTGTTGCAAGGTAGGCTGTTCTGAGCAATAATTAAGGAAAAAAATTATATACGTTGCGCCGTTTCCGAGTTATTTAGCACTGAAGTCAGCCAGTCAGCCAGCGACGGCGTCGCCAAACGCGTTCTACGTTTGTTTACCTAAACCAGACGAGAGAGCGATTAAAAAAAAAAAAAAAAAAAAAAGAATTGGACATGGGACGGCAGTGAGAATCGAACCCGAGCCGAAGACTGAGTAGTCTCGAGTGTAATTATCTACGCTATGAGGACAACTGACGCTAATTGCATCTGGCGGGACGCTTTAATTTGTACGCGCAACGACCTGTTTGGCTAACTTCAATACTGGTTCAAATGGTTCAAATGGCTCTGAGCACTATGGGACTTAACATCTTAGGTCATCAGTCCCCTAGAACTTAGAACTACTTAAACCTAACTAACCTAAGGAGATCACACACATCCATGCCCGAGGCAGGATTCGAACCTGCGACCGTAGCAGTTCCGTGGTTCCGGACTGTAGCGCCTAGAACCGCATCGTCACCGTGGCCGGCTAACTTCAATACTAATTGGTTCGAAAACGGCGCAACTTACCGACTTTTTTCTTAACATTTATTTCTCAGTACTACCTACCCTGTAGCACCTTTACGAGCTATTCTGATCACACTGTATAGCAGATTTTAACAAGCAGCTCCTGGGACAGGTTGTATTTATATTTCACATTTCATAAATCACATTTTATTCGCATAATTTACTTCAACAGAATACTTGAAATCATTAGCAAATGTCCCTGTTGACATCAGAAACTAGGCCTATATGAGATAAAGCAACTACTGAAATGAGACGTAAACAGAAATGTAATGTCTCCAGCTGCTAATAACGTGAATGTGGAGTCTTCAGATTCTACTGGCCTTCAGTAATTAGAATTCTGCTTTTCTATTTCTTCCTCAATTGTAATGAAAAGCCAACGAAAAGTGTCAACCAACACATGGCAAAGTTTTGGAATAATGTTTAGGTGAGTTGGAGCTACAAACATTCCATGCTCACGTACAGATTCATAAACTTAATTTTTTTCCTACGACTTTTTGCTTACTTCGTAAAAAACGTCGCGCTCGCTGTGTGTGAATATTCGTCTTTGAATACGGACGTTTTGCTTCAGGGCTCGAACTATACAGTGTTGTACCCCGTCTGCCGATTATCAGCGCCAAAGAACAATAACGCAGCGTTCGTAGGCTGTGATGGTTGTCTCATGTTCCCTCCCGTTCCCTCTGGTGTAAACGCTTGTTCACAGATGCAGGTGAACGGTAGTGAACACTAAAGAATTGTCTGCTTGTGTTCGCTCCGTTGTCAGCCAGGCTTCACGAGAACGTAACAGTGCCATCGTAATGAGCGCCACTTTGTGTTCCCTGTAAAATCGGACAGCAGGTGGCTCGCGCTTAGGGCCTCACGAGCATACACGCACCTTCACGTCAGTGGACTATGCTGAGAAGGACACGTATCCTCCCTATCAGTCGTGCGGTTGCTACACCCGATTCACAACATCGGTATGCGCGTTCCTTCAGCTAGTTACCATTTCAACACGCGCCTACTGGTCGGTCGTCCCGTACGTGCGACAGACAGGTAACAGGATAAACCAGCTAATAGTATCTCAACAGTTACGCCATGCTGGAAAGCTCTGTTGTTTTTGACGCGCTGTAATAGGTAATAATGCGTGTCGAGAAGCGTTCCTACACCCCGACAGTACTGTTTCCCTGTAGACCCACGTAAAAACTTTGGGAAGTTGGCGCCCGTTTGTAGATAATAGTGGGAAGGTTGTCGCTCCGTTTTTACGCGAGCGAAGAGGTTGTTGTCGTGGTCATCTGCACGCTGCATACAGGATGCGTATATTTTAAAAGGAAGGAATTTTAGGATTTTCGTCTTGTCGATGTAGAGGTCATTAAAGACGCAGCACTAATTATGATTGGGTAGGAAGTCCACAGTGCTCTGTTCAGAGGAACCATCCTGAAATAAAACGATTTACGGAAACTACGGAAAAGCTAAATTTTCATAGTTGAATGGGGATCTGAACTTCGCTCCTCACGAAAGCGAGCCGAAAAGTTTCAGCTGCTGCAACACCCGCTCGGTCGCAAACTTCAAACTCGCCATACACGAGAAGTAACTTATCTATATCTACATCTATATCTATACTCTGCGAACCACTGTAAAGTGTGTGGCAGATGGAACGTCCCCTTATACAAGTTACTTTTCCTGTTCTTTCATGAATGGGGTGAGGAAAGAATGATTATTTAATGCCGCCGTGCATGCGCTCTATCTTCAAGTGTCTGCCAATTCATTTCTTCGGCACCTTTGTGACACTCTCCTGTGGGTCAAACAAATATGTGACCATTCGTGCTGCCCCTCTTCGTGTACATTCAATATCCACTGTTAGTCCTAACTGGTAAGGGTCCAGCACTAGAGCACTATTCTAGGATGAGTCGCACGAGTGATTTGTAAGGAATCTCCTTTTCAGACTGATTCCATTTCAACAGTGTTTTACCAATAAACCGAAGTCTGCACATGCTTTACTCTGGACCGAGCCTATGCGATCATTCCATTTCGCATCTCTACAAAGTGTTATACCTAGGCATTTGTACGAGTTCGCCGATTCCAGTTGTGACTTGCTATTACAGTCACAGGATACATCTTTGTATCGTTTTGTGACGTGCGCAGTTTTACATTTCTGAACATTCAAAGCAAGTTGCCAATCTTTATATTGCTTTGGAATCTTATCAAGATCTGAATATTTATACTGCTCCTTTTAGACTGTACTTCACTGTAGATAACTACATCATCTGCAAAAAGTCTAAGGTTACTATTAATATCGTTCGGAAGGTCACTATTATAAAACATGATCAGTAAGAGTCCCAAAACACTTTCCTGGGATATACTTATAGTTACTTCCACATCTATCGGCGACTCTCCATCCAAGATAACTTGCTGCTTCCTCCTTACCAAAAGACTCTCTCTCCAGTCACAAATTTAGATCGATACCCCATGTGATCGTTTCATTGATAATAGACATAGATGACGTACTTAGTGAAACGTCTTTCGAAAATAGAGAAATGCTGCGTCTATCTGAATGCCTTGGTCCAAAGCTTTCAGTACGTCATGTGAGAAAAGTGGGAGTACGGTTTCACATGATCGATGTTTTTGGAATCAATGCTGGTTGGCATGGAGAAGTCATTCTGTTCGAATTGTCATTACGTATGAGCTCAAAATATTCTAAGATTCTACATTCTGTCTTGATAAGAACAGCTCTACAAGGAACAGTGATATGAAGCGTACTACCACGGTCTTTGACTATCAGACAGTCTATGTCACAAAAAAGTCAGATAGCAATAGTTACTGTCAATTTGGGACGGCAAGTACAAGGACGTGATGACGAAGCGCATCCCTACACCGTGAAGATACTTCCCAAGATACTCCATCGTCAGCTGCGGAAATAACTGAAAGTATAGCAATTCTTTAAGGCAAGAAATTGTTACAGAAGTTGTTCGTCACAGTAGTGAACACCAGGTAGCAGCCTTGTCTCAATGTCTAGCTTAGGTCAGGTGTCAATTAATTTCAAATAACTCCGATTTCTCCAGCTTTGATTAATTTAAGTCTACTCACGTCTGAATGATACCGAGTGTTTTGCGTTAATGAAATTGCACAACCCCCCCCCCCCCCCCCCCCCACTGAATAGCTATACGAGACAATGTACATTTAAGGCAATATGTCACATATACAGACTAGTCATACTTATCAAGCGAAACACAGAGGCCATTGCGTAAACTAAATTCTTTTATTGTATTTTCTCAGCCTCGGGTCACACAAAAGGTATCATAACCGATTTCAAATTCTTAGACTGTCATTAAGATGTTTTAGTGCCTGAGTCAGGCAAACAGTATCTCACTGTCATTGGTAGAATACGTTCGTCCTGAAAATATACTCGTATCTTGTTCCATCTGTTTCAGTAACCATTAATGTGACCACAATCTTCTTCTCCTAGAACGCAGCAAGGGGATAACTGATGCGCTTTTTTTTATATAATGGTAAGAAAATAAATGCATATACAGTGAAAGAATTTCGTCGCAGTTACTTAAACAATGAAATATTAACACTTGCACACTTCCACGGGGTATGGTTCAAAACAATTGCTTATAACCTATAAGCAAAAAGATACACAAATTAAATCACGAGATATAGAAACAGTAGACACAAAAATATATTTTCAAACTTGCTGAGACCTTTCTGCTGTTTAACTGCAGAGATAATGTTATAAGCAACCCTCCTTTTCAATATGCAGAGTACTCTTCTAGGCCTCTGAAGTGCACTCAGGCCCAACGAACACGTCTGGAACTTGGTTCGGGAACCCCCGACGTCCTGCTTCGCCCGCACAACAATCCTTCGCCCAACTGTGCCTGGATATTCGAGCCTGTAATATTGTACCCCAGACAGACATATACTGTTTGTTAAACGCATTACATGGCAGTCTAATTGCTTGCGCAGCTACAAAGGATGGCTACATTTGTAATTAAGGAGTGTACAAATCATTTCTAGACATCTGTTACTAACTTCATGTTTTGCATATCTAACGGGTTCTATGCCACGTACCGTCACCTTCTTTTCATACTGTAGCTTCTAAACAGAAAGGTGAAATCCAAATGTGTGTGTTACATGTCTAGTGCTGCAATTCAAAAATCTCGCTGTAGCCCACTCTCCGGAATAGTACCCAATTGTAGAACCAACAGGAAGAAACGGTTGTGCGCCGTGAAAATTGTCACAACGTTGTCTCTTCTTTCACAACGCGTTGATCTGTCGGACGAAACAGGAAGCAAATGGCGACCACAAAGTCTTCTGCTGCCGTCATCTTGTCGCTCCGGATGTCCGCACAGTGTTCTCATATTTGACTTCCAAATATATGAGTCATAAGGAAACTTCCAAGTTAAAATTAACGATACACGTTACACAATTTAAATACGATAAGTCACACACACTATGTAAAAGCCTCCGCTCTACATAGTACTACGGTAATGTGAAATAGATTATTTTAATTTAAAGAAAAATGAAAAGTACTGAAAATCAGTAATTTGGGTCACCTTACTTTAGGAAGTTTATATTACTATATCAGATTGATTTCAGCATTTTTTTCTTTTTTCAATTAGAATAACAAATTGCACATTAGTGTAACACCCACTGAGGTGACAGAAGTAATGGAGTAGCGATATCCACATGTACATGGGCGGTAGTATGGCATACACAAGGTGTAAAAGGGCTGTGCATTGGAGGAGCGGTCATATTTACTCAGGTGATTCATGTGAAAAAGTTTCTGGTGTGATTATGGCCGCCTGACGGGGTTTAACAGACTTTGAACGCGGAATGGTAGTTGGAGCCAGACACATGGGCCGTATCAATTCGGTAAATGAAAGGGAATTCAACATTCCCAGATCGACATCACTAGTGTGCCGAGAATACCGAATTTCAGGCATTACCATTCACAATGGACAACGCATTGGGTGACGGCCTTCACTTAACGACCGAGATCAGCGGCGTTTGCGTAGAGTTGTCAGTGCTAACAGACAAGTAACATTACGTGAAATAACCGCAGAATCAATGTGGGAAGTATGACGAACGTACCCGTCAGGACATTGCGGCGAAATCTGGCGTTAATGGGAGAGTGCCTTTGCTAAGAGCACGACATTACCTGCAGCACCTCTCTGGCTCATCACCATGTCGGTTGTCCGCCCCCGGTAGCTGAGTGATGCAATAAAAAACTGAGTCAACGGCTTAACACTGAATTTGAGCGGGTGTCATGGGGCATCCGCACCGAGCAAATGCAACGAACAATATCAAACAAAATGAGAAAAAAAGTGGTCAGCGCGACAGAATGTCAATCCTAAGGGCCCGGGTTCGATTCCCGGCTGGGTCGGAGATTTACTCCGCTTAGAGGCTGGGTGTTGAGTTGTCCTAACCATCATCATTTCATCCCCATCGCCGAAGTGGCGTCAAATCGAAAGACTTGTACCCGGCGAATGGTCTACCCGGCAGGAGGCCCTAGTCACAAGACATTTACATTTTTTATTTACCATGTCGTTTACACGACCGGAAACCGTGGCCTGGTCAGATGAGTCCCGATTTAAGTTGGTAAGAACTAATGGTAGGGTTCGAATGTGGCGCAGACACCATGAAGCCATGGATCCAAGTTGTCACCAAGGCACTGTGCAAGCTGGTGGTGGTTACATGGAATGGACTGGATCCCCCGGTCACACTGAACCGATCATTGACGGGAAATGGTTGTATTCTCTTAGTTGGAGACCATATGTAGCCATTCATATAATTTTTATGGATAAAAATGACTAACGTCATTGCGTCACAATCGTTCGGGAGCGGTTTGAAGAATATTCTGGACAATTCGATCGAATGATTTGGCCACCCAGATCGGTCGACATGAGTCCAATCCAACATTTACTGGACATAATCGGGAGGTCAGTTGGTACACAAAATCCTGCACCGGCAACAATTTAGCAATTATGAACGGTTATAGGGTCAGCGAGGCTCAATATTTCTGCAGGGGACTTCCAGCGACTTGTTGAGTCCGGGCCACGTCGAGCTGCTGCACTACGCCGGACAAAAGGAGGTCCGACACGATTTTAGGAGGTATGGAATGACGTTTGTCATCCCGGTGTACGCAGAACTATGAATTAATAACATTAATATATCTCCATATTTTTGAAGCACATCTCACCGTATCATCCGTGTCTTTATCATGACAAATATATTAGCCCACGTATGCGGTAAGTACAGCTTCCACATAAATATAGTAATGTTTACAAATCCTTTCAGTGCTCTAAATAATGCAAACATTTCTCCAGGAGTGCAAAATGACGCACAACTCCCTGTCACAGCGCTGACTGCCAAATAAACAACATATGTGCCTGTCACAAACAAATTCAAAAAAATGGTTCAAATGGCTCTGAGCACTATGCGATTTAACTTCTGAGGTCATCAGTCCCCTAGAAGTTAGAACTAATTAAACCTAACTAACCTAAGGATATCACACACATCCATGCCCGAGGCAGGATTCGAACCTGCGACCGTAGCGGTCGCTCGGCTCCAGACTGCAGCGCCTAGAACCGCACGGCCACTCCGGCCGGCCACAACCAAATTCAACTATGTAAAGCTATCATAGCCCACCTGATGATAGCACGGCCACCGAAACACGTAGTGGTGTTAAAATAAAAATATAATGGCTGAAGTAGGATCTAATAATTATCAGTATGTAATCAGTAGTAATCCTTAACAAGCTGTGCATTGTGCTTGTTTGAGCTGTTACTATCCGTCCGCGGTTTTGCAGTATCAAACAGTAAACGACACATGCACGGCTTGAATGGTAACACTACTTGCCTGAGAACGTGACTGTTTCGATTAATGTGTCACGTTTACACGACAGTCTGGCCTGTACGAGGAGAAAGGAAAGTATCAGTCTAATGCACAATCATGTGTGCCACAATGCAGACAAGCCGCTTCATATTTTATGTAAACACGCAAAGTTTTTCTACAGATGTATCAAAACGACGATGGTTTAGGGGTTAGTGCAGCATAACATTACCGTACTGTAGAAAGAACTCGCAGCAGTTTTACTTGATCTTAATTTCTTGTGGGAAAAACATATTACTGTACGATCACATTCCTCCTCACTACAGAAACTGTCCTTATTACTTAACAGTTCAAAGGTGCGATTATCACACGCTACATTTCCTTCGTGCTTCTCTTAGTAATGATAACGTCGAATACTTGGTCTCAAATTCCTACAAAATCATTCACAAGTGTTACACTAAGAGTTTTGGTGTTGCAAAATAAATAAATAAACAGAAACACCTTTCTGGGCCATCAATTCAAACAACACAGCTCTACTTTCTTTCTTACAACCAAGTCAATGTACATGAGATTTTACAGTCTCGAAACTGACAGCGAAATTGTAGTACACATTTTTAAATCCCTTTTCAGTTTTTTCCCTCATAGTTGTAAATGTTAATATGTGTTGCATTCATTAATACGTAAAAATATTCTCATCTACATTGTAGTGCAAAATGTTTAGTGTCCTGCACATTCTCAAAAAGGGCCCATAGATTCTAACCAGACGAGAGTAAATAATAAACAAACAATTTCCAAAATGTTACTGATTCACTGTTTCAACGGGGGTCGAATGTGGTACACGCCGTTAACGTATTTCTAATGGCCTCTTTATGTCTGCAAATGAGAAAAATGAAGCATCCGTAAACTCTGTCAGAAGTTACATTATTAGGACGATTTGTTGGCTCCTATAGAATTGTTAACTTTGCCAGTGCATAAGAAAGTCACTACATAGATATTTAATTTTGTAATAGCAAAGACACCCCTTTATTTTTACCAACATAGCACGTCTGTCTCTTTTAACCATGCACGATTCTGTTAATAAAACCAGTTTGTTCTCGCCTTCCTCCGGCCAACGAAGCTGCTCGTAAACCGAAGTCGCAGATTAAAGTGAAGCACAACCCAAATCTTCTACAAATAAAAAAGTTATGTTAAGCGTCAGGTAAAAAGGTAAAAGTTATGTATAAAAGAAATTATGACCATCTACCTACGTCAGTTTTATACTCTTTATGCGGAAGGATGCACTGGGTACTATTCAGAATTAGATGAAAAGTTTTATTTCGCACACACATCTTTACTGTGAAATTCTTCACAAGTAGTTGATCTGATGAGTGGAGATGACGCAGTTATTAAGGCACTGGACTTTCTTTCGGGAAAGCGGGATTCGAAGCCCTGTCTTCCCTTCATGATTTAAGTTTTCCGTGATTTCTCTAAATCACATGAGACATTTTGCTGCAACATAACCATGACCTACTCCATAGCCAGACCTCGACCAAGTGAGCTGGCACCGGTTTTAATAACTCTGACGTAGAGGAGACATTATTAGTCTGTAACCCCCACTCCATCCATCGTATCTCTGAACGCAATCGTCAAATCGACGGTTATGGTGTCAATCTGTACAGGCATTTCTTTACAAATGTAACGATGCTGCTGCAACCTGTCTCCATGCAACATACCAAATTAAAGGGGAAAAGACACGGCACGTAGCCGAGAAGTACGCTTCTCGTTCCTTATAACAGTGGACGGAATAATTTCGGAAACAGTCCCCCCACACTGGCTGGTACCACGGTTATCCCACGTACGCATGATATTTTACATAATCTATGTCACGAGCAACGATGGTTGAAGACCGAAATTCCAAGGAGCTCTTCTGGTTTTTCAGGTAAATGACCTTCACTTCAGTTTAATATTTAAAAACAGAAAAGCATACAGAAGTCTAGCGATCAGGCATAGTCCTGTGTCGTTATAGTGTTACACAAAAAACATTTACGTCTGTTATCATGTCAATGTGAGTCCGGCGCGACACTAGACGAGAAAAACCCACAAAATCATACGTCAATATGATACTTGTATAATGTGCTAAATTCACAACCAATTTAAAGCGATATGACAGCAAAATACGTATTTTAGTTGCGAGCGGGAGGGAAGTATCAATAGGCTTACAAACGAGACTGAAGCTCAATAACTTGCAACCTAAACAAGTTTTCTCGTTGCGTAAGCTCCGAAACCAGCTAATATCATTGGTCTGGTATATGCCTGCTTTCCCTCTGAAAACTAGTACAGAACAAACACGATGCTCCCTAAAGTAGGAGGAAGGACGCAACCGAAATCGCGCATGCGCGCTTGATTTTGTGGATGGATGTCCGTGCGAATGCATGTGCTATTTTTCACCTGCGTGACGTCAATAGGACAAGTCAATGACTTCATTCTTGTAGAAACAAGTAACATTTAAAACGAACAACGTAAACCTTGAGACGGCGTATTTTGAGAAAAAAAGGGAAAAAACAGGGAGGGAGAAAAAGAGAGGTCGAGAGAGAGAAAAATACAATATGCCGTAACTGAACTACCTCAGACTTCTCGCAAGGATACGTAAATCAGTGAAATATGCCAAGCGATTTTATAAATTCGCATTTCAGTGTCCTTGTGCGTATAGATGGCATATGAACAGGAATCGGTATCCAGGTACACACCACTTCCGAGCAACATGAACGAAAATGTGAGACAATTTGTCGCTGTCTCCGTCGTCTGTTGGGCCTGTTGAATTAGAGCACCGGTAATTTGCTGTGACGCTGGTAATTACCAATTAATGCAGTAATCATGCCAACGTTACTGGACCGGCAATCAGACATCACTTGGAGAAAAGATACACGTAAACAATGCCATCCACTCACCTCCCATTAGATCGTGGCCTTGGTCTTTCCTTACCTCTTACAGTCCAGCGGACAACTTGATGGTCTCTCTAACACTCATTCGCTTGACTGCATTTTTTGCCCATTTACAGTCCAATCGCAGTTATAATTAAGCCTTCCTCTTCTGTATGTGGCTGATATACAGTATTTTGTATTCATGTCTCTCCTAGTATTTCCCAATATGCATCACTATTTTTCGCTGAGTACCCTTAGTTTTCGTGAGATTTTCGCTATAAAAGTTCATGTCTTACAGTCGTAAACCAAAACTGGTAAACGCACTCACTACAAACTTTCCTTTTCAGATGCACTGGCAACTTTGTTTTGAAAATCCTATTTAGTTTCCCTGTCAACTGGTTGTATGACATCGCTGACGATTTGTGAGTTTTTCTTTTAAATGTTACAACTAAACATTATTTCTGTGTGTGTGTGTGTGTGTGTGAGAGTGAGAGAGAGAGAGAGAGAGAGAGAGAGAGAGATAGAGAGAAGGAGAGGGGAGGGGGAAAGGAATGAGAGAGGACGGGTAGGCGGAGGTTTTACAAGTTACAGGGATGGCGAACGGGATCAGGAATAAGAGGCCTGGTATTAGGAGTCGTTTTTCCAAACAAATAAAAAGTAAAATGCACTCATCTATTCTGAGTCGGTTTCAGCACCGTTAGAGGTGACGGATCCTTGCCTTCTACAGATGTGCGAATATCGTCACAGCTGGTCTTCAGCAAGTTCGATGCAACGGCAGTTTTTACATAACTAAACTTCAATAGGTAGCATCTATTGGTTTTCAACTCATGAAAAACAGCAGCGTGCACGTACCTCACCTAGCCACCATGTTGAGATAAATCTAATAGACTGAGAAACCATGCTCTGATGAGAGATTCTATGCTAGATCACAAAAATCTATTGGTTACATGCATTTCTGGTACATTGCATTCCTAGGATTCAGAATTGTCTTCCGTCATATCATTACCCTTTGCCCTGTGTCGAGTCCTCCCTCGGGCATGGGCGTGTGTGTTCGTCCTTAGGATAATTTATGTTAAGTAGTGTGTAAGCTTAGGGACTGGTGACCTTGGCAGTTAAGTCCCACAAGATTTCACACACATTTGAACATTTTTGATAAAATTTGTACTTTGTTTTCTTTTTGTGAAATATATTAGGAGTCTATCAATAATATTACGGCATCTACAGGAGACTCTGTGGTTCAGCAGGTAAATGAACGTAACTCCAGATCCAAAGACTCGGAGTTCGAACCGCGCTCGATTAGCAGTTAACTTAATTTTACCTCTTATAATGCATGGTGTATTATGGTGTACGTGTTTCCACCGTTGTCTGAACGCCTTTTTAAACTATTGATCCCCCTATAATTAACAGGTAACAAAAAACTTTTAGCATGCTGGATTGATTGCCGGGCAACAACTTGTTGAAATCAATAAAACGAAAAAAACAGCCGAAGTTCCAAATTTCACTTATTTTATGTCTAATTTCGGGTCGGGCCCCATTTTCAGATCACCCAGATTGCCAAACTGGTATTTCCCAAAATATAAGAACCACGTCAAGATAACGTACATATACTTATAACAAAGTGCAAATTAACAGCAGAGAGTATACAGATAACTATCTGTATCTCTATAACTGTTCATTTGCACTTTGTTATACGTATATGTATGATATCTTTACATGGTTCTTATATTATGGAAAATACCATTTTGACAATCTGGATGATCTGCAAATGAGTCTCGATCGGAAAATAGTCATCAAGTAAACGAAAGTGAAATTTGCAACTTCGGCTGTTTATCCGCTGTTTTGATTGAGTAACGCCTAACGAAGACGAGGGCATATCAGTTGCAATAATACCATGCCTGTTAAAGCACTTCCGTATTCAAGCCAACATCCGGGTTGACCAATGTTTCGATTTTCCTGCTACTATAAATACAGGGTGTTTCAAAAATGACCGGTATATTTGAGACGGACATAAAAACTAAACGAGCAGCGATAGAAATACACCGTTTGTTGCAATATGCTTGGGACAACAGTACATTTTCAGGCGGACAAACTTTCGAAATTACAGTAGTTACAATTTTCAACAACAGATGGCGCTGCAAGTGATGTGAAAGATATAGAAGACAACGCAGTCTGTGCGTGCGCCATTCTGTACGTTGTCTTTCTGCTGTAAGCGTGTGCTGTTCACAACGTGCAAGTGTGCTGTAGACAACATGGTTTATTCCTTAGAACAGAGGATTTTTCTGGTGTTGGAATTCCACCGCCTAGAACACAGTGTTGTTGCAACAAGACGAAGTTTTCAATGGAGGTTTAATGTAACCAAAGGACCGAAAAGCGATACAATAAAGGATCTGTTTGAAAAATTTCAACCGACTGGGAACGTGACGGATGAACGTGCTGGAAAGGTAGGGTGACCGCGTACGGCAACCACAGAGGGCAACGCGCAGCTAGTGCAGCAGGTGATCCAACAGCGGCCTCGGGTTTCCGTTCGCCGTGTTGCAGCTGCGGTCCAAATGACGCCAACGTCCACGTATCGTCTCATGCGTCAGAGTTTACACCTCTATCCATACAAAATTCAAATGCGGCAACCCCTCAGCGCCGCTACCATTGCTGCACGAGAGACATTCGCTAACGATATAGTGCACAGGATTGATGACGGCGATATGCATGTGGGCAGCATTTGGTTTACTGACGAAGCTTATTTTTACCTGGACGGCTTCGTCAATAAACAGAACTGGCGCATATGGGGAACCGAAAAGCCCCATGTTGCAGTCCCATCGTCCCTGCATCCTCAAAACGTACTGGTCTGGGCCGCCATTTCTTCTAAAGGAATCATTGGCCCATTTTTCAGATCCGAAACGATTACTGCATCACGCTATCTGGACATTCTTCGTGAATTTGTGGCGGTACAAACTGCCTTAGACGACACTGCGAACACCTCGTGGTTTATGCAAGATGGTGCCCGACCACATCGCACGGCCGATGTCTTTAATTTCCTGAATGAATATTTCGATGATCGTGTGATTGCTTTGGGCTATCCGAAACATACAGGAGGCGGCGTGGATTGGCCTCCCTATTCGCCAGACATGAACCCCTGTGACTTCTTTTTGTGGGGACACTTGAAAGACCAGGTGTACCGCCAGAATCCAGAAACAACTGAACAGCTGAAGCAGTACATCTCATCTGCATGTGAAGCCATTCCGCCAGACACGGTGTCAAATTTTTCGGGTAATTTCATTCAGAGACTACGCCATATTATTGCTACGCATGGTGGATATGTGGAAAATATCGTACTATAGAGTATCCCAGACCGCAGCGCCATCTGTTGTTGAAAATTGTAACTACTGTAATTTCGAAAGTTTGTCTGCCTGAAAATGTACTGTTGTCCCAAGCATATTGCAATAAACGGTGTATTTCTATCGCTGCTCGTTTAGTTTTTATTGCCGTTTCAAATATACCGGTCATTTTTGAAACACCCTGTACAATCTGAAACCAAGATATCACTGACCATCTTTAAATGAGCACTCCTGTCAATCTTGTAATTACTTTTAGATAGGTATTCTCCACAATATTTTCCGCATCTCTTACTGTACACATATTTCGAAGGCATTAACTTTTTAGTTTCCTTTTAAATTCCAGTGATGTTATCTGTTGCAACAACGTATGAGATGTTCTTTCATCACAATAAATAGCCGCCTTTTCCTCCTTGCTAATCTGGTGGCACCAATTCACATTCCATTCGTTCTTTGTTTTGTTGACAATTTTGTATTCGATTGATGCCTGCGTTATTATATATATTGCATCTACGAGGAGTCTTAGTTCTAGCGTAGCACCTTTCACTTATTTAACACGTGGTTACTGTGCGAAATATGATGAGACTAGAGACAACTGCTGTGGTTCTAATCGTTTTGTAGTACTGCAGCCACGCGGGATTAGCCGAGCGGTCTAGGCACTACAGTCATGGACTGTGCGGGTGGTCCCGGCGGAGGTTCGAGTCCTCCCTCGGGCATGGGTGTGTGTGTTTGTCCTTAGGATAATTTAGGTTAAGTAGTGTGTAAGCTTAGGGACTGATGACCTTAGCAGTTAAGTCCCATAAGATTTCACACACATTTGAACATTTTTTATAGTACTGCAGTTCTCTTCGTACATCGATCACGTACGTTATTGCAGAAGCTGGCACAACTTTTCGTTTCATAAAGAATCACAGCTGTTTTAAGACTGAGTGACTTCAACCTGCTCTTAGAAACGCGATCGATTAGCATCACTTTAATTTGGCTTGTGCTGTATAAGAACCACAATTTATTGTTTCCTCGTCAGCGACAGATACTACGTTTCGAAGTTGGAACGTCCGCCTCAGCAGCTGAATGGTCAGCGAGGCTGACTGCCAGGCGGGGGACCCGGGTTCGATCAGCGGCCGGGTCGGAAACTTTAGCCGCTCGGCGACTGGGTGTTATGTTATCCGCAGCATCATTTTATATCGTCGACGTGCAAGTGGTCGAAGTGGCGTCAAATAAAAAGACTTCCACTACACGGTGGAACAACCCCAAATGGCGTCTCTCACCCAAAAATGCCATATGACATTTCATTTCGAAGTTGGGAATCACTGGTATACGAAGGCATTCACGCTTTAGAACATCTGTACTTGGATGCAAAGAAGCTGTTCCGCGGCGGTCGATCATTCGTTCCCTGAATCTAGTTACGTCCTACACAATAGAGAATCGTGTACCGCAGTTGGCACCAACGGTGAAGTTTATTTATTTACTAGCGAACGAGGCAATGCTTTGATATTGCTAAATACAGTATATATGCGAATTGGATGTGCGTCCTAATCTCCATTTCTCCCCTCTCTCCTCCTTCCCCCTCCCTTTCTCCATATCCTTCTCTTCCCCCTACCTCCGTCCATCACCTTCCTTCCTGCTCCCTGTACATCCCTTATCCCACACTCACTCCATCCATCTCATGCTCCCTCATGTCTCTGTCCATATCCTCCTTCGCCTCCTTTACATCCATTTCCTCGCCCCTTCTTTGTCCATCTCCTCCTCCCCCGTATCTCTGACCTTATTTATTTTTATTGGAAACGGAACCTTGATTGGGAATATAAGTCAAAATGAATGGGTAAACGGGTTGGAACGATTAGTACGCGGGGTAAGAAAGAGACCTTTCCAGTTGCTGGGTCTGTGAGGATACTAGTTTTAATGATAGTATTTCACATGATTTGAGTCTACGAACAGGTAGGATCATAAAGTTAGCCATAAACCCAACTTTCCTGTTTGCCGTTAAAAATGACTGCGAAAAGGAAAACAAAGCAGCATATTTTCACAGCACACAATAGAATGTTCTTCCTCGCAACCGGTTACATAGAAAGTGTTTATTGTATAACATACCTGTATCTTCAGTGATTTAGGCTTGCGTTGTCAGTCAGACGGTCAACTGGCCGAGAAGGGATTCATGTAACTGAATCTTTCCTTGAAATTGTGCAAATTGAAACGAAACGCTGTCCACGCTCTTCATCAGTCTCATTCACTCGACGATCATGTGGCTGCCCTGCGTTAGGCGTACGCCGACCGATATTTCGACGCCTCACTGGTGGCCTTTTTTCCAAAGAAATAAGACACGAACTGAAATCAACTGAATATTTGCAACCATAGAGTAAATATCTCTGGAGTGAGCATTCACATGCGCAGAACAGATATTGTGTTGTCAACATACATTGCCGGCCTGGTCACGCGTTCTCGGGACGTCGTGTGTTTGTCCGTATAGCGCCCAGTATATTTCGAATGTCACTACATCCCTAGTACAGACGGATTCTTTTCGTACGTGTCGTGGATTATTTATATATGTTGCGCAGACATTTTAAAAGTATCCATTTGATACCGGGAATAAACCAGCTACGTAACTTTTAAGGGCAAGTGATATTGCATTCTGCTTCTTTGCGATAGGTGTCACAGTTCAGATGCACTCGATTTTTGGTAGTTTTGGATATGATACGGGACTTTATAGTATTACAGAGCCTGACGTACATTTTTGCAGTGATAGTCTTGCAGAACAACACCGAATTTGCCACACATTAGCGATTATATCCCTGCTAATTCGTCCATTTTTCTGCTATTTCTGCGTACTTATTTTCTCGTTTTTGCGACCTAAAGCACAATTTTTCTTACTGGTGACGCTTTGAAGTGTTTACTTAACGCATTTTACGTACTTGCTCCCAGTTTATTAAATAAATAGTAGACTGAGTAAGAAGGGGGGGGGGGGGAGGGGAGGGAAGGCGATCGGAGAATAAATGTACCGTAAAGCAAATACAGTTGGTCATGTAACAGTCAACCCATATAACACCATTAGGGGAATGTGGAAAGTGACATAAATGAAAGAGTTTGGGGAATGTTTACTAATATTTTACGCTTCTTAATCAAATGGTGAAGAAAATAAATTGAAGGCAAAATACACCAAAGAAGATGAATGTGTACTTTGATTAGCTACACTATTGTGTTTATTTGATTTGTGCAGAAAATGTATTTAAGCTGAATGCAGAAATTGGTAGTAGGTGCTATGGAAAATTAAAAATAGTTGGTATAGCATCTACCTTCAGCCACACACGTCCAAATTTTTCTCCATGTCCTACACACTTAACATGGTCTTCTACTGTAACTTTATAGTAAACAAAAAAGGTTTGGACACACATATTATACCAAGACAATTACAGACTCCCACTCTATTGAATTTATCTGTCTCCCGTCTTTCAAATCTATATACATAATCGACAAGTCACTGATAAATGCATGGAGGATAATATTTTCTGAAACAACTAACAATTCCCTTTCCTGTTCCACTAGCAAATTTTACGAGAGGAAGCGATTGTTTGTAAGCTTTTGTACGAGGCGTAATATCTATTATATAGTCATAAAATCGTACAAAAATAGGTCTACAGAATCAAGCCTTAATTATAATGCGTCTCGAAATTTTTAAACATAGTACCCATGAAAAGTTACTATTCCTCCTTTCACATATTTTTCTTTGCATCCGTAGCAACAACAGTAATTCACCTTCGCTATTACACGATCAACAAACGGTGAAAACACAACAAAAAATCTTTGTATTATAAACTTCAAACTCTGCGGGAAGGACACACGCACAGTGAAGTCCCGAAAACACGTGACAATCCTGGTTTAATGTTGACAACATGTGCAGAACGCAATGCTCACTCCAGAGATATTTACTGTATGTTTGCAACACACCAAATTGCCACGAACTGGCATCAATTTAGTCTTTGCAACACACCAAAGATATTATCGCCACCGTTAACACACTGAAGTATCGTTTTCAATTTTTTTTTCGCAAAATATCACTATTCAATGCGGAATTTGTTCTTCCTATGAAAACATGTGATAGCAAACTGTCAAACCGTCAGTCGCATTTCATTCATTGAGATTTTCATACAAAAATACCATTCAAATTTCCGACTTTTCCTGAGGATTTTCCAACAATTTTCTTTCATGAAAACATTGTCCTTAGTTACGTAGACAATTTCAAAGAAGGCAGTTAAATCGATCGAGCTTTTCTCAAGTGATGATCTTTCATAAATGCGGCAATTGATTTTTATTTAAATAGATACTTCTGGTATGCATCTAGGTTAGCTACCGGGAAACTAAAGCACAAAGTAACTTTTTATTGTTTATAATAAGAGTTATTCCATAATTTTATTCAATGTTTTCAGAGAAATAACATATTCCTGCTAACTCCCTAACTGCCAAGATGACACTACTTAGTAGTTAAATTATGTATATTCTATATCGCTTACTTACTAATTAAGATTTCACCCTGTTTTAGTTGCATTGTACTTCCAAAGAGATATTGTCAGGTATACGGCCCGACTGTGAGGTGGAAGTCAACGCGGAAAGAGTCAGGTGCTGCGGCATTGAGCGTAGACGTGGAGGACTCTATGGTGAAAATGCTAACGAATGGAATCAGTACCTGGAAGTGGTGCTACACACGTAAGGGGACCGGAAGAGGCGTTCAACTCGGTGAGAGATCAGGACAACTGTCTGACATCACGGTAGAAAGGAAGAAATGTTTACACTAAGAACCGTAGACATCTCAATTTCTTGCCTGGAAACACGTTTTTGCAGTCGGGGAGGACGGCCAGGAAACTGATACCGGATGGCTGGATCACCAGTCGCCGGCTGTATCGTGTGAAGAGAAGCTACTTGAACGAATGTCTCGTACTGCTAATATTGCTGTTGTGACTACCTAAGTCTTTCGAGGTGTGGTAACTGGTTCTAATCCAGTGGTCTTTTCGGTTAGATCGTACATGGAATTCAATATAATTTTTGAGAGATCCACCAGGCCGCCTCCTTCTGGTGAGTCGCTGTGCTGTACCCCACTTAACTGATACCACACAAAAACCGATCCTCTTATCTAGAAGTCGAAGGAGGAACACATTGTACGCTCCAAACGACATTGTGTACTCATGCAGCGCCAACAAGAAGAGATGTATCGCTATTGAACCTATGACTGCTGCGCTCACAGTGTCTAGATTAGTGCAGGATTCGATGGTAAACCCAATAGAAACACAGTAGATGCACTTGTGCGACAAAAGTTCTTTACTTACTGAATAACACCCTTTATGTGTCTCAAATTACTCACATGCGGACAATCTCTGAAAACGTATTCCCCTTAATTATGCAACAACCAGTTTTCAACGAATTCAACACAAACTAAATGGTCGCAGGCCTTTGTTTGGCGACATGTAATGATGAAAATTATATAGAATATTTTACTGTCAGCTTTCAAGACCGAAATAATATACTGTATACGTTGCAGTCAGCCTTCACAAGATGATCGAGCGAGGTGAGGCAGTGGCTAGCACACTGGAGTCGCATTCGGGAGGACGACGGTTCAATCCGGCGTCCAGCCATCTTGATTTAGGTTTTCCGTGATTTCCCTAAATCGCTTCAGGCAAATGCCGGGATGGTTCCTTTGAAAGGGCAAGGTCGACTTCCTTCCCGATCCTACGCGAATCCGATGTGACCGATGACCTAGCTGTTTGGTCCCCTCCCCCAAATCAACCCACCCCCAACCCCTTCACAAGACGCAACGAATTTCCATGTTCGAAGTTGTGGGACTTATAGTTAGTATGCAGACACAAATTCTTCATTTCTGAGGACTGCAAAATCCGTACGCTGATGGGATTCCCAATTAAGTACTAGAAACAAACCCATGCAGAATCGTTCTACTTTCTTGAACTAGCTATTAAAGCCTTGCGCTGGAACTGTATTAATAACAGCTTAAAGAGGGCTCACTTTTCTGCACTTAATACAGAAAGCACACAGTGACGAGACAATGGCATAGCGATCAAATTTTCCGACCACACTGTTCGAGCCATTAACAGATCATTTGCTACGTAATTATGTGTAGGAAAGCATTCGTGGACTTTGCGGTCAACAGTTTGTCCGGATTCTTGGAGCACGTCAACCCGAACCTTGTCGACCTCGAAAACGTTGCCCCACGAGTATGACGCAGGTTGCCGGCGGAAGCTCATACAAACATCGTATCCAGCTATACGTAGTTTGTGAAGAAACAGCATGAGGCGCGAATAGGGAAAGCAGCCTTCTGATAGTTCCAAAGGTGTAAAAACAAATTATAACCGTATGGGTAGTCCGAACGCAGAAACGAGTTGTCCAAATCGCGAGGCAATTTCACCCTGATGGATCGCCATCAAGCTGCTGCTAGACGTCGCACCGAACGTCAATGTGCGAGAGGCGTTGATTTTTAAATTTGGCAATAAATGCAATAAATAATATTTCTTGCAATAATATATATCACCAGGAATTTACGTCAGAGAGGAAACAGTAATACGAGTACAACTGCAAGGGTCTTGGAGATACAGAGGACGAGATAACAACTAAACAAACCTTTACTTTTTCTACTGCCAAGATAAACATCAGTGCTCCACAAGATTCATGATCACTATAATGCGGCTCACCTTCAACCACAGCTGCAAGAGGAAACAGCTTAGCACATCTACCTATGGTCTAGACTGTAGAGCGTCATGCCGAAGCCAGAAGCCAGACGTCAGTATTCCCAACCAAGATCCCGTCTCAAATTATTTTGTTGTTAAGTAAGCAAATTTGGCACCCCTCAACTTCTTTATAGTCTAATCTTAATGTGGCGTTCTTCTATCGTTATACATTTTATCGATCGTTAGCACGTAAGAAACTTTAAAACAAGCACCTAAAATTAGTGAAAAGTGAATCGCATCCAAGTCAAATTCTGAATTCCTTTATCCTGTAACAAATGGCCCTGAGTGCTGGTTACAGAAGCCTCATGAACTTCTCTTTACACATATTCCACTTTTTTCAAAAACAAGCAATTTTTCATCGTTTTATCCAATTCTTCGAAACGTATGATACCGGTCACTTGAGACAGCAGTTAACAAACAAACAACTACTTGTCTAAAATTACGAAAGTCAAGAGTTGTAACAGTAGTTACCGTTTGCGAATAGTCTTACCACTTCACAAAAATTTTCCATTGTTTCATACAGATTTGCGCGACTCACCAGCCCATACTCGAACAAATTGTTTTAATCAGTTGTTTTTGTCTTGTTTAAATTGTTATAACCGTTAGACGTAATTTGTAAGCCAAAAGAAGAGAAATCGATTCTTACACTACACAGAAAAACAAGCATTTTAGAAACACTACGTATTTGAATAACGATCCGCGTTAATGATGGAACCAGAAATATTCATTTTGCATTTTCAGGCATAAGTCATCTAAAGTCAGGTAGCTAAGATTGTCTTTGCAAATTAATGTACAATTGTTAACTTGATTTACTAGCACATCGTCAGCTGTTTCACGGAAGGGTGACAGTAATATTGAAAGTCGCTTGTTTACATCGAGATGGTAGTCGTGTCGTTCATTTACATTTAGCTACAACGATTGTATCTAATCTGCAGTCATTACAATGCGAACAACTGTAAGGTTATAGCCAGACTGTGCACTTGAAAAACACAAGGAAGTAACTGTTTCAGTGTACGGCGGTAAGCACTAATCTACGAGGGGGCGTTCAATAAGTAACGCAACGCTCTCTTTTTTTTTCTCGGCCTATTTCGGATGAAAAAATGGGGATTTGTTGTGGAACATATAGGAATATTCCTGCTTCAGTCCCTATAGTTTCATGAAGTTCGCCTTGCCGGCCGGAGTAGCCGTGCGGTTCTAGGCACTACAGTCTGGAACCGAGCGACCGTTACGGTCGCAGGTTCGAATCCTGCCTCGGGCATGGATGTGTGTGATGTCCTTAGGTTTAATTAGTTCACAGTTCTAGGCGTCTGATGACCTCAGAAGTTAAGTCGCATAGTGCTCAGAGCCATTTGAACCTTTTTTTTTTTTTGTTTTTTTTTTTTTGTTTTTTTTTTTTGAAGTTCGCCTTAAAAATGTCGCCTGGAAGGGAAGAGCGTTCCAAACAAAGAGCTGCCATTTTGGCGGAAAACCTGAGCATTGCAGACATACATACGCGCTTACAGAATGTCTACGGATACCTGGCAGTGAACAAAAGCATGGCGAGTCGTTGGGCCAGGCGCCGGTCATCAGCGCAACAATGTCACACAAACCTGTCCGATCACTCGCATGCCGGCCGGCGGCACACAGCTGTGACTCTCGCAATGTTGAAACGTGTGGACACACTCATTCGAGGTGAGCGACGTGTCACAATCAGACACCTCGTCGCTCAACTGGATGTCCCTGCTGCTAGTGCTAACACGTTTGTTCACCAGTTGAAGTACTCAAAAGTGTGTGCCCGCTGGGTTCCTAGCGCCTAATAGAAGACCATCAAGAGCAAAGAAGGACCATTTGTACGGAATTGCTTGCGCATTACCAGGAGTATCGTAACAATCGTCACAGGCGATGAAACTTTGGTTCCATGACTTCGAATTGGAAACAAAACGGCAATCCACCGAGTGACGTCACACAAACTCTCCTCCAAATAAAAAGTTCAAAGCCACATCCTCAGCCGCTAAAGTCATGGCGACGGTCTTCTGGGGCACTGACCGGGTTACTGTGTTTGATGTTTCCCTCATGGCGAAACGATCAACACTGAAGTATATTGTGCTAATCTCAGAAAACTGAAGAAATGCCTTCAGCCTGTTCGTCGCCACAAAAATGCAAACGAACTTCTCCTTATCCATGACAACGCTAAGCCTCACACACGTCTGCGCAGCCGAGAGGAGCTGACAAAACTTAGACCGTTCTCCCTCATCCGCGCGGCAGCCTGGATCTTGCACATTCCGAATTCTGTTTGGCCCAACGAAGAATGCACTCCGCGGGAAGCAGTAAGTGAACGATGGAGATGTTACTGATGCAGCAAGACGTTGCCTCCGACGTCGACCAGTATAGTGACCCCACGCGTACATACAGGCTGGATAGAAATAACTTGTTTTCAAAAAAAAAAAAAATAAATAAATAAATAAATAAATAAAAAAATAAAAATTAAATTGCATTACTTATTAAACGCCCCTCGTACATCGTAAAGATCGAACGATTTTGCACACTGCTATTGTACTAGGGACTAGGGACTTTAGGTCTCGGCGCTACAAAATACAGGAACGTTTCGAGGATCTTAGTCGGCGCTAGAAGCAGAGCTTACAAATCCATATAAATCTTCATAATAAGATCAGTTTGGCTACTGATTTATATAATACCTATTTTCCGCCTCCACTTGGTTATGAATCATATCAGTAATTTTGAAATAAATAAAGCAATTTAACAATAAGTAAACACATCCTACGACGCCGATTACGCAGTGAACTGTGTAGTAAGCTCACGGTGATCACGTGAGCCACATATCTTTTTTCCTTTTCTTTTTTGGATTATTTGACTTTGATTCTACGCCATTTAGTCACAATAATAGTTTATCAGTGAGTTCCCTTCTTTTGTCTCCCTCTTTCCGAAGACGGAGACAATGAATAAAGGCAGACAGCACTAGTCACGGAGGTGAAACTCATACAGTGGCTTAAGGTAACGCGGCCTTGGTTCGTTGTCAGGCTACTTTGCGCGCTGCAAGTTTATTAACCCAACATTTTGGTTTCTTATTGCGTGATCTAAAGTCTTCCTTATTTGTTTTGCTTTCGTTCAAAACACAAGTTGGTTTCATAACATTGTGCTCCTAATTACGACTTCGTCGTGCGTGCGTGTGTGTGTGTGTGTGTGTGTGTGTGGTGCTTTGCACTCTTTGGTTCGCATTGTGAATATGTTGCTCGCAATCTGCTTGATTTTTTGCTCGCATCTGCACGACTGCATGGAATAAGCGATTCCATATTTATTTTTGTTTGATGTAACACTGAAGTTGATTTCGTAGCATAGCGTTTTGCGAACATCAGTTCCCGCCTACGAATCCGTGTGTTGGTTCAAATGACTCTGAGCACTATGGGACTTAACATCTCAGGTCATCAGTCCCCTAGAACTTAGAACTACTTAAACCTAAATAACCTAGGGACATCACACACATCCATGCCCGAGGCAGGATTCGAACCTGCGACCGTAGCAGTCGTGCGGTTCCGGACTGAAGCGCCTAGAACCACTCGGCCACCGCGGCCGGCAATTCGTGTGTGAACTGCTCTATTTAAATGGTTTGTAAGTATACTGTTCTTTATTCTGCTTTACTTCCGTTCGCATCGCTTTTTTGTACTTTCTCGCATTTAATGGAGAACTTGCATTAGCAGTTTTTGACAGAATTGGTATCCAACTTTATTACATCTTGCCACATAATAAGTATGTATTTCTGCTTTCACTGGTGTTGCTTCTTACCAATGAGTAGGATTAGTGACAGAGTAAGTAGTTATTGTGCAAGCTATTACCATGCAGAAAAAATATTCAACATTGAAATGCATATTTGTATGGGATTGTGTGCTATGGTGTCAACATACTTTTGCCGTGCTTAATGCGACTTTAGTAAACTCTGGTTATACATAATTCACTAGTAGATTCAATGATGAAAGCATTAGAGTGTGTATTACTTGATTTTAAATTTCCATTTGAGCGGGAGGATAATACGCTGTACATTGATTTCTGCTAAAGTATATTGTTTGAAATACCTGCTAATAATGAGTGAACACATCCGCATAACTACTGGTGCGTTTTTAGTATCTGGAAGGAAGAACGCCGAGTCATTAAGACTACAAAGCATACTCGTAGCAAGAAGCAACAACATTCAGAGCAGAAATACATACTTATTCCGTGAGAAGATGTAGTAATTAAATAGCAATTCTGTCAAAAGCCGCGAAAACAGGTGTGAAAAAGTACGAAAAAATGGTTCAAATGGCTCTGAGCACTATGGGACTTTACTTCTAAGGTCATCAGTCCCCTAGAACTTAGAACTACTTAAACCTAACTAACCTAAGGACATCACACACATCCATGCCCGAGGCAGGATTCGAACCTGCGACCGTAGCGGTCGCGCGGTTCCAGACTGTAGCGCCTAGAACCGCTCGGCCACGCCGGCTGGCTACGAAAAACTGATGCAAACTAAAGTGGGATACGAATAATATACTTTCAACGCATTTAAATCGTGAAGTTACATGAGAAGTACTAATGTCATTCACTGTTTCTCTAACGAATACGGGCCTTGCCTTTTTGTTCTAATACGCCATTCAAACTCATACGATTCATTCGCGTACTCATCCGCCATCAGGGGTATATTAATAAATGGAAACTACAATCCACCATTATATGGATGCTTATGGATACAGCGGCACTATACTATTAATATTTGGAAGAAATAATTGATATCCAATGGCATACCTGCAAGTACAGATATAAAACAAACGAAAACTCATCATTAAAATCTATTCTGTACCTTCCGAATATTATTAATCTATATTGAGATTTCTGTTCCCTCGAAGAAGTAAATTGGTTTATAATATTCCTCGTCCAAAACACTGAAAGAAAGACTACACGGCCATAAAAAAATTAAAATGTTTTAGGTATAGAATTAATACACCCACATATCATTACGCAAAGAAAGAAGGAATATTATAGCGGCTTACTCAACCATATTTCGATCAATGTTACTCGTTTCTAAATAACGAGCTGTATCTATCACGTCATGAATTTTAACAGATTTAGATGCAACAATTCACGTAAGTTTCCACTAGAAACTGTCTGCGGTAAAAACTTAGATTACTGTAAGCAACACAATACAACAATTATAACACGCATCAAACAACGTTCTAACGAGTAAGTTAGACTACGCTCAGGATAAGTAGATAACCGAGTATCCCTCACTCATTTACGTCGCTGAGCAAGTCCAGCAAAAACTAGCACGGAATCGAGAGATGGTGACACCCGCCATTTTGTCGAACATAGCCATCCATCAACGGTCACCCGTCGTCTCACACACAGCAAAATTTTTTACAGTGCTACGGATATAACTGTGTGGCAAGGCCAAAGAAAACTCTTGCCTCTTCATGATGTGCGTTCTAACGCTGGCTCAAGCGCGTTCTGACAACGCAGCCATCCACTTTGTAGACATCAGTATGGAATTAAAAACCACTAAACCAGATATATTTTGCAACAGAAATATGACATTTGTTTATCAGTTATTTGCAGTTATGAGCGTCAATTATTAGCACTCCGAATCATTTTTGCCATGAAAAGGTGAAATGAACCGTGTAATACATGAAATGGCTGTCGGCAATTTTTAAAATGAACAGATTACTGGAATAAGACAACCACAACTCATAGCTTTTCACAACTTATCTTGAAAGGTAGTATCGCCTTGTCGACAGTCAACGTCATTAGAAGTATCAGGAGTTAGTGTACGTAGCGCAATAAATGGTAACAACAGCAAAAAGGACACAACAAATTTGTTGTTACGCAGGTTTCCTAAGAACCATAAGAGGCATTAAACAGCAAAGTCAAGAACTGTTTAGTTACGATCTTCTTGTAACTCACAGACATTTACTGAAGAATAACTATTCTTTTTAAGAACACGAAATACATAGTAAAATGTACAAGACAACATGAATTGCAGAATGACGTCTATATTTACAAAAAAAAGTGTAGTTTTGTTCATTACACTTTCAAATGAACCAGTTTATGAATGCGTAAAATAGGAAACTGGTGTGGAATGCAGGACATACGTTATAAAACATACAAGAAAAGGCGCCATAAATGTAACTGAAAAGAAAACTACCACATAGGCGAAATCATAAAACAACACCAATAATAACAATTGCTTCCCGGTTTAAAAGGAACCAATTCTGCAATTGAGAATCATTTAACACTGTCGTCTTTTGAAGAAGTAGTAATTATATCAAATGTTTATGAATTGTAAAGTCGAGCCATGTGCAACAATGAAAAAATATTTAAACAACGTGCAACATTATTGCACCTCAAAAAAAGTGCATACTCTAATACGAAAACTAAACTCGGCGCGAGCAGGACATGAAGGACCAACGGTACCGACCGGTCGCCGTATCATCCTCAGCCTACAGACGTCACTTGACGCGGATACGGAGGGGCATGTGGTCAACACACCGCTCTCCCGGCCGTCTGTCGGTTTACATACCAATGAAATGTTCGTATGGCATTGTTAGCCGGGAGGCCCCAAGCACGGGAGTTCAGCCGCCTAATGCCTCTTTAGTTGACGCCACATCGGCGACTTGCGAGTCAATGATGATGAACATGATGATGGACACACAACACCCAGCCCCTGCCGGGAATCGAACACGGGCCTCCTGCGTGGTAGGCAGTAACGCTACCGCTACGCTACGGAGGTGGACTACATACCATTTAAAAAAAAAATACGTAACAGAAACATACTGATGAGCCAAAACTTTATGGTCACCTACTTAATAGCTTGTTTGTCCGCCTTTGGAGCGAAATATATCGCTGATTCTGCGTATCGCGGACCCGACAGTTTGTTGGTAGGTTTATGGAGGTATGTGGTATTAGATATCTACGCAGAGGTCACGTAATTCGCCTAAATAACGGGTCGCTGATTTGCGTACACGGTGATGGCGCCTGATAGCGAACCAGATGGGCTCCACAGGTTTTACATCAGGCGAATTTGGTCGACGAGACATCAACGTGAGTTCACTATAATGCTCCTGAAACCGCTATAGCACGGTTCTGGCTCCGAGAAACGGACAGTTATACTTCTGAAAGATGACAACGCCGTCGAGGAAGACATCAAGCATGAAGGGATGCAGGTGCTTCGCAGCTGTCAGCGTCTATTCGATTACTACTACAGGTCCCACGCAAGTGCAGGAGAATGTCTACCACGGCATACTACTGCTCCCACCAGCCAGCGTCTGTAGCGCGCTGCACGTTTCGAGCCGCCGTTCACCTCGACGACGGCGTTTGTAGAGACGACCATCGATCTAGCGTAGCAAAAATGTGATTCAACCGAACGATCTAGCGTAACAAAAATGTGATTCACCTGAAGAGCCGACACGTGTCCATTGATCGACGGTCGAATCCCGATGGTCCTGTGCCCACTACAACCGTAACTGACGATGTCGTTGGGCCAACATGTGAATAAGTAGGGGTGGTCTGCTGCGGAGCTCCATGTTCAAGTGTACAATGAACGGTGTGTTCCGAAACATTTGGGCGTGGGCTAGCATTGTGCTCTTCATTTATCCTACTTTACAGAGCTGACAGCCTCCGAATCCTACGTTCTGTGAAGAGTCATGGACGTCCAATGATTTAGCGCCTGGAGGTAGTTTCACTTTCCTCCTACCTCTTTCCATAGATGCCCACGACAGTAGCACGCGAACATTCGACTAGCTTTGCCGTTTTCGAAATACCTTTTCACAGGCTCTGCGTTATAATAATCCACCCTTTGTCAAAGTCGCTTATTTCAATGGATTACCGCATTTTCAGCCTATATTTTCGCTAGGACGATCCCCCGTCCGTGTGTGCTTCGCTTACATACTTTTGTTATCGCGTCACGTGCCCGCAACGCCATCAGGGAGGCATCCGACCCCACCGTGGGCCATAATGTTTTGGCTTATTAGTGTATATGCTTGTTATTGATGCAATATTTTGTTTATATACTCTTGGAAATTTGTGGTAAGGTCTTATGGGACCAAACTGCAGAGGTTATCGGTCTCTAAGCTTACGCACTACCTAATCTATCTTTACGCTAAGAACGACACAAAAATACATGCCCGAGGGAGGATTCGAACCTCAGACGGAGCGAGCAGCGCGGACCGTGACAGGACGCCTCAGTGGGATGAATTTCAGTTATATGCAGTTTAGTGAGTATTTCTTCGCAAAGGCATTGTAGCTTACTCAAATACATTCGTAAGCTTATGCTCTATTTACATTTATGTTACGATTATCCAGGTCTGTTGATATTTGACCAACGCTTGGGACGAACAAATATAATAACTATTTCGTAAATTAAGTAGACAAACAATTAAAAACGAACATTGATATTGTGGCACACCGTCCGTTCACGAAGTCCCGAGACTTATTTTAATCCTGGCGTATAAGTGACCTCAGCGCAGTAACTACAATGCAGCTTGAACTAATAACTGTAAACACTTGAACTAATAACTGTAAACAATAGATGTGCATTTGGCCAATACAATGGAACTGTTGGCTGGTTGATCATGAGGGGCAGATAATTGGAAAGGCTTTCTTTTTTCGTGCAAAGTGGCACCTTTACTTGTGAGAACTGCATTTTTTAACTGTAGGTGACAGAATGGATAATGGAGTGTGTTTGTGTTCTTGTTAACGATGAAAGAGAGAATGGAGAGGGTGAAAGCCGGTGTTGGTACGTAACCTACTCTCCCCGTGCAGCACAAAACGGACCGCCGAGTTTAGCATCCCCATCCGACGGACCGATCACCATCAGGTGTTGCATTCCCTCATTCCATGAGACACTGCCGCCATTACTTCTGTAAAAGCAGATGCATTGTGTAAAGTTTATGTCGAATTCAGCTATCGTCTAGATGCTATTCGTGCTACTGCTGGTGGACACATAGAGCATTTGTAATAACATAGCTAAAACTTTTTATGAAAATTTTGCAATTCATCCCGTATTTGTAGTACATTTTTATCAATAAATATGGACAATTGATATCAGGTCATTATTTTTGCAACACGTTTATATCAATGACGTACCACTAATCATGACAGATGACTCAAAACATTTTCTCTGTGGAGATGACACAAGTGTTATCGTGAAAGACGTGGAACATAATATAAATAATGTAGCTTATAAGGTAATCGGTAACATAAGCACGTGGCTTTCAAATAACATACACCATCTAGGAAGCTGAGAAACTGATTTTATTCCTGGCGTACAAGCGACGTCAATGCAGTGGTTACGGTGGCAGCTTGAAACTGTAAACAAAAGATACGAGCAGGCAGTGCTAAACAGTGGATGTATTGCGGTCCGTGTCAATGTTTTTTTTGTAGCAAATCGCAATGGAGCAGTATCTCTGGATAAAGTGTTCAAGACATTCTGCAGAATGTTTTTAAGATGAGAAAAGTGGTGTACATAGTTTGTATCGCACAATTTGACTCCCCCCCCCCCCCCCCCAAAAAAAAGCATGGACGTCTACTGTGATTTGATTGGAATACAAAACGCTAAAAATTCTTTTCTGGAAAAAATCATAACAGACTTATGTTATCAACAGGAACCTACTGCAATACGATAAAGTGCAGAAATTCTTATGAAGCGTCAAAGCATTTGCGATATAACTGACTTTACAGCCAATGTGATGCGCGATTTGATAAACATCCGAAAGATGGACTTTTCTGACAATTTCACATGGCTGTATGAAAGTTGTGTGCGTTGTTCTCGAGTGTGGGGAGACTATGTAGAATACTTGAAGCATTAGAAACTACCATCTCACCTACTTTCTTTATAAACCCAGTTTCAAAACTTTCTGGACTGACGGGGTATGACTTTCTTGCAGCTAGGGGGCGCTAATGTGTCAAATGCCAGACGGTAAGAACTTTCACGGCAGGAAGTGTCACAACCGAGCTGACGCCACTACTCTCTGTTCGTTTGTTATCTTATCTTAGTCACAAGTTATGTTTCGACAGCTGGACTTGTTTTACGGTCCCGTATTCCGCGTTTCGGAGCTGCATAATACCTGCGGAATGGTTGTCTTCCGATCTGCTAGGAAGTATCCATTATCGCTAAACAGCGAAAGTGCTATTCGTCGAAAACACGACATGTTTGTATATTTTTAAGAAAGGCGACTAAAAGCAATATGAGTGTCGAATGGACTCCGAGACTCTTTTGCATTTCTCCTCTGTAGAAGAGCATAGCCCTTTTCAGCTGGTAATTGTAGTTCGCTCTGTTGTGACACCATTTATTTAGGGCAATTGGGTGCTTATTTAATTTTGTAGGATTTTTCATTGCTTATAAATGGATAGGTGGAAGATGATGATGTTTAGGGTTTTTTCGTTCCAAAACCCGGTCGAAAAAATCCAAGCTGGGACTGGTTGCCTGATGTTCTGACTTATATGTCTTCATATTATCTCATTTGTCTTGATAATGTGATATCGTGATCTTGGAATTTCGATTATGCAGAGAATTTTTGTCTAATTCTATAAAAGGTGAAAAACTTTGATACCTTGTCGATGTAGAAAATATTGTCTACTTCTGTACGAACTGATTAGTACTTTTGCCCAATTAAGTTGTTCTTTCTGTATCAGACTGCTAAACCATCACAAATCGCTGTATGCATTCTTGATCTGTTGACAGTCTAGTTCATTTTCTTCGTTTTTCAGAGGGTTCTGCTAGAGTAAAATCGATACTGCTTCGAGAATAATATAACGAGAAAATGCATATTTGAATTTCTCTGCTAGTGCTTTGCCATTTTATACGTTTCTCGTTTGTGTTAGCAAGTGTTATCAGTCTTACATTACTATTATTAATCGTATGGCAGTTACAAATAACTTTAGAAAAACAATGTACATAATTTCCAGATATATTATTCATTTAATTTATCACATCTGCTTCACTGGCCAAGAAGTCCGAAGGACTTGTAGGATACGGATTTTGAGAACACTCACTCTTCCACAGTGTGTCTGATAATCTTAATCTGTCTTGGAGGGCCACAGGTGCACTCAGCAGCGGCGGTCTTTCCCCCTCTGTACAGCAGGTCACCGCATCTCCCATGATTCCACTCCAGGCATCCCTCACTCAGAACAGCCAGCAACCTGGCAGAACGTGACCCCAATATCCGCAAAGCTTGGAAGCAAAGGCGACCAGAGCTTTCTCCATGCCGACAACAAACCATGTGAACTTGATCTGTCCTGGAGGGCTAGGAGTATACTTTAACAGGATCCGGACCAATCATGGGTGATGCTGCACCGTCGTGCAAATTACCGTGGTACCACGGAAGCAGATGTGCCGCGACTTGGCGACCTATATCCTCAACAATCCCAGGCATCTCCTTCAAGATCAGTGGTGCACACACAAATTATATGGCGTCGCTCAAGACAGCCATTACAGCTTCTGGAATGAGCCTAGAAACAGTGTATACAATCCTTTCCATCAATGGCCTCATTTCTATTTTATAAAAATGTTACCTGTCCATATTGATACCAAAAACCGCAGAGTAGTCTGGCAGTTAGCGTCTTAGGCTAATGAGGGGGAAATTTTGTTTTTGGTTCCGTTGGGTTTTTCTGAGGTCCAGAACGGAGTGTACTCAGCACTGATATGAGAAACTGTTTCAATATGTATTAGCCGTTGATCTGTACTATGTCAGTGAGTTTAATATAAATGAAGTATTATTACTCCTCTAATATTACACTGCTTGACAACTGCTACGGAACAGAGACATTGCTGGACACGAATAATCATAGGCAATAATGGACGACAGGAAGCTCACTACAGGCGAATAGAGGTGGAGCGGTACGTTTATAACGAAAAAGGTACTGATTTCACCACATGGGAAAGCAGCATGGCAGACATAAATAACATTCATGTTTGACACAGGTAAGACTCCCAACATACAGGTCGATATCGGACTCTCAATGACGAATATGCCCTCCGCGGGCACTAACGCACAGCTTGCACATGTTATTCGTGCTGGCTACCAAACTGTAGAGGAGTCCTTGGAGGATATTGACACACTCCTCTCTCAACACGGTTTCCATTTCTTGCACTGTTCGGGGAGATGGTGCTTGTTGAGAAACACATCTGTCAAGAACATCCCAGGCTTGTTCTATATGGTTTAAGTCCGGGGAGTTGGGTTGTTTTGGGGGGAGGAGACCATGCAGCGAGGTCATCGGTCTCATCGGATTACTGAAGGATGGGGAAGGAATTCGGCTGTGCCCCAAAGGAACCATCCAGGCATTTGCCTGGAGCGGGTTAGGGAAATCACGGAAAACCTAAATCAAGATGGGCGGACGCGGGATTGAACCGTCGTTCTCCCGAATGCGAGTCCAGTGTGCTAGCCACTGCGCCACTTCGCCCGGTAGTCCGGGGAGTACGTTAGGCATGCCATACGTTCAATATATTCACTTTCCAGGATGTCTGACGCCTCAGCAGTCCTTTTTGGGCGGGCGTTGTCGTCCATAAACAGAATGTCGGAAACGTATCCCCCCCTGAACAGATGGACGTGATCCACAATAATCTCCCTGCAATACCGCTGTGCTGTGACGGTACTTCGCGCAAAGATACGCAGTGGTGTTCGGCTGCCCACACCATAGTGCCTAGGCCATACCGACGGAATTCATGAACATTCTGTGATGTGTAACGTGTTCCCCTTTAACACAACTGGTGGCACGAATCACTTGCCACAGTGAAGCGGAATTCGTCGGAGAACATCACTCTAGATCACTCATGCTGACACAAACCAACACGTTCTTCGGAGAACATCACTCTGGATCACTGATGTTGACACAAACCAACACGCTCGCTAAACCAACGAACACTTTCCCGAAAATGGCGTGGCTGAAGGGTCATGCACTTGACAGGCTTCCGAGCATGCAAACCAGACTAATTTAATCGCCGCAAAATGGTCCTGGCGGAGACACGTGTACCGGTAGCGGTTGCGAGGTCTGCAGTGATCTGCCTTGGAGTGAGATGTCTGATCCTTTTCGCCACTAGGACTACGAAGCGATTCTCTTGTGGTGTGATGGTCTGTTCACGACCATCGCACCCTTTACTGTGGCCACAGTAGTGACACTCTGACCGGCTTCGAGCCGTCTAACTGCTCGTCCACTTAAATGATGTCTCGCTGACATGTTGCTGTACTGCACGGAATTTCGCACAAATCGGTTTTCCAACTACCTTCTCAAACACCGTACTGCATGAACTATTGAGCCGTTCGTGCACAGCCTTCGCTGCAGTTAACACGTGTCGCCCTCTACAAGTACATTTCCTTTTGCTATTACTGTTAGGGCGTTCCGTAGCAATTTTCGGTTGTTCGGTAGCAATTGACAGATCTCCCTTAGTAAGCGCCACCTGCTCCTTAGCAATTGTCAAACAGTGTATTAAAGTCTTACTCTTGAATTCTTTTTATCTAAACAACACACTGTACCAAGCGAAACTTGAGAGCAGCAAATATTCTGGATGGAGGCGCAAGTAAATCAAATACTCCCTCCACTTTTCTTGTTTCCTTCTTCTACCGTCGCGTTGCGCTCCATTCCTCTGCCGCCTGGAACTGAAAGCCTTCGGTCAAACAGCACATTTGCTTCAGCACCCGCTTAGAACCTTTGACGTCGCACAGTACATTTAGCGAAGTAGTAGCAAGAGCTGCTGAGCACGTCCGAACTGTATACACGGCAGTTGTGTTAATCAAGGACACAAATTCCACACAAACCATTTTTACAATAGACGTCTGTTGAGAAGAAGTCGTTTCTTTGTGATGCTATTTGGATGAAATTCCAATGTGACAACAAAGTGCGTTTACCGTCGCAGGCCAAGGGAAAAGCTTCTTCTCGTGGGCAGAAGATACGAACAACATATTTCTCAACCTTAGTTTCTAAATTATTTCTTGTGAATGTATGGGTGAAAGTATATTTCACTGGAAACTATCATATATACATTTCCGATCATTCAAGTGTCACAAAGATTTTTTTTTTTTACCGCTGCCTTCTTTTCTTTATGCATCTATGTCTGTTCGCTTGTGAGAATAGGAACGCTTAGAAGCACAGAAATGACACGTTATTTAGTTGTTGTAAGTTATTCATCGGGAAAAAATGGGGCAGAAAGCAGAAGATAGTTCCACGCATAAATGGAAGACTTCCTCCAGTCTCTCCATGAAATACCTCGCAGCAGCACGACATCGCTTAGCGCAGCGGTGTCGCTTTTATTGACAGAGCCAACGGCACTTGACTCAGATACTGACTTATCGCTTGCGATAAAGCTGACGTAAATGAAGAACGCGACGATCGGTTGTTACGGCTCACTGAAAACGAGGTGCTGCACCAGACACTGGTAGGTGAGCAGTCACCGGCGACAGATAAAGGTCGCAGGTACATACCATATGGCGCAGCTTGAGCATACTTACGGTAGCATTGTCGCAAGGCGGCTTTCGTTTCTCTGCTGAGTCGTTCGTCAGGCGCTTGGACAAGAACTGCAACAAAAGAAGTGATGTTGGATAAAGGAACATAGAACAACAAATGAGATAAAGTCTTTCCTATAAGGAGGAAACATTGAAGTGACGGAAAGAAAATACCACTCAGTACCAGCAAAGTGTGAAAATGTCTGAATTCTAGGGGGATTTCTATAGTGCGTCTAACTGAGGCTCGGACACACGATGTCCGTGAAAGGCAGACATCCGAGTTTGATACTTGTGCTAAATATTCACTGACCGGCACAAAAAACGGAACACTAATTTCTTTAAAAAAGTTTGATTAATTTTTTTAAATTTTAAACTGCAGTCACTTTTTCTACAATAATATAATATTTTATAATATTATAATGTGGTATAGTCCCATCTAGGGGAGTAACAATGAAAAAACGACGATTCAAACAAATTTAGCCAGAGATGCAATAGTAATACGAAAGGATACACACTTCAAGGAAAGTTTGAGGAAGACCATGAAGATAATGCAATTCTGTTTTGGTTTTTTACATTTCACTGTTCACTTCGAAGACCTCTCTTCGCTTCTTCAAAACTATGTATTTTCTCCCGCTGCACCAATCACGGCACCTTTCAGGCATGCTTCTGGAGAAGGAGGAGGAGGAAAGTAGTGCTTAACGTACCATCGACTACGAGATCTTTAGAGACGGAGCACATGCTAGGATTAGTGAAGGATGGAGAAGGAGAGCGGCGATGCCCTTTCGAAGGAACCATCCCGGCATTTGCCTTAAGCGATCTACGGGAATAATGGAAAGCCTAAATAAGAAAATTCCTGGCAGATTAAAACTGTGTTCTCAACCGAGACTCGAACTCGGGACCTTTGCCTTTCGCGGGCAAGTGCTCTATCCTTTCTTTCAGGAGTGCTAGTTCTGCAAGGTTCGCAGGAGAGCTTCTGTAAAGTTTGGAAGGTAGGAGAAGAGATACTGGCAGAAGTAAAGCTGTGAGGACCGGGCGTGAGTCGTGCTTCGGTAGCTCAGATGGTAGAGCACTTGTCCGCGAAAGGCAAAGGTCCCGAGTTCGAGTCTCGGTCGGGCACACAGTTTTAATCTACCAGGAAGTTTCATATCAGCGCACACTCCGCTGCAGAGTGAAAATCTCATTCTGGAAGCCTAAATAGGGATGACCGGTCGCGGACTTGAACCGTCGTCTTCCCGAGTGCGACGCCAGTGTGTTAAACACTGTGCTAGCCTGCTCGGTAGGCACGTTTCTGGTGAGTGCTGCAATGTCCTCTTGAGGGTTTGAGGAAACACCTCGGGAGGGCCTCCCACAGGTCCTGTACTACTAAATACTTACAATTTTAGCGAACATGGTAAAGGGGTGAGAGCGATCTGTTTTCGATGATCAGTTAGAAAAAACAGTCAAGATTACAGAATCTCTCATTTATTAAAATGATCGATCGTTTTCGGCATCTTTAAACGACCATCTTCAGACTGTGGGCACCATTTGGCTGGAGCTGGTGAACAACTGCTTGCTTGTGCTCCCAACGGTACCTGCTGTGCAATGCTCTCTTGTGAGTTCTGGAACTGTAGCAGTTACCGTTGCGACCACACACAGTTATTCACCAAGCCGCCAGCTGCAACGAAATTGTGCTCATAATCTGAAGATGTCCACTTGAACAAGCCCAAATCGATCGGTTATTTTAATAAATGAGAGATTCTGGAATATTCACACTGTTTTTTTTTTTCTAATTGATCGCTGAACAGTGCTGACGCGCCCTCTCCCCAACTGGTCCCTACAAACCCAATAGAATTCAAACCAGGGCTTCGAGTCACGGCGCGTTATAGACATGAATCTCTGCTTCATCCAAGAAATCTTGCACAATTTTCACAACATATGGGCGTGCATTGTCATGAATTAGTGTGAAATCATTACCAATAAATGGAGCGAAAGGCACAACATGCTCCAAAAGGATTTCCTCCGCGTACCCATGTGCTCTTAAGCTCCCGTGCCCCACGAAGATCAAATCCGTCGTTTGAAGTCGTACGCATTCCTGTCCGCACCGTGACAGGTTCACCCTGAAAAGGTGTTGTGGATGTGAATTTCCCCAGGCTTCACCAGGTGATGGCAAGTCATCGGTGAACAACGCTTGCTGCCACTGTTGCACACTCCAGCCGCGATAATCCCTTGCGAAACGCAGTCGAGCTGTGCAATACTCTCTCATTTATTTATTTACTGTTCCGTGGGACCAAATTAAGGAGAAGTCTCCATGGTCATGGAACGAGTCAATACATGGATTTATAACACGATAGTAGAAACAGATAACATGAAATATAAAAAACATATTCAGGCGATAAGTTTAAATAAAGAAAATCAACAATGTAACACTGGAATTTGCTTAATTTTGCTGATGAGTTCTCGGATTGAAGCAGGCCTTCTCGATTTAAGATTATAGTCTTCCATTCTTCTTTGGCCTGTTCTCTGTCGCTGCGCGGAGTGGCCGTGCGGTTTGAGGAACCATGTCACGGATTGCGCCGCCCCTCCCGCCGGAGGTTCGAATCCTCCCTCGGGCATGGGTGTGTGTGTGTTGTTCTTAGCATTAGTTAGTTGAAGTAGTGTGTAAGTCTAGGGACCGATGACCTCAGCAGTTTGGTCCCTTAGGAATTCACACACATTTCAACACTTTGTTCTCTCTCTCAACACTGACGCCCCCGATCTTGGTGGAGCCGATTTTGTGCTTCAGCGGCCGTGGTCTGACGGTTGCGGAGAATTCTAAGTTATAAGATGTGGTCACCTCTTTCCGATGTTGCTCTTTTCGACGCGGATCCGGGTTTTATTGCATAGACTTCGTTTCCTTGTACCTTCTTACAGCTCTGGAAATCGTAGAAGGTATAATTCCAACACTTTTCCAACGTAATGCTACGGTCATCTTTCACCAAAGCAATGGCTTTTGATGCACCTTCAGGCTTAACGACATGTTTACTCTACAGAGTTAATTCCAACAGTCATAGAAGGAGCCTACAACCATATGTAATTGAGAGGGGAACAATACAAGGTACAACGTCCTGCAAGAGCAGCAGTGATACGTTTATCAGGTGGCTCGGGAAAAAACAATTGTGGCTAGTGCAATAAACAACTGGCGTTTCAGTGTTTGCGCGCAAAGAAACGCCAATAACAAATAGTTGAAATGGCTCTGAGCACTATAGGACTTAACATCTGAGGTCATCAGTCCCCTAGAACTTAGAACTACTGAAACCTAACTAACCTAAGGTCATCACACACATCCATGCCCGAGGCAGGATTCGAACCTGCGACCGTCGCGGTCGCGCGGTTCCAGACTGAAGCGCCTAGAACCGCTCGGCCACAATGGCCGGCCGCCAATAACACACATTGCTTAAAAATATAGCATAAAATGCTACGCTCTGATGAAATAGTTAAGTACACATAATTTATTACGCGTTGCGTTTTTCATGCCGGTCAGTGCTGTTTTAATGTGCCGAGAAGGTTCACACAAGTAAAAACAAGAAAGCAGTTCCCTTAATAACTGGAAACAAATCGTCTGTGGATAGATATGAAGAAGCAGAACTGAAGACAAAAGAAATTCCTGCGTATACAAACGTTAGACCGTTGTTTGACACAATAGTCTTCACAGTACAGTGTGTTTCAAAAAGATTCGTCTGAATCGCAAGACTATATCTACTAGATATATTTGAGAGTCATACGAAAAAAAAAAAAAATAAAATAAAAAATAAAAAAAACACACACACTTCCATCTGAGAACCAATCACAGCACTATTAATTTATTTTTTTGATTTCTTACTGCCGTCGGCTACACAGATAACGTGATACATTCTAATTATTATTATTATTATTATCGGTCCGTGCACGGCAGTGCAGAATACCAATGGGTTCCAAAAAGCTGAGCGCAAAACTGCGATTTTTTAGGGGTCGTATCTCGGCTTCTATTGACCACCGATATACGAGGTCAAGTGTTTTGGATATCCTTTGACCTAGCGGCCATTTATATAGCTGTCGGAAGAACGGGCACACAATAGCTATCCTACAGTACAGGGTTAAAATTTAAGCATTACACACTTTCTCCAGCCCAGGCAAATTGAACAAATCGGTCGGTTCCGTTGCGTTAGGTGTGGTTTAGGCAGCTTCTAAAAGCAATATTTGTTCATGAGTGGTTCCCGAGAAAAACCCCGAAGAACCATGATTTTTCGGTGTGAAAAGTACCAATTGTGGCGATAGTCACTTCTATAATTTCTATTCATGGCAGATCGTCGAAACGTTTATCTTCTGTTACTAAGTTGATATTCTCAGCGAACTTCAAAACATCTGCTTACGGGCTGGGTAGAACCAAAAAGTATTGGTAACTGCATATTAATTGTACTGTGAGCTGTATAGAAGAAGACCACTTCAGGAATTTAGGAGAAATGTTGCTCAGGGACTGATGGTACAGATGAATGTCCAGACCCGTAATATGGTAAATGCAACAAAAGGAAGAAATTAATGCCAGTGGAGGTAAAATTGGGAAAGACAGGCGTCACTTCTGTCGCCTTTGCATTATACAGAGGAAGACTTGAGACATGTGGTAAAAGAACGTACAATCTGGACCTTACGCTAAATTTTTGTTTATATGGATTCGTTACTTAGGAAACGTGCTGTACTGAGAATTGTTGGTCGGAAACTCACTAGAGACCAGACGGTACTCTAAGTACGACAACTCTAAAATGACAAACAAATAAAATTAAAATTCCGAAAATAAACACTATTGTTGAGCTACTATACTGAAGGGCCAAAGAAACTGGTAAAGGCATGCATATTCAAACACAGAGATATGTAAACAGGTAGAATACGGCGCTGCGGTCGGCAATGCCTATATAAGACGACAAGTGTCTGGTGCAGTTGTTAGGTCGGTTACTGCTGCTGGAATGGCAGGTTTTTAATATTTAAGGGAATTTGAACGTTATGTTATAGTCGACGCACGAGCGGTGGGACACAGCATTTCCGAGGTAGCGATGAAGTGGGGATTTTCCTGTACGACTGTTTCACGAGTGTACCGTGAGTATCAGGAATCCGGTAAAACATCAAATGTCCGACATTGTTGTGGCCGCAAAAAGAATCCTGCAATAACGAGGCCAACGACGACTGAAGAGAATCGTTCAATGTGACTATAGTGCAACCCTTCCGCAAATTGCTGCAGATTTCAATGATGGACCATGAACAAATGTCAGCGTGCGAACCATTCAACGAAACATAACCGATATGGGCTTTCGGAGCCGAAGGCCTACTCGTGTACCCTTGATGACTGCACGACACAAAGCTTTACGCCTCGCCTGGCCCCGTCAACGCCAACATTGGACTGTTTGTTGGTGGTTGGAAACCTGTTGCCTGGTCGGACGAGTCTCGTTTCAAACTGTATCGAGCGGATGGACGTGTAAGGATATGGAGATAACCTCTTGAATCCATGGATGTTGCAGTCAGCAGGGGACTGTTCAAGGTGGTGGATGCCTGTAATGTTGTGGAGTGTGAGCAGTTGGAGTGATGTGGGACCCCTGATATGTTCAGATACAACTCTGACAGATGACACGTACGTAAGCATCCTGTCTGGTCACCTGCAGCCTTTCATGTCCATTGTGCATTCCGATGGACTTGAGCAATTCCAGTAGGACAATGCGGCACCCCACACGTCCAGAATTGCTACAGAGTGGCTCCAGGAACACTCTCCCGAGTTTAAACACTTCCGCTGGCCACCATACTCCCCAGACATGAACATTATTGAGCATATCTGGGATGCCTTGCAATGTGCTGTTCAGAAGAGATCTCCACCCTCACGTACTCTTACGGATTTATGGACAGCCCTGCAGGATTCATGGTGTGAATTCCCTCCAATAGTACTTCAGACATTAGTAGCGTCCATGTCACGCTGTGCTGCGGCTCTTCCGCGTGCTCTCGGGGGCCCTACACGATATTAGGCAGGTGTACCAATTTCTTTGGCTCTTTTGTGTATATGCTGCTGTTATCCGTCAAAAACCTGGGAAATTTATGTCTTTTTGATAGTTCAGGCAACAAAGAGTTAAACGAGCTGGAAGAACGACGCGCGGTTTCAAAAAAGACTTTTCGTCAATCGCGATTATCTGTTACCAAGAAACAGAGGTTCAATGTTACCGCACATATTCACGTAAAATATCCATGTAATACCCGGTGCAAGTGTAGTTTTAAATGACATCTTGAACAAATATCAATGGTTGTAGCGCCATGACAAGGGCTCTGGTGTCACCAAACTATGTTTTTAGTTTCCAATTTTTTCATTAATAAAACTTTATGATGCGCTGAAATATGCCCAAAGTGATACTACAGGGACAAAAAATGAGCTAAAAGGAGTCTTAACATGGCTGAAAATGCCAAAAATTATGTAAAACTGGAAAGACTATGAATTCAGTAAAATATTTCTAATTACATTTTTATTCTTTTAAGATACAAATCATAAGCTAAGCGTTTTCGATATGTTGCGATCGATAAGCAAAGCATCCAGAAAAAATGCAAAGCAAACTACTTTTTACGCGTACTTATTTGTTGTTTTTCCGTGTTAAAGTATTTAAATGTGTCCAACATAAACCGTCAACACTTTACCGACCTATATAATTCGTTTAATAGAAGCAGCACACTCAGCTCTAGCGCGCAAAATAAGGGAAATGTTGGTTTCGAAGCACAAAAAACACAAATATATACCTCTTTAAAAGGCTCTGATAAAAAAGTGGAGAATCAGCTGCCTCAATTCTCATACCGCCTCCCTAACCAAAATTTTTGGCAAGCGAACGTGTCGCGCTTTTTCGTACTGAAAGAGAATACCAAAAAACAGTGACGCTGGAAGCGTGAGGAGACAGTGATGGTGATAGAAATAAAATGGCAGTGAAAGAGAAAGACAGATGGATGAAGACGATAGCAGCGGGAGATAGTGAGAGACAGTGGCACTAAAAGAGAGAGGTGGATGGATGGATATACAAGCAGTGAGAGAGCAAAAGAGAGAGGAGACAGTGGAAATGAAAAATACAGTTAATTGGAGGCCGTACATAGGCTTGAAAGGGGGGGGGGGGCGGTGCGGGCGAGAGGGAGGGCGGGAAGAAACGACGAAAGGAGACAGTCTAATTGTAAGTGAGAAAGGAGACAGTGGCACAGGGATGTACTGTAAATCAATGGAATAAAAAAGAGACAGTGGCACAGAGACATATGTAGACAGTGGTAGTGAGAGGGAGATGATGATTATGGAGGCTTAACTACAAAGACAGACAGGGTAAAAGGATTTAGAATGTTCTGTGTTAAAAAGAGTACGAGCATGTTCGCACGACAAAATTTTTGGTGAGGAAGGGGGAATGAGGATTGAGACAGCTGATTCTCTACTTTCAGTCAGAGTCTTTAAAAGAGGAACACATTCGCTTTTTTGTACTCCGACAGGATTTTTCGTCTGGTTATTATAACTATCGTCAATAAAAAAAATCAATTTTCACGGCACTTCTTTCACGAAACTTCTCATACAGTCATTGTGTTTCTTCCTCCTCTGTTCTGTCCATTTCGTTTCCGTTTTCTTCTCTGCTTCTGATTATTTTCTCAGAATTTTTTCCTGTCTGTCATGTATTCTGTGGATATGTTTAGTTTCTTGAGGTTTTGCACGGTTTCCTTTATACAGTTGGTTTTCACTGCATTAGTCGTCACCATGCTAAAAATCTTCTTGGTCCATGTTAAAAATTTTCTTGGTCACTCTATTTTCATTAGTCATATATCTGTGTCTGAAGAACTTTGCCCTTCTTATCCTGATTTTGTTTGTGATCGTCTCTGTCTGGTCGTACAGTTCTACTGTTGGTTTCTTTATCCAGATCCCCTCTTTCTGAACCTACCCATTGCTCTTTCTCAGTATTTCCTTCTCTAGCTTTTTCATCTCTCTGATTTTCGTTCTTCCTTCGATAACTCGTGCATCTGATGAATACAAGGCCTCTAGTGAGACTACGATATAACAGAATGTTAATTTGACATTGGTGGAAATACTTCTTTTGCTGCTACGGTTCCATGTAAGTCTGTTTGCTTTTCAGGGTTTTGTGAGCATTTTTTCCACTGGACGTCGAGTTTAGCGCTTTTTTGTATATTAATCTCTGAGATACTTTTAACATTGTACTTGTGCTATCTTTCCCTAGTATCTGTGGATTTTGTGTCCATATGACGCGCTTTTTCATGTGTGATGTGTAGTCCTGTATTGGATGAGAGTTCGTGTAGTGTCTCTACAGTGTCTTTGGCTTAATTTCTGTTATTTGCTGTAATGGTTATATCATATATATTGGCGGTTCTATCCTTGTGTCTTTCCATCTTTACCCCACCGACTCCTTTGTCCCATATTCTGATTATTTTCTCCAAAACCGAGTTAAACACAATAGATGACAGGGCATGTACCTGTTTCACTCCTGTCTTGATTTCGAGGGTTTCCAAGATCTCTGCCATTAACTTTACTTTGGATTCTTTATTTGTTAATGTTTCCTTATTATTATTATTATTATTATTATTATTATTTCTTACTTTTGAGTAATAATTTTCTGAAAGTTTTCCTGAGACAGATCAAACGCTGTGTGTGTGTGTGTGTGTGTGTGTGTGTGTGTGTTAGTGTGAGTGTGTGTGCGCGCGCGCTCGCGCGACTACTGTGTGTTAAAAAAAAATGGCTCTGAGCACTATGGGACTTAACATCTGAGGTCATCAGTCCCCTAGACTTAGAACTACTTAAACCTAACTAACCTAACGACATCACTCACATCCGTGCCCGAGGCATGATTCGAACCTGTGACCGTAGCGGTCGCGCGGTTCCAGACAGAAGCGCCTAGAACCGCTGGGCCACAAAGGCCGGCGCCATGTGTTAACTACCAAATTATTACTGTACTTAAACTACTGATTCTGCCATTTTTCACGCAGCAACACATACACATCTGAATAGGAAATTACCCAAGATAAACTGTACGCAGTCCATTCGGACCCTAATCTTTTATTTTACGATGGATGTGTGGCGTCAGAAATCACGTATGAGTGGCACTGAAACCCGAAGCTCTTGGTTGTGGCGGTGATTTAAAAATACTGAACAATGCTATTGGTGCGTATTGTGGCAACAGATATCGTGCAACCGCAATCAGTCGTCCCACAATGGATTTATCCACAGGAAGTCAAATGAAGGCTGAAAAGCCGCACAGCCTTGATTCCATTTTGCAAGAGGAGTATTCATGGAAATACTGTGAGCTGCTTCTATGGCGATAATTTAATTGAAGATCAGTGGTCCTCTACTCGGACAAAACATCTTATCGCGCAAACGAAACTGTAAATTGGCGGGCAGTCACAGCGCCGACCGCAAGCTGAGAAACCGACTGCAACGCTCGCCTCACTGATGTAAGTTAATCTGCAACCGCAGCCTGTACAGGTACAAAGCTTACGAAACACTATGAGCTGTAGGCAAGGGATACAAGTTACATCTGTACATGGATGTATGAAATTTAATAATAGAGGTACAGAGGCGTCGCTGGGCAAGTGACAACGAGATGGGTTTGCCACAATACTTGCTGTAAAAAGGGTTGGCAGAAGCGCTCGGCTTTTTACGGTAGTGTCCGGCATAATACATGCAATTCTGGTCTGTCTAGCTTCTGTTAGGCTTTTTAGCGATGAAGTAGAGAACGCACAACACAGGCCCATTCCAAGCTAATGACGTAAGCGAGAGGAATAGATATACCAACCCAGGCTATTCTTATGTCCGTATGTTTTCTTTTCGTAGGTCGAACGAACTACATGCAATGCCACAACAATGCCGTGTGCAGAGAGTGGAAGGTAAAGTATCAGGCGATTCAAAAAGAAAGAATAGATTTCGATTTTTTTATTTCAGACGAACTACGAAAAGTAGAACACACTGTAAACGTCACTAAGTTTCAAAGTTTTATGTTCGCACAGACACTATACCACAGACTCTATATGAGCACGATGGGTAGCTCGAGAAAAGCCGAAACAATGGTACATTTCATGCCACACACGAATCAACAATTTAGCTCCTCAGTTCTTGAACAGCAGCTGCCACAGCTGGGTCAAAGACTCCGTCTTTTCTGTACCCTCACAGAGAAAACCAATGCTGAGGGATCGTCGTGTTGAGACAACGTCACCCCTCTATAAAATAGAGGAGCGTGGGAGGAGGGGGGGACAAGGGAGGAAGACGCCGTCATACATAAAAATGAAATCATTGTAATCACGGTTATTAGAATACACGGTAGGGCCCACGCGCACACATGTTTAACGCATAGGTAGGTACGAGTGTAATTGAGATTTTAAGGGTTTTAGATTATATTTATTATTATTATTATTGTTACACTAGTTTTACACGTTTCTATATTCGCTAAAATGCTAGTATGAAGTCGCGGAACTACGTATTTTTCAAATTGTGTTAATAACTTTGAGTTTTCAAAACACTAACGCTTAAACCAATAAAATCCGATGGAACGCTAAATTGTCTGAGTCTCCATTTTAATAGTGACTTCATTAAGAAGAGGATATTTCAATAGGTCTGTAAGAGATGATAACGCTTTGTAACATCGACAACGTGAAGATGCAGCAATTGAAGTATATTCAGATGACAACTAAGCACTTCGTCCTTTCATAACCACTTGTTACTGGCAGTCAGAAAATGAGCCCTGAATCAGTTTTTGAACATGTTAATTAAACGTAATTCAGTGCTACATCGAGAGGGATCGTGTAAATTTGTCATTCTTTTGCCTAAGGCCTTTTATTTCAGATTCCATAATTTCAAATTGTTGGCGCAAGCACGTATTGTCGCATTTACAGCAGTGCTTGCTTTCACGGCTAATGTTTTGTCTAGCGGTAATTTCTTCATTGCTCGGTAATATAGTTAGATGTAAAATATCTTCTTCTTCACGGTAGCTCCGTCTTTGTGCCTGTATATTTCTCTATTAGGCTCATTACTAAGTCTTAAATCAGCACCAGAGGGGGTAGATTTAGAGTTCGAACAGCATCATTTTTCAACTTGCATTTCGAAGGAATACTCAACAGTTCATTTTTCAAATCACTTTCATAATCCGAATCAGTAAAGTGTACTGAGGAGACACGTTTGATCTGAAAATGAATTTGCACGTTTATAAGCATTTACCATTTTCGTTTCGTCTCGTTGTTTTTAGGAAATATATGAAACTTTATTTATAACTTACTTAGTTGTCTGCTGTGGTCAGTACAACAGACGATCGCGCAGCAAACCATTATTTTTCACTTAAATACTTACTCTAAGAAATCCCTCAGTAGACTGATAATTATGGCATAACTCTGAGGTCAATCCCCGGCCATTAATAAAAATTTCACTCTTTCATACACAAGCTCGTTTTCGCTCGTAAACGCTGTTACAACACGATACGTTATGGCAACTGCGGGCTACCGATAGCTGTTTCGGTATACTCTGACGTGTCAGCGGGGTGTCTTGCTACTGCGCATACGCCACGTCCCTACTGTGAGTTCTAATATCCGTGACTGTAATCTTCGTAGAGTTGAGGAAATTACCAATTTTGCAGCATGTCCTGGTATGGCATTCCCATCACAGTCCCCTTCACAAAAAAAAGAAAAGAAAAGATGGTCCACTTAAACTTTGTGAGCAGAAACGGCATAAAACACATTCAGGTTCGGTGAGTCTCTATCACGTTCGTCGACGACGCCAGTATTTCGTGACCCCCAGATTCTTACATTATGGCGGTTTACTTTACTCGATAGAAAGACGAAACGTCGATTCGTCCGAAAACATGAGGCGTTCGGATAGTGTCCTTTGCTATAACTTGGAGAACTGAAGTGGAAAATTCGTATTTTCCGTTACGGTCGCCCGCACCCAATTGTGCAGCAACTGCTGGTTGTTAAGGCTTCATATGCAGGTGTCGTTTCAGAACACGCCACACTGTTGTTTGAGGAAGTTGACGTTCCTGGTTGACCCATATGAGGACTTCCGGAGGTTCCGTGTGACCGCATCTCGGATACGGTCGAAGTTTTCGTCTGACGTGCGTGGCTAACCAGTGCTCTTCCTTTTGCATATGCAACCATCCCAAGAATTTCGTATGCCAGTCATAAATCTGCTTATGCAGAGGCGGCTTCTTACTGAATCGACGGCGGTATGCACGCTGCGATTGAACAATGGGTTGACGCCGCGCAAATTCCAACACAAATATGATTCCTCTTGCGGTGTAATCGCCATGTTGCTACAAACAAACAATAGCGCAACTGTGTCAAAACTTGGAACCTTCCTTTATTCAGTGACATGCGCGATGTGTTTCCTTTTATAGTTTGTCTGTAATAAACAACTGGAATCTGTTCTTTCTTTTTGAATGCGCCAGCGGAGTGTGCCCACTCGCCCCGCCCCACAACGCTCGTACATCGCTCCTATGTCGAGACATAGTGCTGATCCTTTTTTTTCCTTCTGTTTATGGTTGATCACGCAAAAAACCGTAATTTATTATGAATACACGAATGAAAATACCCACCTGGCTATTTCAGTTTAAAACAGGAAGTCAGGCTTTTCTATTTTTGGACCTTACAATCCCAGCTAAAGGCTTTTTTTTTCTTTTTTCTTTTAAAGTAGCTCTTGTAGGAAGGGATGAAATTTTAACGCGCAGTCGACGTCGCTGGTATCGAAACAGAGTCCTAGATGAGGTGAACGATAGGGAATAAGAGTACGTGGTAGAATTTCCCAGTAATTGCCGGAAGTGGGTTAGAGAAACTACGGAAAATCCACATCGGGATGGATGAACAGGAATTTGCCGCTAGTCCACCCGACAACTTTAAGGAAAGGAATACTAGTGTTTTACGTTGAAGGGGTACTACTGTCTATAGTGGTATGACGTAATAAATGGAACCCCTTACACATCCCTGGTTCTGGGAACTTTATGAGAATAGCCAGCCTTTTAAGCAATGGTACAGTCTTGCTCAATCTCGTTATTCAGTAGCATCTTGTTATTTGAACGGTCCGCGTTTCCACAGCCAATACACTCAATATAGGTGCTATTTGCGTGGTAGCAAACGCTACCTACGCACTAGAGCGCCTGTTGAAACGCCGCTGGTGCGCTAAACGGGCAGCTCTGCTTTAGAGATTATGTTCATCCTGTAGTAACTGGTTTGAACAGATTCTTATTCACACAGACACGCAACTAAAGCGTGGCGAGTGTTGCCGGCCGTCGGGATGTAGAACATGGGAGCAGAGTGTCCGCATATTTGGGGTCAGCTCATGTTACGTGACGGGCATTTCGTGTACAAACAAAAAAAGGTCGCGAGTCTCGTCATCCGCAAAACAGTTCCTGCTGCGACGGGCGGTGTAAGCAAGAAGTGATGCTTCGGCTAGCACTGCCTTTCCCCACGTGTCGTTCTACAGTTTTCCACGATTTTTTCCCCAGAAAATCCTAAGACTTTTCTAACTTTGCACATTAGATTCCACTGTCAGGAAATCTAATTTCAAAGAACTCCGTTAAGTCAACAATTCAGAAAACACACACAGTTTATACCATCACGAACTAATTATTATCACAAATATTTACCTTCACTGTTTTAAAGTTTGTAATCTACAACTGGCGTTAATGACACCCTTCATGTTCTGCCAAATTACTCAGTTCGACATTCGGCCACCGAAAACCGCTAGCGTATTTACCCTCTTTGAAACTGTACTAAATAGCACTTGGAGACCTCATTTCTTACTTTGTATCCCAACAATAATCATTCATCGCTACAGGTGCTTCACATATGAAATCAGTGGAAACTGCTCCAACACTTCGATCAGCGACAGACGGAGAACTTTCACTATAAAAAGAGTATTTCTAATAGAGACACTGTGAGTTTGTTTAGTATATGCCGGTCTACCTTCGGCGTCATCATACGGCTCTGCATAAATGCAGAACTCCTTTCCCTACCACACAGGCGCCAGTCAACAATTCTTAACGATAAAATGACTTCTTTCATGCGGTCCAGTTTGAATCCCGAAAACATCGGTCATGCGAAAGCCAACTTGCGATTTTCCCACATGACATACCGAAAACCATGGATCAAGGCAAAAAGGTAGTTGCTGTATTTCTTGACTCCCGAAAACGTATGACACAGTAGGTATCGCATATCGAGCGAAATTTGTGAGTGGAATGAGGATTTATTGTTAAGGACACAGCACTTTAACTTGGATGGAGAATCATCAACTATATGCTCCAGGGAAGTGTTTGGGACCCTTGCTGTTCTAACTAAACTAAATACCACTCAGGTATTAGGCCTTACGTCTGTTCCGACTGGCCGAATGCTGCCTACAAGACAATAAGAAGGGCAATCTATGATCGTGGGGCATGTGATCAGTATGTTGCCGATCCCACCATTCATTTATTGCCAGTACATGAATATTGGGGATAACGCTGGTTCTTTATTCAAGTAGCCCTTCATTTGGCCTCACCAAGCAGAGTGGATCCCGCTCCATACCTCCCAAACTCAGAAAATCTGAGGAGATTCTGGAAACTGCACATGGATCATTCCGCACCGGAGGCACTGGCGCAAACCATTCGGCTACAGACAGGATCCTTGTTGTTCACTGTAGTGACAGAAGACATCGGATAGCGATATGTACACACAGATGGCGGTAGTATCGCGTGCAGTGCAGTGACCGAGCTGTCATTTGTATTCACGTGAAAAGGGTTCCGACGTTATTATGGCCGTAACACGGGAACTAACGGACTTTCAACGCGGAGTGGTAGTTAGAGCTAAACGCACAGGACATTCTATTTCGGAAATCTTTACAGAATTCAATATTCCGAGATCCACAGTGTCCAGAGTACGCGGTGAATACAAAATTCCTGGCATTACCTCACACCACGGACAATGCAGTGGCTGACGGCCTTCACTTAACGACCGACAGCATCACGTTTGCGTCGAGTTGTCAGTGCTAACAGACAAGCGGGAATCAATGTGGAACGTACGACGAACGCATTCGTTAGGACAGTGCAGCGAAAATTTGTCGTTAATGGGCTATAGCAGCAGACAGCCAATGCTAGTGCCTTTGCTAACAGCACGACATCTCCTGCAGCGCCTTTCCTGGGCTCGTGGCCATATCAGCTGGACCCTAGACGGCTGGAAAACCGTGGCTTGGTCAGAAGAGTCTCGATTTCAGTTGTTAAGAGCTGACCGTAAAGTTCGACGAAGCTATGGACCCAAGTTGACAACAACGTACTGTGCAAGCTGGTGGTGGCTCCATAATGATGAGGCCTGTGTTTACATTGAATGGACTGCGTCTTCTAGGTGTTCAGTTACTTGGAGACCATTTGCAGCCCTCCACAGACGTTATGTTCCCAAACAACGATGGAATCTTTGTGGACGACAAAGTGTCACGTCACTAGCCCACAACTGTTCGCGCACTGGTTTGAAGAAAATTCTGGAGGACTCGAGCTAATGATGTGTGCACCCAGTTCGCGCGACACAAATCCTATCGACCATTTGTGGGACATAATCGAGATGTGAGTTCGTGCACAAAACAATGCACCGGCAACACTTTCGCAATTATGGATGTCTATAGAGGCAGCACGGCTCTATATTTCTCTAGGAGACTTCAAACGACTTGTTGAATCCACGCGACGTCGAGTCGCTTCACTACCCCGGGCAAAAAGAGGTCCGACACGATATTAGGAGATACCCCACGACTTTTGTCATCTCAGTGTGCCCCACAACTTTTGTCATCTCAGAGTATTTTAGTGACCTGGCAGTTAATACTAGTAATAACATCAGATTTTTTGCAGCTGATGCAGTGAAGATAATGAAGTACAGTCTGAATAACACTGTACAAAGCGGTGTACAAACGGACTTGTTTTAAATGATCAGAGGTGTAAACCTGTGTACTGTGCAAAATGAAAAAAGAATGCAGTATCCTACGTAATATCGATGAGTCATAATTCGACTCAGTCGACTCATACAAATACCTGGGTGTAGAGATATGAAATGGGATGATCACATTGCCTCAGTCACAGTCAAAGCGAGTGGCGGACTTCAGTTCATTGGTGTGATACTGGAAAAATGCAATCAGTCTACAAAGGACACTGCTCACAAAACTTTCGTACGATCCATCATAGAAAATGCTCAAGTGTATGGCACCAGTACCAAATAGGACTATCTGGGGATATTGGAATGCACAATGAGGGGCAGTACGTATGGTCACGGGTTTGTCAGGCCCGCAGGAAAGTGTCACTGAGATGATGAAAGAACTCAACTGCAGACTTTCGAGGACAGAAGCCAACTATCGCATTGAAAAAGTTTCTAGAACCAGCATAACAGAGGAATCTATGTACACTAAAAACATGTATGTAAAACATGTATGTATCATTTCCATACCGACTGCGAGGACAAGATAACACTAAATACAACGTGCACACAGGCATTTAAGCAATCTTTCCTCTTGTGCTCCGTACGTGAATGCAACTGCGAGATGCTCTAATAAATGGTACAACGGCAAGCAGCTTGTACTATGCACTTCACAGAGATGTACATGGTGTTTAAGTAGACGCAGAGCGCATAGAACTTGCAGCTCATCTATTTGAGGAAGAAAGTTAAACTTACTGACGGAAGAATTCAGTGTAAGCAGGGCTACAAACAACGAACATACGAATAAAACTTCACTCACTCACACACACACACACACACACACACACACACACACACACACACACACACATATATATATATATATATATATATATATATATATATATATATATATAAGGCAAATGAACGAAACAGTTAAACTTTGCAAAAAGGAGCTTGTGAGGGGAGAATATACAGGGTGTCTCACTTAAGAGTCGTCAGGTGATTTTTCTGTGGTACATTTGCAATTTAGATTTTGCAGTGTTTAGTTGGGGTTAGTGCAAACATATACAGTTCACCATATCTTTAATGCGACCCCCGCTGTCGACCGAAAGCGTCGGTCTGTCTCCCGTTGCAAACAATATGATTTTTAAAGCAGAATTTTAAGTACCAATTCGATAGAACGATCCGGTGCTGACTACTACCGCCACGCAGTAACGCTGCCCAGTCGCTGCTGACGTACTGGTTATTCGTTGTGTTTTACCGCTCCTGTCAATACATATCGGTGAAATGAATATAGTTGGAGACTAATGTTGGGTTGCTCTATCGAAAAGGCGCACATAATTCCGCTTTAGAAATTATTTTGTTTGTAACTAGACACAAACCGACGCTTTCTGCGGACACTGGGCGTCGCATAAAAGACGTGATGAGCAATACTTCTTTGGTCTCACTCCACTCCAGCTACGCAATGCAAAAGGGAAATTGAGGATATCTCCCGAAACACCTGAAGACTCCTGAGAGACACCCGGTGTATATCATTTATTGGCGAACGTTATTTAATGGTATTTGGCAACATGGCACTGTATGTGGTAGAGCCAACGAGCTGCAAAATAAAAAAAAAAAAACTCTTTAGAATGTAAAGCAATGCGGTGGCACACTATGGTATGCGAGTGTGTATTTAGATTGGGGTTAGGTGAACTCACTTTTGTTGATGACAAACTGACTCAGCAGCTACCTCATTACTTTAAAAATATTGTATGTGCTGAAGAACTAGGTCCATTTTCATATTCTACAAATATAATGACCCAAAACATCAGCTTATGGCTTCCTTATAACTACACTAAAGAAACTGAAACACTTCCACTATCCACAAATCTGAATCCTATTCAGAATTATATTAACAAGCATTTCTTGCAATAAGGTAGCATTTATGTTAACATCAAATCATGTTCGTTTTTGTCCTGGTTTTTATTTTATAATTATTATTATTGAATAGCATGTACAAAGGAAATAAACAAATATTGTGAAATCGCCCAAATAATTTTTATTCGTAAGTATGCCAGGAATATTATAGTTTAAGATCCCGAATAAATATCGAGTTTGCTAATAAAAATTATTTTGTAGCGCATAATGTATGGTTGCCACCCAACAGCCTATTCTTAATACAAATTATTTAATGAAATTTGCCTCGATGCCTAATGTTGTGCAGTTTCTTAAAAAAAAATTATCACCAACCACGAGTAAAATACGTAAATAAAACACCGAAGTAAAGTTCCTACATTTTTCCGTGCAATAACGATAGACTGCCGGATGGAAGAGCGTAAGAGTGAATTATCCTAATCAAATTTCCTTATATAATTATGCATAATACGTAGATAATTTTATTGCAAACGCGATGGCATTGGGTTACCTTAGCAAAAGTAGGCAAATATTAGGATTGTCGCGATTTTGTTTCTGAGCCAGCGGCGGTGGCGCTGCATGGCAGGCTATTTCCGAAACTGCAGCCCTCTCACAAGCGCAGTGCAAGCCAACTCCAGTGCTCGTCGGACTTCAGTGTTTGCAAGCACACTACGTTAACGGGAGGACTGAACTACCTGATTTATCGAGCCACTCTGAAACATAGTCCGATGTATGAACGTGGAAAAACGGCTCATTAATACCGCCAGTAACTTCGAAGCACACATTTTTAACAGGAATGATTAATTATTTGCATTAAACGAGGCTAATTACGCTAGACCATCGCTAAAGCACTTAACTAAATTTATTAGGCAGCACCAAGAAAATTCAACCCCGGTTACCGAATTTTGACGAGCGTATTTGTAATTAGACATGCAGAGCTCTATTTTGCCATATCACCTGTTGACTTGACGCTAGAGCAGACCTTTCATTAATGCTAATACCAGTAATCAATTGGTTGATAATCTTAACGTGCTCTTAGTCATAATATGAGAACAAAAATACTGACTGCTGTCAAGGAGAATATCTGTCCTAACAAGATGAAACGCAACATCCTTCGCACAAAAAGCAGAACACAAAAAAGATAAAGCAAGTCTCCATGTATTGATAAAACGATTAAAAATACCATCAATCCATCTGATATAGTATCGATAAAACTGCTTTATGGTACATTTCTAGCGGTAAAGCAGCATCTTTCGATGTTACCGATTTCCTACTAGCTGTTCATTCAGTAGGAATTCTAAGTTAACTTTTATTTCTGACTGCATCCGTTTTATCAGGAGATTTGAAACACAGATATCACGAAACAAAATTCTTAATTTCGCGTCACAGTCCAGCTCTAAAGCCCAGGTTAATAAACAGACAGCACCAAAAATTAAACGAGACATTTTGGTTTCCTACTCGCAATAAGCCCCAAAAATGTAAATTACTGATTGACATTTCCACTAACACCTGCTCTTTTCTCGTGTACAGGTGAAATGTTAAAAACAAACAAGTACAAATGAGCCAACATACTGAAATCTTACGTTTACATGGTTCAGCCGACACGAATCGACATTGGAATAGAAGATGGATTTTACTTCTTACACAAGATCGGATCCTCTTTGCCACAAACCTTTCACAAAGTAGTTGAATCGATTCCCATAAAACATTGTTGAAGGAATGCTGTAGAGATACATATTATACGAGTACTAATCATTATTTAACGCTTTCAATCAAAGATTGTGAACGACGAAGTCAACATGGGTTTCATATTCCATATAGAATTACGGGACGTATACAGTACATTCCTACCGATATCTTTGGAAAATCTTAAGAATTGTCGTTTTAAGAAAGATTTGGTAGAAAGTTTTTAGCCCATTATTAGGAGAATGACCATTTAGTATCAATAATGCAAACGAAGAAAGTCTTTATAACCGTGCTACTCTTACCAAATAAAGGAGATTCATGTCGTAATGGAAGAAATCGATTATGAATGTCAACTTAAAGAAGCGGATACGCGACTTACGTTTCACGTTAGCAAAGTGCCACCAACTTCAAAACTTTCAAAAGAAGCCTTTGACACTGACGTTATAATAACGTTTCTGGTCAATATGCATAAAGTTTCTGACTGAAATTTGGTTGGCCGGTTCAGCACTGAGAAAGGAAATAACATTCAGCAGTTAAGAGAGAAAATAACAAACACCGTAATTGCATCAGTTGCACAGAATTAGCGCCGAAGTTGTGACTCACTTTATGCATAATCCATCAGATAGGCTGAGATTACACCATTGTTTTCTACAATAAAAAAAAGTTAGACCTTTGAAAAATATTAAAAACACGAATCTTACAAAAGAATTTTCGTATCTAATGTTTTATCCATCTTCAGTAACTGTAGTCGTATATAATGAAATAATAAGCAACCAGTTGCATAAAAGAAATTTGATTTCTATACGTTTCAGGTACTTACTGCCTTCTTCAGAAGGCATAATCTTCTGAAGAAGGGCACTAAGTTCCCGAAACCGGTAAAAAAATTAAATTTCTTTTATGCAATTGGTTGCTTATTAATTCATTACATAAATTTTCTGTCATTAACAGATGATGACAACATTTTTATCGACCAAATAATTCGATGGTTTCGCAGTTTACTGCTCTTACGTGTGGTATAAAGCAGTGCACAAGATTTCGTATTTTACAACAAATTATTCGTCCAGGACAATTATGGAGTAATTTATGAAAAAATCAAAAATATGAGTCAAACATTATTCCACCTGCTATAAACCATTAAAACCACAAATTCCGAAATTTTCGTATGATGCATGGACGGCTTTAAACTCAACAGGTTTCATCGGAGATCTAATATCCCTACAAGCTTATGAAGTCTACAAGGCTGACAGCGATAATATTGATGACAACCCCTCAAAGTTTGATTTCAATATTACAACTTCTGATGCACACATTCTGAATAACTATTAGCATGCCAAAATTTTTAATTGCGCAATAAATTAAAATTCTTATGTTACCACAAACGTGTTAAACGACTTTTTAAATGTTGATCTTCAAATATTAACTTGAAAGGTAAATGATATTGTTTACACATTATTATTACAGTGTACATTTATATACCATACATTACTGTTAGCTTCAAAATGCTGAGTATATACAGGGTTATTACAAATGATTGAAGCGATTTCACAGCTCTACAATAACTTTATTATTTGAGGTATTTTCACAATGCTTTGCACACACATACAAAAACTCAAAAAGTTTTTTTAGGCATTCACAAATGTTCGATATGTGCCCCTTTAGTGATTCGGCAGACATCAAGCCGATAATCAAGTTCATCCCACACTCGGCGCAGCATGTCCCCATCAATGAGTTCGGAAGCATCGTTGATGCGAACTCGCAGTTCTGGCACGTTTCTTGGTAGAGGAGGTTTAAACACTGAATCTTTCACATAACCCCACAGAAAGAAATCGCATGGGGTTAAGTCGGGAGAGCGTGGAGGCCATGACATGAATTGCTGATCATGATCTCCACCACGACCGATCCATCGGTTTTCCAATCTCCTGTTTAAGAAATGCCGAACATCATGATGGAAGTGCGGTGGAGCACCATCCTGTTGAAAGATGAAGTCGGCACTGTCGGTCTCCAGTTGTAGCATGAGCCAATTTTCCAGCATGTCCAGATACACGTGTCCCGTAACGTTTTTTTCGCCGAAGAAAAAGGGGCCGTAAACTTTAAACCGTGAGATTGCACAAAACACGTTAAATTTTGGTGAATTGCGAATTTGCTGCACGAATGCGTGAGGATTCTCTACCGCCCAGATTCGCACATTGTGTCTGTTCACTTCAACATTAAGAAAAAATGTTGCTTCATCACTGAAAACAAGTTTCGCACTGAACGCATCCTCTTCCATGAGCTGTTGCAACCGCGCCGAAAATTCAAAGCGTTTGACTTTGTCATCGGGTGTTAGGGCTTGTAGCAATTGTAAACGGTATGGCTTCTGCTTTAGCCTTTTCCGTAAGATTTTCCAAACCGTCGGCTGTGGTACGTTTAGCTTCCTGCTTGCTTTATTCGTCAACTTCCGCGGGCTACGCGTGAAACTTGCCCGCATGCGTTCAACCGTTTCTTCGCTCACTGCAGGCCGACGCGTTGATTTCCCCTTACAGAGGCATCCAGAAGCTTTAAACTGCGCATACCATCGCCGAATGGAGTTAGCAGTTGGTGGATCCTTGTTGAACTTCGTCCTGAAGTGTCGTTGCACTGTTATGACTGACTGATGTGAGTGCCTTTCAAGCACGACATACGCTTTCTCGGCTCCTGTCGCCATTTTGTCTCACCGCGCTCTCGCGCGCTCTAGCGGCAGAAACCTGAAGTGCGGCTTCAGCCGAACAAAACTTTATGAGTTTTTCTACGTATCTGTAGTGTGTCGTGACCATATGTCAATGAATGGAGCTACAGTGAATTTATGAAATCGCTTCAATCATTTGTAATAGCCCTGTATTGTTTAGAGCCATAGAGGATCACATAAGACAAATTATGACCTGTGGCTGTTATTTTTCTTGTTCTTTCAGAATTTTTTCATCATCTCGCTATCCTTGGCTCGACGTTCATCTGACGACTTGCTTTTAAGTACCTCTTCAGATGAAACTTTCCAGCTATAGACCTTATGTCTGAAGACGTTCTAATCTTCGGCGTCTGTCGGTGAGATTTCGGCATTTTTTAGATTAATTTGGACCTGTTTTATCCCGACTGTCGCCGTTTTCAGTTTCTGTAAGTACGTCAAAATTTTGTTTGTTAGTCGGTTGTCATCTAGCCTCATGATGTGTCCGTAAAATTTCCGCCGTCGTTTTCTCCTAACTACTTGAAGTGGTTAAACTTGTCTACTGTGCCATATTTAGTGATTAAATTTTGTGTTTTGATCTGTTTTGTAGCCTTGAATTCGGTTTTAGACAAAGAAATTTGCAGTACAACTTTCTCAGTACATTCTTTGAGGACTTCAATCTGGTGGATTGCTGTTTGTTCGTCACCAGAAAGGATCGCGAGGTCATCAGCGAAGGCTAGGCATGTAACGTCGATGTTATCCTTTTCTTTTTATTTTTAATAGGCTGATGGGTCTCCAGATGTTTCGATTTTTCATTTCCTGTTCCCATTCTTTGATGACTTTGTCTAAAATGATGTTGAAAAGTAGTGGGTAGAGGCCATCGCCCTGCCGGACGCAAGTCTTGATGGAAAAAGGTTGAGAGATTTCTCCGTTGAATTTGACTTTGGAAGTTGAGTCTATTAGTTTTTTTTTAATGAACCGTTGTGTTTTTGGATCCAGATTGTTTTCTTTGAGTATAGGAAACAGGGATTGTCGGTCGATGGAGTTATAAGCTTTCTTGAAGTCGACAAATGTGTAGGTGGTTGGGAGATTTCGTGTAGCTCGAATTTTCAGTGTAGACTTTAGGTTGAAAATGTGTTCGGTGCCTGATCTGTGTGGTCTGAAACCTGCTTGATATCCACCTATTAGGGGTTCGAGTTGTTCTTGTGCGCGTTGTAAGAGGCAAGCGGAGAGAACTTTGTAAAGAACGAAAAGGAGGGAAATTCCTTTGTAGTTATTCACTTCAGATTTGTTTATTTTTTTGTGAAGTGGGTGAATGAGTGCGCATTTCCAATCGTCTGGGAGTTCTTCACTTCACCATATGTCCTGAATGATCTGTGTGATTTCCTGTAATGATCGTGTTCCGAGATTTTTCAGTAATTCTACGGTGATTCCATCTTCTCCTGATGTCTTTTCGTTCTTCAGTTTTGTGATGTGGTGTCAGATTTCTTCTTGTGTCCGTGGATCGGCGTCGGGTTTCGTGTGACTTGGGGATGTATGTGGTAATCGTTCGGATGGTTCAGGTCAACTAAGAAACTCAGAAAAACAGTGTGCAATTCTATGCAATTTTCTTGATTGGTGAGTGTGAGTTTCCCATATTTTTTCTTGGAGGTCAAATTTTGTGGTGAGTAATCTCTAATTCTGTTAGCGAAAGCTCTATAGAAATTTCTGCTATTGTAACTTCTGAAGCTGTCCTCAATTGATTTGAGCTATTCGGTATTGCAGTTGCGTTTGGTTTTCCTGGTGGTTCTGTTCGTCTCTTTGCGGATATCGAGGAAGTGCTGTAGGGTTTCTGGCAATTTGTTGCTGTTGTATTTTTGAAAGGCGATTCGGCGATTGATGATGGCTTGGTCGCAGTTGGAATCCCACCATGGGTGTTTTGTCTTTTTCTTAAGTGGGATAAATTCTTTGGCTTTTCTGATTATTTTTCTACAGAAGTCAGTCCAGTTGTTTGTCGATTCTTTTTCCCATTCTTCTGAGATATTTGTTTCTTGAATTCTAGATGAGTAGAACTTTTGAATATGCGGTTTTTTATGCTGTACTCTCTTCGGAGAGAATTTTTCTTTAACTAGGGTGAGGTAGTGGTCCGAGTCGATGTTCGCACCTCTTCGGACTTGAATGTCATGGATGATTCTGTATTGGGCGTAGGAGATGCCAACGTGGTCGATCTGATATTCACCAAGATGTTGGACTGGAGATCGCAATGCTTTCTGTTTTTGTGGGGATTTTCTGAAGTGGGCGGGCATAGCTTTCGAGGTTGAATTTTTGGTATATGTTAATCAGACGTACGCCACTAGTGTTAGTGTTTTGGCGTGTATAATTTTTGTCGATTATTTTTCGATAAGTTTTTTCTTCCCCGAGCTGAGCGTTGAAGTCTCCCATAAGGATTTTCACGTCGTGTTGTTGAATTTTGCTCACAGTTTTTTCGAGCTTGTTCCAAGATCTTTCGACGGTTTCGCGATTTTTTTTGTTTTCGATATAGGTGGGCGCATATTTATTATTATTACCATTCTTGCCCCGGTCGGGGCACACATTTTCAACATGTTCCCAATGAAGTATGTCAACGCCGGTTTGCAGCTAGGGTGTCCATTTAATTATCATTTCATTCTTATTTATATTTTCTGCTAAAAATCAGATCCTTGGCGGTATAGTTACAGTTTTTTATAACAGTTTGGTCGTGCGGTAGCGTTCTCGCTTCCCACGCCCGGGTTCCCGGGTTCGATTCCCGGCGGGGTCAGGGATTTTCTCTGCCTCGTGATGACTGGGTGTTGTGTGATGTCCTTAGGTTTGTTAGGTTTAAGTAGTTCTAAGTTCTAGGGGACTGATAACCATAGATGTTAAGTCCCATAGTGCTCAGAGCCATTTGAACCATTTTTATAACAGTTTAAAACCATTACTATTTACATAATTATTAGTATTATGCACTATTATCATCTTATTTTTATTGTAAACATTCCTGTTATCAATATCAACGAGAGAGGTGGTGCAGTGGTTAGCACAGTGGACTCGCATTCGGGAGGACGAAGGTTCAAATCCGCGTCCGGCTATCTTGATTTAGGTTTTCTGGGATTTCCCTAAATTGCTTCAGGCAAATGCCGGGATGTTCCTTTGAAAGGGCACGGCCGATTTCCTTCCCCAACCTTCCCTAATCCGAGCTTGTGCTCCGTCTCTAATGACCTCGTTGTCGACGGGACGATAAACACTTATCTGTTATCAATATCAACATTATTTAATCCAAAACAGATTCTCGGAAGTATACCTGATTTGTCTTTCTCTTTACACAGAGAAATGAGCGTACGAACTCTGTATTTTACTCGGTGACTGTCTCACACGCAGAAGTTATTCTGCATCTTTTTCTGTCTCGCAGGTTTGTACATTCAGTGTTCCTACGGCGTGCCACGCACTCGTAATCAATTACTGAAACTTAAAATCGTGACAACCATAACGTTTGGCTATTTCTGCTAAGGCAACCCTATACTTTCGAATTTCCAATTAAAAGTATCTACTTTTTTATAATTACGTACGGAAATTTGATGTAGGTAATTTACTCATACGCGCTTACATGTTTCCACCTGATAATCTTTTATTACTGCTTGGAAGAGGGTAGGCAACCTTACTTTGGCGTTTTATTTACATTGTCACTTTTAACTGGCGCATAACAGCAAGTACCGAAAAAATCATTAAATAATTTTTAATTAAAAATAACTGTGCAGCGATATGGAGCATCAACCCTGGCACGTTTTGTTATTTTATACATTACAGTGCATAAAATATAAATTTTATTAGAACACTTCATGAGGGAAGGTCTATTTATGTCAGGATCTTGTACTATTATTAAAACATCTGCATCGTACGAGTAGACAATTAGTAAAATAGGAAGCACGCGCAACTGACCGCGGGAGGAGGCTACGTTACCGAAATAAATGAGCCGTGCCATCGTTGGAGACTACTACTGAAGCATTTATATAATCACTTCAGGCAAATGGCGGAATGAAATGAAATGTCGTGTGGCTAGGGCCTCCCGTCGGGTAGACCGGTCGCTTGGTGCAAGTCTTGAGTTAACGCCACTTCGGCGACTTGCGCGTCGGTGGGAATGAGATGATAATGAAGACAACACCCAGTCCCTGATCAGAGAAAATTTTCGACCCACCCGAGAATGGAATCCGGGTCTCTTTGCACGGCATTCCGTCGCCCGGACCATTTTTTTCTTTTTTAAAATTTTTAAATCTCATATTGTTCTATATTGTTCGTTGAATTCGTTCGGGGCGGACGTCCGATGACACCCGTTCAGGTTCTTCGTTGATCCGTTCACTCAGTTTCCTTATTTATGTCTGACCGAACATGCTGAGCTACCGTGCCGACCGTTCGTTATTGTTCATTCTGTTTGTTCGGAGCGGACATTCCATGACGCCTGTTCATTTTCATCACTGATCCATTAACTGAGTTTTTTATTACAGAGGGCAGCTAAACCTCTGACCGAACCCGCTGAGCTTCCGTGCCAAAATCACAACTCAACTATCGAGGCGGACAATGGCGGGATGATGTCTTCAAATGGAACACGGAGATTATTCCATGTGTATCCAATTCTAGCTTGTGCTCCCGTGTCTGATGACCTTGACGTCGACAGGATCCTAAACTCTTTATCTCCACTCTTTTATATATGCCTGCGCTGTGACGTCAGCAGGTTTACTTGTCCAGAGTTCGCATTTGCGTAGGTAGTCGGCGCTCACAACCGGTCCGTTTGCGTCCACTCCTGTTCCAGCATACCCTTCCGCTACAAGCTCCATTCAGTGTTACCGAACTGGAATATACCAAGAGTACAGTTTTATGACGCTTGAACGTCTTATGACGCTTGACCACGTCAGTTATACGATAAAAGCTGAAATAAAAAATATACTGTTGTTGTGGCCGTCAGTCCGAAGAGTGGTTTGATGCAGCTAGTCTATCTTCTGCAAGAACTTTCCTCTCTGTATAACTACTGCAACCTACCATCACTTGAACTTTGTAACTCGTATCGTAGTCAAGCCCTGCTCTGTAATTTTTACACTCCACACGCCCTTTCGCTATCAAATTTACTACGTGACTGTTAATAAGAAGTATTTATATATTAAATGGGATGTTACAGTATTTCTCCATTCCAGAAACGCTCTTCTTGTTATTGCGAGTCTGCATTTCGTATCCTCTTTACTTCGGCCATAGTCAGTTTTTTGCTGCAGAAATCATCTATTACTTTTAGTGTCTCATTTTGGAATCCAATTCCCTCAGCACCGCCTAATTTAATTCGGCTGCACTCCGTTACTCTTGTTTTACCTCTGTTGATGTTCATCTAATAATTTCATTTCAAAACACTATTCGTTCTTTTCAACTGCTTTTTTAATAATTAAAATGTCATCGGCAACTAAGATTTTTTAAACTTATTTCCCCTTGACATTGAATTCCTTTTTGTCTTCTCTGCTTGGCGTCCTTTACTGTGCGCTCCATGTCGAAGAACATGGGGATAGTCTAAACACTGTCACACGCCCATTTCTCCTCTTTCGACTCTGATCGCTGCAACCCGTTTTCTGTACCAGTTGTATATAACATCTACATGGCGGAGGGTACTTCTGCTACCGCTGATTTCCCCATTCCCTGTTCCACTCGCGAATGGCATGTAAGAAGAATGATTGTCGCTAACCCCCTGTTTTGCCTCTAATTTCTCGAATTTTCGTGTCGTCGTCATTGTTCAAGCCGTTTGCGGGAGGAAGTAATATGTTGTCACAAAAAATTTCGTTTTAAACATATCGTTCTGTAAATATGGAAAACATCAATAATAATGATGATGAGCGCAAGTTTACCAAAATACAGGGACGTTTAACTGCACAGTACGGCAAACTCGAACTGAAGCTTGTTTGGATTGCTTTGAATTGCGGTACTGGAAGAACATGGACTGGACGGGGAAAAAGGGAGAGGAGGGGCGGAGTCTTGCGTAACATTCGATGGCAATCAGCGCGGTCTTCATAATAAAGCTTTTTCATGACATGTTAAAATGGGCGATGGAAATTAAATAAATGAGTCGACATAAAATTAGAAAAAACTGGTTATCCTTAACGTAAAATTCACGTGCAAGAGTATCGTTAAACGTGATACATTTTCTGGAGCTGTACAGACGACACAATAATAAAATCTCCATTCTCAATTCTCATGGGAAAGGGGTGTTTTCGTTTCACAAAAATGCCTCGGCTCATTATGCACAGGATCAGAAACTTCCTCTTTCCTCGGACGAATAAATCACTGCGTGTCAGGTACTTCCACAGTGACGAAGAGGTGAATTTAGAGGCGGAATGTTCACTGAACTTCCAAAATGCTGTCTGCTACAACCACGACCTCCGCTACGTCGTCTACTGTCGGGAGAACTGTGTCGCACTGTAAGGTAGTATGTAAAATGAGACTGACACCAAGTTTCACGGTAGCAGCTTGATTTTTTCGAGGTCATAATCAGGCCTGGTTCGAGAACATATTTCAATACAGGCGATTTATCATTTGCCTCCCCCCCCCCCCTTCCCCTTTCTCAGCCGTTTTCAGTTTTCGCTACTAACTGCGCTACACGCATTATAAAAATTTTACACTTGGACGCTCCAAGTGGCCGCTACTAATTGTGACACGTCCTGTACAGAAATATTATAATTAGGCGCCTCTAGAGCTCCTCTCAGCTTGGTGCCCCAAAAGATGGCTTTTGTCGCGTGGGTCTTAAACCGGCCCTTGACATAATTCAAAACGGTACGACTACCTTTTGTGTGTGTTCTTAACTACATTTTTAAGACAATGTCTCAAAATTTTAAGTGCGCTGTGTGCCATAAAGCCATTGTTTCTCGTATATCCCACCGACTTTTGCTCAACATTTTTAGTCACACCAATCCTTTCAGTGTCCTTAACGGACGAAAAACGCTCAGTCATGGATCGTAGAGAGCCCTCGTGAGCGACGTCCTTCGACTGAATATTCTTCAGTTTGGTATTCGTTTGCCGGCTAACATACTCACGTAGCTGTTCCGTCTCATGTAGTATCCTGCGAACATAGTTGGAAATTTAGCCGTTGTTGCTGATATAAATAATTTATCGCTTTCGTTATAACGGCGTTTCACTACATAACCAACAAACTCTGAGCCATGGTATGCCACACACAAAGGATCCATTTCCGATAAGGAAAACTAATACCTTATGAGTGACGCGTGATGGATAATTCTACGATCAGTCAGTGAGAACAAAACGAAACATATATTTTCACTCGACCTTCTTGATCACTGAATTGCCACAAAATACTTCGTGTTTTAATCACTGTTTACCATTTACTTTTCTCTATCTGGTAGCACAGTATTTAGATATATATGACGTGATTTGTTGCTCATAACAGAGTTAGTTTCACATTTCAGATTTATCATCAAATTAGCGATTTCAAGATACATAAGCTGCACAGACATTCAGTTTTAAATATTTACGCGAATAAAGGCCGACTGGACTAGCGAAGGAGACCCGTGACCTCTGTGTCAGATTAGATTATAACCACTAACCCTCACACGCGATTTTTAAAGAAGCGAACTCCGATGAATACACAGCTTCAAATTACGTTTAAAGTTTGTCGGAAGTCGCTAAGTGTTCTCGTTATCAAATATTTGATGCGTATAGTCTGTGAAACTTGCACACCATTTTAAGAAAAGCTAATTGTTCCACATATCTCGTTTGTGACGTCGTATCTCCGTTCCTATATAGTCGTACACAGATATAATTTTGCAGGTACTTTCGGTGTTGTATTTAGACACTGTCTGCACACTGTGTTCCGAATAGAGTTAATCGTAAATAAGTAATAAATTTGTCATAAATGATGCTGAAGTTTTACTGCGAGAACACCCAAAATATAGTAACAGATATTTTGATTTCCTTTCGTTATTTTGTGGAGGGAGTCAGCGAGAAAAAGTTCCGAAAAGGTTTGAAATCATGCGCAAAGCTTGTTGGAAGTCATTCTCAAATATTGTATGAATGTATTCTAGTACACACATCAAAAAAAGTTTTGCATCAGCCCGGTTCCCAGAACTCCTGAAGATACACGTTGACTGTGGATACTGTATCACAGGCACAGTCCCTTTGACTCTACAGAGATATCATTAAACTTGCCCAAAGACGTATACAATCATGCATAAGCAGCACCTATTAGACGGAGGGGGTCCGACAGCCGATCATTTCCAGTCATTCCACCAGGAAGGAGGTACACGGCTCATGTTGTCTGTAGTTCAACCACGCCTAGACGGTCAATACCGCGGATCGATCGCGTCCGCATTGTTGTTACGTTGTGCCAGGAAGGACTCTCAGCAAGGGAAGTGTTCAAGCGTCTCGGAGTGAAGCAAAGCAATGTTGTTCGGACATGGAGGAGATACAGACAGACAGGAACTGTCGATGACATGCCTCGATCAGGCCGCCGAATAGCTAGTACTGCAGTGGGTGACCACTACCTAAGGATTATGGTTCGGAGGAACCCTGACAGCAACGCCACCATGTTGAATAATGCTTTTCGTTTAGACACAGGATGTCGTGTTACGACTCAAACTGTGCGCAATAGGCTGCATGATGCGCGACTTCACTCCCGACGTGCATGGCGAGTTCCATCTTTGCAACCACGACACCATGCAGCGCGGTACAGACGGGTCCAACGACATGCCGAATGGATCGCTCAGGACTGGCATCACGTTCTCTTCACCGATGAGTGTTGCATATGTCTTCAAGCAGACAATCGTCGGAGATGTGTTTGCAGGCAACCTGGTCAGGCCGAGCGCCTTAGACACACTGTCCAGCGAGTGCAGCAAGGTGGAGGTTCCCTGCTGTTCTGGGGTGGCGCTAGGTGGGGCGACATACGCCGCTGGTGGGCATGGAAGGCGCCATAACGGCTGTACGATACGTGAATGCCATCCTCCGACCGATAGTGCAACCATATCGGCAGCATATTGGCGAGGCATTCGTCTTCATGGTCGACAATTCGTGCACCCATCGTGCACATCTTGCGAATGACTTCCTTCAGAATAACGACATCGCTAGACTAGAGAGGCCAGCATGTTCTCCAGACATGAACCCTATCGAACATGCCTGGGATAGATTTAAAAGGGCTGATAATGGACGACGTGACCCACCACCGACTCTGAGGGATCTACACCGAATCGCCGTTGAGGAGTGGGACAATCTGGACCAACAGTGCCTCGATGAACTTGTGGATAGTATGCTACGGCGAATAGAGGTATGCATCAATGCAAGAGGACGTGCTACTGATACCAGTGTGTACAGCAATCAGGACCACTATCTCTGAAGGTCTCGCTGTATGGTGGTACCACATGCAATGTGTGGTTTTCATGAGCAATAAAAAGGGCGGAAATGATGTTTATGTTGATCTGTATTCCAATTTCCTGTACAGGTTCCGGGACTCTCGGAACCGAGGTGATGCAAAACATTTTTTGATGTGTGTAATTTGCGCGCCATGAGTTACGCAGTCTTAAGACACAGACACAGTTTCTAACTTTAAATACTTGACTTGGGTCGTGACACGAAATTACTCATCTCAATGAGTAGATAATGACAGGATTTTAAATATTAAAATTCGTTCAATAATTACACGAAAATCAATAATTTCGTTCGTTTCTGGAAGCAATTAGATAACCTGCAGCTGGGACCTGATGAACGTATCCGTTCTCTAGTTTGCGGTACATGGACCTTCATTAACATTGCTTACCGGTTACGGCTTCGCAGCTATAATAAGATGTAATGATCAGATACATGGATTGCCTACACACGACTACGTGTCGCTGTACTAATAATTAGAATTGATGATGCCCGCGAAGCCTAAACCAGCGACCAATTTTAATAAAGGTGCATGTCAGCATGACACTGATGTTCATAGTTAAAATATTTTATCAGAGTGATTACATATATTAATCGGCTGACAGAGCCGATCAGATGGTGTTACTCAGCTCAATCGAGTAGCATTTGCATCATTCCTTAACATCGTTGTAATTTTTGTAAGACATATATTTTGTGTATGTATACCATAACTTAGAACACAATATCCATCTTTCAGATGTTCTAGTTCTTCTTATTTCCGTGCTTCCTAAGAAAAACTGGAGAGGAATTCCGCCTCATGCAAACCAGCTATTTATGGTTTTATTTTTAACCCAGATATGTTTCAGCACTTTACATGCTATCTTCAGCTGGATTTTGTTTCTATTCTGTCTGAAAAATTATTGTTACATGTGACCCTCTTGTGTAGGTTATATAAACTTTTGGCTCAGAAGTATTTACAATTGCAAAAAGAGCGATTAAGTGTCAAATATTTTACATTAGTTTGCATACACCACAAGGTTAAGACATATGCCACTGACTTTTTGCTTTTATGTTGCTCATTACGGTATGTTTAAAGATTTTAGTTTTACACTAAATCCGGAAAAAATGTGGATACAGGCATTTGTTTACATATCTTACATAATGTCATTAAGCAGGCGTGTGCTGGTAGCTTTAAATATAATTGTATATGGTCAACCTCCAAAATTAAATTTGCTGCCGACCGCGGTGGCCACACGGTTCTAGGCGCTGCGGTCCGGAACCGCGCGACTGCAACGGTCGCAGGTTCGAAACCTGCCTCGGGCATGGATGTGTGTGATGTCCTTAGGTTAGTTAGGTTTAAGTAGTTCTAAGTTCTAGGGGACTGATGACCTCAGATGTTAAGTCCCATAGTGCTCAGGGCCATTTGAACCATTTTTTTAAATTTGCTAAACATCTCAAACGTCACAGTACCTCAAATACGGGCGCCTCACCCCAAGCAAACATAAAACGAAAGAAATAAATACGAAAAAGACATTATAATGGTGGCGAAGTTCTGTGCTTGGCTGACAAATCATAAAAAATTCTTCACAGTACTATTAGGATTGCATATGAATATTGAGAAGTACCTTTCACTATCACAGACGCAGTATATGGATCAACATTCTTTGTTGCAACAGGTTTCCATGGACTCCATGTAATTATTGGAACAATCTTCTTAACATGTCTACTTCGACACTCAATAAATCAGTTTTCACAAGACACCATTTTGGATTTGAAGCAGCAGCATAATGGCGACAGCAAAACAAATAACCGTGTTAACACCACACAGGCAAGGGGAAAAACACCACTACATCAAAAACTATAAGTAACAAGCCAAATAACGCGATATATAGCGATTCCCAATCAGAAATGAAGATTAAACAGAAAAAGAAATAAAGTTTCGTTCTTTGCAGATCATAAGCTGTAGAATGTATGGTATAATTAAAGGTATCAGCACAAAATTTAACATCGTCATGTAAGGTATGTAAACAAATTTATATAGCCCCAATATTTCCAAATTTAATATAAAACCAAAATCTTTAAACATATGGTAAACGAACAACCTATAATGCATAAATTCACTGATATACACTGATGGCCATTAAAATTGCTACACCACGAAGATGACGTACTACAGACGCGAAATTTAACAGACAGGAAGATGATGCTGTGATATGCAAATGATCAGTTTTCAGAGCATTCACAGAAGGCTGGCGCCCGTGGCGACACCTACAACGTGTTGACATGAGGAAAGTTTCCAAACAGCAGTTGACCGGCGTTGCCTGGTGAAACGTTGTTGTAATGCCTCGTGTAAGGAGGAGAAATGCGTACCATCACGTTTCCGAATTTGATAAAGGTCGGATTGTAGCCTATCGCGATTGCGGTTTATCGTATCGCGACATTGCTGCTCGCGTTGGTCGAGATCCAATGGCTGTTAGCATAATATGGAATCGGTGGGTTCAGGAGGGTAATACGGAGCGCCGTGCTGGATCCCAACGGTCTCGTATCATTAGCAGTCGAGATGACAGACATCTTATCCGCACGGCTGTAACGAGTCGTGCAGCCACGTCTCGATCCCTGAGTCAACAGATGGGGACGTTTGCAAGACAACAAACAACTGCCCGAACAGTTCGACGACGTTTGCAGCAGCATGGACTATCAGCTCGGAGACCATGGCTGCGGTTACCCTTGACGCTAGATCACAGACAGGAGCGCCTGCGATGGTGTACTCAACGACGAACCTGGGTGCACGAATGGCAAAACGTCATTTTTTCGGATGAATCCAGGCTCTGTTTACAGCATCATGATGGTCGCATCCGTGTCTGGCGTCATCGTGGTGAACGCACATTGGAAGCGTGTATTCGTCATCGCCATACTTTCATATGTGTTACGACCCGTGGCTCTACCCTTCATTCGATCCCAGCGTAACCCTACATTTCAGCAGGATAATGCACGAGCGCATGTTGCAGGTCCTGTACGGGCCTTTCTGGATACAGAAGATGTTCGACTGCTGCCCTGGCCAGCACATTCTCCAGATCTCTCACCAATTGAAAAAGACTGGTCAATGGTGGCCGAGCAACTGGCTCGTCACAATACGCCAGTCACTACCATTGATGAACTGTGGTGTCCTGTTGAAGCTGCATGGGCAGCTGTACCTGTACACGCCATCCAAACTCTGTTTGACTCAATGCCCAGGCGTATCAAGGCCGTTATTGTGGCCAGAGGTGGTTGTACTGTGTACTGATTTCTCAGGATCTATCCAACCAAATTGCGTGAAAATGTAATCTTATGTCAGTTCTAGTATAATATATTTGTCCACTAAATACCCATTGATCATATGCATTTCTTCTTGGTGTAGCAATTTTAATGGCCAGTAGTGTATGTATTAACCTTGTACTGTATGCAGAGTAATGCTAAATATTTGATACTTAATAACCGCTCCTTTTGCAAATGTAAATACTTTGAGCCAAAATTCATGTAAACTACACACGAGGTTGACATAAAAATTATTTTTCGGAAAGAAAATAAACAACAGTCCCACTGAAGATAGCACATATAGTGCCGAAACATGTCCTGACGAAAATTAGACCATAAAACGGTGTCTTGTATAAGGCAGAATTCCTCACCAGTCTTTTTTAATTTTTTTATGGAACACACATATATGATTGCAGTTTTCAGCGTGGTTGGTGAGCGCTCAGAAATGATCATAAGGGATGTGAACATCACCGGATCTGCAACCGCGAAAGTAAAGGCAGTTGTCGGTTACGTCTGGCACGCAGACCACAGATTTTGCTTCCGAAAACAAACGTGGGATGGACGCGTTAAAATCATTAGCCAGTCTCACACATGCATGGAGCAAATCTCCAACAGTGTGGGGGTGAAAGGTTCTCAGCACGTTCAAAAGTAATCCTCAGCAACATTCTGTTTTCTCTAAGGCAAACTGAAAACACAGCCGAATAGAATATACTTTGGCAAAGATATGGCTAATGTTATCACCATGGTTTTTATAATGGACTATTAGAGTGCGGATACAATGAAAATGGTGTAATGATCACATGTGCATGCTGTTCCATTCCGCTATGTTTTAATCACTTCATTGTACTAACTCAATATTTGCACTATGGCGACAAATATAGAATGATAGTACGACAACACAGCAACTTCTGCTTTGGTAAACAAGACTCTGTAAGTACTGAATGTGGTAATACAAGACGACCGTTCAATAAGTACTGGAACATGTATTCTATCTCAGCCTACTTCGGTCGAAAAAATGTGGATTTTGTTGTGGAACATCGTGCAATATTCCTGCTTCAGTCCCTATAGTTTCATATAATTTCCGGTAGATGATGGCCTTCAAAATGAAGGTTCGTTCCACGAGAGAGCTGTCATTGATTTTCTTATGACGGAAAACCAGAGCATCGCAAAAATTCACAGGCGTTTGCAGGCTGTCTACGGAGACGTGGTAATGAACAAAAGCACGGCGAGTCGTTGGGCGAGACGTCTGTCGTCGTCGCAACAAGGTCGCGCCGGCCGGCCAGCCGCACACAATTGTGACCCTGGAATGTTGGAACATGCGGACATTCTCATTCGAGGTGATCGACAGATCATAAACAAGTCGCTGCATAACTGGACGTCTCTGTTGCTAGTGCTGACATACTCGTCCAACAGTTGGGATACTTAAAGGGATGTGCACCCTGGGTTCCTTGATGCCTCACAGAAGATCGTGAAGAACAAAGAAGGACAACCTGTGCGGAACTGCTTGCGCGTTACGAGGCTGATCGTGACACTTTTTTGTCGAACATCGTCATAGGCAATGAAACATGGGTTCATCACTTCTAACCGGAAACAAACGGCAATCCACGGAGTGGCACCAACCACTTTTCTTCCAAGTAAAACGTTCAAAGCCACACCCTCAGCCGGTAAAGTCATGGCGACTGGCTTCTTGGACCCTGAAGGGGTTATTGTGTTTGATGCACTCCCTCATGGTGCAACGATCATATTGCGCTAACCTGAAGAAACTGAAGAAATGACTTCAGCGTTTTCGTCGCCACAAAAATGCAAACGATCTTATCCTACTCCATGACAACGCTAGGCCTCCCACAAATTTGTGCACCCGAGAAGAGCTCACAAAACTTTATTAGACTGTTCTTCCTTTATGTGTCCTACAGCCCGGATCTCACACCTTCCGACTCCCATCTGTTTGGTCCAATGAAGGATGAGCTCCGCGGGAAGCGGCACGTGAATGCTGGGGAGGTTGTTGATGCAGCAAGACATTGGCTCCAACGTCGTGGGACCATGCAGGCATACAAGCCTTCCCAGTAAGGTGGCGTAAGGCCGTCGAATTGTTGAAAAATATGGTTTTAAAGCCAAAAGACCGATGAATAATATGGTGCACCGGAATGCTGAATAGAAGCAACCTGCTTTCACAAAAAATTGTATTGAATTACTCATTGATCATAACTTGTATATTGTTTCACGCAGGTGTCCAGCTTTCTGCTAAGCAACACCTCATTTACAATTCTTTATCCTTAAAACAGCGATTATGTATAACTACGGAGATTTACAGATAAATGAACTTGTTGGGCGGCAGAACAACACATCTTCGTACATGAAAGCAATTTTTATTTGGTTTCAGCCGTTCGAGTACTGGTACTACCCTCGTTAGAGGTACGGTAGTACTTTTAACTAACGGTGTGTGGGAGGTCCGAATCAGCTTGTTTTTATAGTTTACGAGGTCTAATACATGAAACATGGACGTCGCTGAGGTGGGGTGGCTTACGTATCTCAACGATACTGATACCTATACCGTAGGTGAAATCACAACGGAAGGATATTTGTGGAGGTGGAGAATATATATGGTTCCTGAAGAGGGACAGCAGCCTTTTCTGTAGTTGCAGGGCTAATAGTTGGGATGACTGAATGATATTACTGTGTAACATTAGCCAACATGGCCTTGTTGTGTTGGTGCTCCGAATGGCTGAAAAAAGGGGAAACTACAGCCACTATATACGTATATGGATATGGTGTCTGTACTTTCGGGCATGTTCAAAAGAACAGACACCAGTGATGACTTGCAGCCGCCTAGAACGAAATTGGAATTATATATTAATACCTTCAGCTGCTGATGGGCGTTGATATATATCAACGGGGACAGGTGAAACACACAGCCACTATGTTTTCCTCAGGGCATGCGTCTATACTGCGAGGCTTAATGATGATGGCATCCACTGGGGGAAAATATTCTGAAGTAAAATAGCCCTTCATTCGGATCTTCGACTGGGGATTACTTGAGGATATCGTCATCAGGATAAACAACAGTGGCATTCTACAAGTCGGAGCGTGGAATGTAAGGTTCCTTCAGCAGGCATGTAGGTTATAGAATTTTAAGGGAGACACGGGTAGGTAGAAGTTACATACAGCGGGAATTGAAGTTCGGTGGCAGGAAGACTAAAATATTTGGCCAAGTCAGTATTAGGTTATCAACACAAAATTAGATAGGGATAAAGCAGGAATAGACTTAACAATGAATAAGAAAATGAGAATGTGGATAAGCTAATGAGAAAAGCATACTGAACGCTTATCGTAGCCAAGACAGACATGAGGCCAGTACTCACCACATTAGTACTAGCTTCTCAGATCATGGAGAGATTGAAAGAATATATGACAAGACAAAAGATTATCCAGACACTGAAGAAAGAGGAAAATTTAATTGTGATGGGGGATTGGAATTCGACAGTAGAAAAAGGCAGAGAATGGAAAATAGTAAAAGGTATGAACTGGAGGGAAGGAATGAAAGAGCAACCCGCCGGGTAGAATTTTCCTTCGAGCATAATTTCATAATTGCTAACACTTGCTTTAAGAGTCACGGAAGACGGTTGTATAACTGGAAGCCATATGGAGTGACTGGAAGGTTTCAGATGGATTATATAACGGTAAGCCAGAACTTTCAGAACCAGATTTTAAACAGTAAGACATTACCGGGGACATGTCTGGACTCTGACCATGATGTATCGGTCATGAACTATAGATTACGACTGAAGAAGCTGAAAAAGGTAGGACAATAAGGAGCCAGGATCCGGATAAGTTGAAACAACCAGATAATACTGAGAGTTTCCAAGAGCGCATTACAGACTGACTTAAATAAAGGAAAGGAATACAATAGAAGACAAATGGATAGATCCGATAAGTGAAATAGTGAAGACAGCAGAGGATCAAATAGGCAAAAAGACAGTGCCAAGAAGATATCCTTGAAAAACTGAAGAAATACTGAACTGACGAAAGCAAAAATATAAAAATGCAGCAAATGAAGCAGGCAGACGGGAATACATAATTCTAAAAAATGAGATGGGCATTTATTTATTTAGCGTATGGCAAGTACAAATCACGTATGAAAAATCTAAAAGTACATAAATAGTTACAATATCACAAACAAACATCTAGGTTAGAAATATAATCGATTGCACTGTTAGTCGCATCCATGAAGTCCCTTGTTGGCCCAGGTTAGGCCCTCAGAGGGCATTCTACCACGATATGGTGAATTGTCTGCCTGTCAGCGCCGCAGTCGCACTGTGGTGATGGCACTATGCTCCATTTGTACAAGGAGTCCGCACAACGGCCGTGGCTCGTCCTGATCCTGTTAAGGGTAGACCAGATTTTGCGGGGCAAGTCAAAGCCCCGAGGTCTGTTAGATGTTCCCAATAAGGTGTTAACCTGAGGCGGTGTCTTTTCCTCCCATTCTTCTCTCCAGCGGTCCTCAAGAATAAAAGCGTTCTTTACCAGATCTTTGGCACTTGCGAGAGGGGGGTGTCTGGATTTCAATCTATTTTGCTCAATTCCATTACTCAGGGTGTGAATAGGAAGATCTGGGCTATTTTGGATTTTTCGACACTCCCTGACAAGTGCGTGTTCTCTGCGCAAATGTGGCGGCGGGATATGGCTCAATACAGGCAGCCATTGGACAGGAGTTGACCTGATCGTTCCAGAGATAATCCTCATCGTTTGGTTCAAGACTGCATCCACCTTCTTGATGTGAGCACTATTTAACCATATTGGGGAACAGTACTCTGCTGCAGAATAGACAAGTCCTAGTGCAGAGCTACGCAGAACGGAGGCAGTGGACCCCCAACTAGTGCCACAAAGCTTTTGGACAATGTTGTTTCTAGTTCTGACTTTTTCAGCAGTGTTTACAAGGTGTTGTTTATAGCTCAATGTTCTATCGAGTGTCACGCCCAGATACTTTGGTGTTCTATTATATGGAAGAATGCCGCCATCAAAGCGGATCTTGAGCTCTTTGTTTGCTAATTTGTTATTCAGGTGGAAACAAGTGGCCTCTGTTTTGGATGGGCTGGGTTGGAGCCTCCAGTCACGGAAGTATTTTCCTAGAGTGGTCAAATCGCTGGATAGTGTGATCTCAGTTTCCTCCATCACTCGGTGTTGTGTGGCCAAGGCCCAGTCGTCCGCGTATCCGAACATTTTGGATCTCGTCCTAGGCATATCGGCTATATACATGCTGAAAAGCAGTGGAGCCAGTACTGAACCTTGGGGCAGGCCATTATTAAGTTTCATGAATTTACTTCTGTTGTTACCGATGACAACCTGGAATGGTCTATTGCAGAGCATTTCGTTGATAAGGTTAGCCGTTTTTAGACATGGCACGATGCGGAGGAGCTTATAAATCAGGCCCTGTCTCCAGACAGTGTCTAACGCCGCCGTCAGGTCAACAAATACCACTGATGTTTTTTTGCTGTCTTTGGAAGCCCGCCTCGATGTAGGTCGTTAGAGCGAGGACCTGATCCGTGCAGCTTCTTTTCGGCCGGAAGCCCGCCTGTTCTACCGGTACAGCCTCCAGGATGACTTCGCTCATTCTGTTGTACATAAGTCTCTCCAGTAATTTATAGATCATACTGAGTAAGGCGATTGGGCGGTAGCTCTGAGGTTGGTCACTCGGTTTGCCCGGTTTTAATATGGCAACAATTTTAGCCTTTTTGCGAGTGTGCGGAATTTTTCCAGTTTGCAACACGTTAGAGAAGAATCGCGCAAGCCATAATCTTGCAAATTTACCACAGTGGAGCAGAAATTCTGGGTGAATCCCATCAAAGCCTGGGGCCTTTCCTGGTTTTATATCGTTCAGGGCCATATTTAACTCTTCGACTGAAAAGGGTTGGGAATAAGATGTATTGCTCTCTGCTGTCGATTTTAGCTCTTTACGCTCCTTTTTAATTTTTATAGTATGGGCTCGTTCCTTTGGGGCCCTGGACGTCTTGCTGATGTGAACCGCAACTGTATTTGGGGACATAGCGCTGGTCATTCGCAGATTTTTACCTCCACCTCCAAGTCTCCGAAGCAAAGACCACGCCCTTCTGCTTGATCTTGTAAAATCCATTTGTTCCACGGTCTCCATCCACTTAGCACGCCTGGCCGCGTCTAGGCTATGTAATAGATCGTCTGCAATTTCTTTATCCCCATTGTCCAGAAACTGTCTATAAAGCCGTTCACTTTCCTCGCTCCATCCTGGCACATATTCGTTTCTGAATCCTCTGGGCATACTAACTTTAGCTGAGCTGATGACGGCTCCAACAAATCTTTCGTAGTTCTTATACGTTGGGGGTATCCATCCAAGGCATTTATCAAGTTTCTCCGAGAAAGCAGCCCAATCTGCCCTCCCAAAGTTCCATCTAGGACGAGGATAAGAGGATATCAGGGGAATAGTAAGACCTATTTCTAAGAGCACTGGACGATGCTGAGAGTGGGGGAAATCCTCAAGTACCCTGCGAGAGACCGGCAGGGGTTTGTTGTTCTTGTCAGTTGTAACAAAACTGAGGTCAGGGCAGGTCTCAGTTAGCCAAGCGGCTGATTTAAATGTACCTCGGTCTTTGGCGTCAAAGATTAGTTGAGTATTATGATCTTCTGTCCATTTCACCAGGTCTTCGCCGTTTTGGTCAGATATTCGATATTTCCACAGTTCATGGTGGCTATTAAAGTCACCCACGTATATTGCTGGGTGAGGCAGGATTTGAAGGGCTTGTGGGGGCCACGATTGCCCTGGAGGCTTGTATATATTATTTATTGTGACTTCACCCACTTTTATAATGACTTCGTGAATCTCGTTTGTGGTAGATGTTGATACGAGAGCCACTTCTTCGATATTTCTCCTGACGTATGTTGCCGTGCCATAATGTCTGTGGTGTGTGGCGCCTATTAGGTCATAGCCAGATATTATGCCCCTTGATCTTAGCTGCTCGTCATCTTCAGTATGGGTCTCCTGAATTGCGACTACGTCAATGTCGTTCTTTGTTAAAACTTTATGCAAGTACATGCATTTGGCTCTACTTATGCCTTCAATATTCAGGTGGCAGACTCGAATCAGCGATCGGAGTTCTCTAGTCAAAGGGTTCGTTTTGCTAGAATTCATCGTGATTTGCCGTGACCAGGAGATCAACTAAGGATTATCTGGTCGCCTGTACTTTGCTAGTTCATTTAGCGTTACCCAGGATGCACGTGTAGTATTCTACTACGGACGCGAACTAGCTTTACACCCCGAGATGGGCAAAAATTGCGAAATGGCTAAGCAGGCCTGCTTGATTCCTTCGCAGCGTGAAATTTCATGTGCTGATGTAACACTGCTCGTCCCGATCCTCGTATACGTTAGCTTTCACTTTCAGTTTGGTGAGTGCTTAAGGAAGGTAAGTCGTACGTGCCAGGCCTCTGTGAATCGTGTGAACTCCGTTATTGGTAGATCGTAAATTATCAGATAGTGAATTGTGTTTTTTGAGGTAGAGATTGGAGACCACTCCACATCTGCCTAAATGAGCGAGGAAAACTACCTAAACTCTGGGTGGCTGATGTAACAAACCTTTCTCCAATTCTGGTTTGGTTCATCTCCCAGTCTCTAAACTAGTACCCTGCGTGTACATGCCGTGTATATAATAAGGCCAGTAACGAATGATGACTAGCATACAAAAAACAGTTATTGAATTACTGTGTTATTATTCCTTCACTGTATATTAAGAATATCCTGAACTGAATGAATTTACGACATGCTGCTTCAGCTGATAACAATACCTGGGGAGATAAAGAAACGTTCTAATCTAACAAGCGAAATACTGAGAGATAAGCAGTATCTCTGACGAACAGCAATTTCATCCACTGATCTACTTTTTAAGTAGCTAGCGCGGTGCCAATCGATCCGAAGGTAACTTGGCGGTGAATGAAGTTTTCATCGTTCGTATGTGGCAGGCATGAAAGATGTAGTGGTGGTGATCACCAGACCTTGGGCCAGGGTCCAATGTTAAATTCCAAACCTTACCGCAGCATCATCGAGTGAGAGCATCACACTTGTTAAGTGATTCATTCGATGGATGACGACGTTAAGCTCGGTGACACTCTTGGTACTGTTCATGTGCTGTCACTGGATTTAATTGCGTCACTCTATTCCATACCGTGTCCATTCACAAGAAATAAACGTAACGATTCCTTTTTTTCTTATGCATTCAATGCAGTGATACGGATCCACTTCATACTATTCGGAGCAAAGGAACGGTAAACATCTTCCACTAAGATCATACCTAGAACAACGGTTACTGCCTGGCTGCAAAGTATCTCAGAGTTCATGCAAAACAATTATAGTTAGCAAGATTAGTTAAACCCATAATAAATATCAATCGCATCACTGGCAGATGATTTTTTATCTCGGTTTAATACAAATAGGTCTGGTTTATCTCCTTCTGGTAGGCCTGCTTCCGAAGGAGTGTCTCAAACTGAAGTGGGAGAAGAGCATGAAAAACGAAAGCAGACACTGCTAAGTTTGGGAGACTGGTGCCGTCGCCACTGTGATAAGAACCACGAACTGGCAGGCTAAGTTCGTTACTAACGCACGCACCGTAGTAAGCATTCAAATGTCAGAGCTAGTCTAAGGCCAATGCAGCAAGGAAGCGCTTTGCAGATAAGAGAGTTCAATGGCTCACTCTCGCAAGGGATCTGGCCTTGACATTATGCTGACGCAGTGTGTTCATTACGATACCTTAAGCTGACATGAGCACTTGCTTAACAGGGAATGTCGTTTACCGTTTCAGATATAAATCACTCATTTTGAAATATGTATACATGTACTGCACCAATATGTTTACCGTCGTGAAATACTTGGGGCCCCAGTTTCGAAAGCTTTATGTTTCAATGTGTATTTACAGTGGTGAACTTGCTTTAGTATTCTCGCATAGATCAGGTCGACTACAGTGCATGCAAGCAGCACAGAAAACAGTCTACGAAACCCAACGATATTATCAATACCCTTCGGCATCAAACAGCAGAAAACAAAACTATCTGCACTGTTTTTCGAATGCCATAGGATAACACACACACCCTGCTATTTACTGGCATTTTTATTATCAGTGTTATTTTTATTTAGTATGGCCGCTTCTCGAAAAAACAGGAAAATATAATGATACAAGTGTTTTCGAGATACTGAAAATGAATTTCGGCGTATCACTCAACAAACTCGTTCTCTCCACACGTGATAATTCTGTGGTTCAGTTGAAGCCTTCAAAAGTCAATACACAATTGATCAAGAATTGGGTTGTTTTGAAAATCCACCTTTTGCAAACACAATTAGTTTATTTTTATATTTACCCAGACATGTTTCGACACCTGTGTGTCACCTACTGTGGGTCAAATTTTTATTGATCAAGAAGCTCTTATCTCACCGATGCATATTTCTGTTGAAAATGGCATTGACTTCCACGTGGGGTGTCAGTCAACGCGCCCCCCCCCCCCCCCCCCCGCCGCGTCAAGAACTTTTATTTTAAGTGCATTTCTTACATTCATATTGCTTTTCAGACCTACGAAATATGAACAGATATTATAATAATACCGTCACAAATCCGACTATTCTAGTTTTTGTCTCTGCGTGGGAAAACGTGAGCCTGGGACCGCTGAATCGTAAGTATATAACAGACATAGTTTAACAGTGACAACACTGATTGGTCAGTCCCGTTTAGGCATTTCATAATTAACGTCACCTTGTTCCAAGTTGTGTATCGTTCCATGACCACTAATACGATTTATTCCAATATACTCCATCACTCCTCTTTAAGTAACGTTTCCTTTCACGATCTTTTTTTTTTCTCTTCATTTCCATCAATATCATCTTCCTCCTTTTTCATTTAATACTCTGTAGATCACGACGGCTTGAATACATACTCTTTCCAAACTTATTATTTTATCCAAAAAAGCTTCACCACATCGAACAGCAGCGGCAGTTAACCTATTTTGTCAATGAGCAATTGTAAGATTAATACATAAAGTCAAACTTGATACTAGGAACAAATGAATGAGGCCTGCAAACTCTGTCAGACTTAGTTCGAATTATAACTGTACTAAAACGCGTCATTTGCTTTCCGCATGTGAATTTTTTTGCTTTCTTCGCATTTATGGTTCACTTCCGTTCTGATATCTATAACCGAATGAATCATCAATATAAATTGCGAAAAGAAACATTCTCGTGATAACAATGAAACTAAACCGCCCGGACGACCATACGACAATTTAACACCAATCAAGCTGGGGAAGACAAAAGTAGCATACCACATTTCGGCGTCTTCTTCTGCATGTCCCCTTTCAAAAGTGCTGAAGCGTTCCGGCATATTTCACACTAACAGTTTATACTCGTTTCTCGCCGACTGAACTCTAAAATTATAAGTATTTGTTTGTTGGTAATCATGAAATGATATACGTTCTTTAGCATGCAACGGATGAGATACAGAGCTAATGAAAACATCTGTCTCAAAAAGTCACTTGGTGTATTGCAGTAGACGTTCAAAAGCAAACGATGATGAACATGGGCTGTTACAAAAGAGCACATAATTTAAAAGAGCGGGCAAGTGCAAGTAGCGGTCGCGCGGCTCCAGCTGAAGCGGCTAGAACCGCTCGGCCACACCGGTCGGCATTATTACTATTATTATTTCTTCTGGCTCAATGGTCTGGTGCAAGTTATTCTACTAGATGCTACTTCGGCGACTTCAGTGCCATTAAACTACGCCGGCCGCGGTGGTCTCGCGGTTAAGGCGCTCAGTCCGGAACCGCGCGACTGCTACGGTCGCAAGTTCGAATCCTGCCTCGGGAATGGATGTGTGTGATGTCCTTAGGTTAGTTAGGTTTAAGTAATTCTAAGTTCTAGGGGACTGATGACCACAGAAGTTAAGTCCCATAGTGTCCAGAGCCATTTGAACCCTAAACTACCCCAGTTGCCCACCTGGGGAAAGATGACCTACAGTTTAACGTGGAATTCGAACTATGTGTTGTTTCTGGCGACTGCTCACATTGTTGCGAAGTGAAGATGGGTTAAAACGAAGACTGAAACATCAGTGGTCCGACTTAATTTCAATCCCGTGACCCCCCCCCCCCCCCCCCCCGATTGACAGGCACGGGCTTTATCGCCATTTTTGTGATCCTATCTCCTTATCTAAGTTAAATCTCCAAAAAAAAGAAACGAAAATCAAAGCTACCACTGCTTGTCACCGCTACTTTTAACCTACCACAAAAAAATGAAGTATCGCTCTCCAGGCGTTGCCCCTAATTATTCCCAAAATTTCTCCCAGTGCGATAGGCTCCAAGTATCTACAATTATTTATTTATTTGTTTTATCCTTTACTAACATCATTACAATTAGTAAATGTGTATAAATGAAAATTCTATGAAATAGAACGTTACGAACAAATGTGATTCAAAACAAACCAAAAGTTACATTCGTAGACCGCTTGGGCAACTTCAGCTACAAGAAATGGTGCAACTGGCATGGCTGGTTCAAATGGCTCTGAGCACTATGGGACTCAACTGCTGTGGTCATAACTCCCCTAGAACTTAGAACTACTTAAACCTAACTAACCTAAGGACATCACACACATCAATGCCCGAGGCAGGATTCAAACCTGCAACCGTAGCGGTCGTGCGGTTCCAGACTGTAGCGCCTTTAACCGCTCGGCCACTCCGGCCGGCGGTGCAACTGGAGTTTTCTTGTCCACTGCCATTGGTGTTTTCTGTCTCCAGCAATGCCGTCTAAAATATCTACAACAGAAACATGCTGCATCGCCATATATCAATGAATGCAAGTTTTACGTGAATCAGCAAATCTCTTTCCTTCCTCGGTTCTCTACAATTCAGGTCATTCTGTCTTCTTCGATGTGATGTTGCGTGGAACGTCACAATGAACCCGGCAGTTCCCAACTAGTTGCGAAAACACTGCATAAATAATTTGGAAAGAGTATACGATGCCTCGCCGCTAGACCAACAGGCCCGACATGCATATACAGTACGTAATTCATCTATAGGTTTCGATGTGTGAGTTTGCGAGTATCAAAAAACACTACTGGCCATTAAAATTGCTACGCCAAGACGAAATGCAGATGATAAACGGGTATTCATTGAACAAATATATTATACTAGAACTGATATGTGATTACATTTTCACGCAATTTGGGTGCATAGATCCTGAGAAATCAGTACCCAAAACAACCACTTCTGGCCGTAAAAACGGCCTTGATACGCTTGGGCATTGAGTCAAACAGAGCTTGGATGGCGTGTACAGGTACAGCTGCCCATGCAGCTTCAACACAATACCATAGTTCATCAATGGTAGTGACTGGCGTATTGTGACGAGCCAGTTGTTTGGCCACCGTTGACCAGACGTTTTCAATTGGTGAGAGATCTGGAGAATGTGCTGGCCAGGGCAGCAGTCGAACATCTTCTGTATCCAGAAAGGCCCGTACAGGACCTGCAACATGCGCTCGTGCATTATCCTGCTGAAATGTAGGGTTTCGCAGGGATCGAATGAAGGGTAGAGCCACGGGTCGTAACACATCTGAAATGTAACGTCCACTGTACTAAGTGCCGTCAATGCGAACAAGAGGTGACCGAGAGGTGTAATCAATGGCACCCCATACCATCACGCCGGGTGATACGCCAGTATGGCGATGACGAATACACGCTTCCAATATGCATTCACCGCGATGTCGCCAAACACGGATGCGACCATCATGATGCTGTAAACAGAACCTGGATTCATCCGAAAAACTGACGTTTTGCCATTCGTGTACCCAGGTTCGTCGTTGAGTACACCATCGCAGGCGCTCCTGTCTGTGATGCAGCGTCAAGGGTAACCACCGCCATAGTCTCCGAGCTAATACAGTGGTCCATGCTGCTGCAAACGTCGAACTGTTCGTGCAGATGGTTGTTGTCTTGCAAACGTCCCCATCTGTTGGCTCAGGGATCGAGACGTGGCTGCACGATCCGTTACAACCACGCGGATAAGATGCCTGTGATCTCGACTGCTAGTGATACGAGGCCTTTGGGATCCAGCACGGCGTTCCGTATTACCCTTCTGAACCCACCAATTCCATATTCTGCTAACAGTCATTGGATCACGACCAACGCGAGCAGCAATGTCGCGATACGATAAACCGCAATCGCGATAGGCTACAATCCGACCTTTATCAAAGTCGGAAAAGTGATGGTACGCATTTCTCCTGCTTACATGAGGCATTACAACAACGTTTCACCAGGCAACGCCGGTCAACTGCTGTTTGTGTATGAGAAATCGGTTGGAAACTTTTCTCATGTCAGCACGTTGTAGGTGTCGCCACCAGCGCCAACCTTGTGTGAATGTTCTGAAAAGCTAATAATTGCATATAACAGCATCTTCTTCCTGTCGGTTAAATTTCGCATCTGTAGCACGTCATCTTTGTGCTGTGGCAATTTTAATGGCCAGTAGTGTATGTGACATACATGCCGTATCTTTACACTGTACTGAATTTCAATCTTAAATTATATTGAACGCCAAGGGGCCTAGCTGCAGTGTTTTCATCAATTTCAACTTGATACCTCTACCCGTTCCTGTGAAAGTGGGTCTTGTCTGACAGCCGCCAACACATGGCGAAAAAAAAGGTGATATAATTACAAATCAACAGTTTTGGTTTATTTTTTCAGTGAAACTTTGTTCCTTGACCAATTTTACGATTACAGGTCAACAGGAAGTACACTATAGGTTTTGATGAGTCGGTTTCCGAGTATCAAACTATGTGACATAAATCGCAATTCTTTTGATGCATTGACTTGGAAGTTTAAATTTTTCTCACCGCCAAACGAGCGTAGACCGTAGTACGTGACATACAGTTCATATTCTTTCCTGAAAAGTACAACAACAAAGACAAATTGCAGACAGGTAGATTTAACTACGAGAGCTAGCAGCAATGGAACGGGTGGAAGAGGAAGAGAAAGAGGAAGTGATAAAACACCAGTAATGAAGCTAGGGGAAAAGGACGAGGCGTCACTGACTGAAAAAATGACGGGAACTAGCCACATACATTAGTTTTTGGGGAAAATACGAATATTTTAGGTTAGGCTTTACCGTGACTTACTGATATCGACTGAAACAAGTTGACTATTAGCGGGCCCAATTTACTTTCACTAGTCGTTTCAGACATTTAAACCTCCATCATACAATGGGTTTATGCGAATTAAACGACACCCAAGTGTTGCATTTACTACTTTGGCGAACCTATGCACTGTCTAGCAGCAGAAGACAAGAACAAAACACTATTTAGTACGTGGCTTATAGTTCTGTCGAGGTCTTTAATTGAAAAGATGACGAAGAATATAAAAGCTACCTCCAGTGGTAAAAGGCTCCTTTCCCTGCAGTGTTTCTTACCATGCACTTTCTAAACACTGAAGTAAGGAAAGATGGTGACTAAAATCTATAAATGCAAAGAACATAAAATAATAATGCTTCCAACGGTGGCAAAAACAAAACACTGTTTTGTAAATTCCAGACCGCTCTGAAGATTTTTGGTTGGTAAGAAGTATGGAAATATAAATGTAAACCTACAGTATTTCCAGTCGTCAAAGATTCTCTTTCAGTTCAACTTTACAACCAAGACACTTAAATCCTTTCTGACTTTCCAAAACACTGTTTTGTTGTTGTTACCGTTCGAAACATTACTTTTTTATATGCTCTTTGGATTTACAGATTCTAGACGCCACCTTGCATACTTCAGTGTGTACACAGTGCACATAATGTAACACGACACAATAAGGCGATTTTAGCTACTGGAGGTATTTTCACTGTTGTATTTGTATTTGTGTTCATCTCTGTAATCAAAGTCCTTCACAAAACTGTGAGCAACGTACTAAAATATTTCGATTTTGTTTTATTTTATTACACGCTCCCACAGTTTACACAAATTCGGAGCCGCGCTGGGTGGCCGTGCGGTCTAAGCGTCTTGTCACGGTTCGCACGGCTCCCTCTCTCGTAGGTTCGAGTCCTCTATCGGGCATGGGTGTGTGTGTTGTCCTTAGCCTAACTTAGTTTATGTTAGATTAAGTAGTGCGTAAGCATAGGGACCGATGACCTCAGCAGTTTGATCCCATAATCCTTACCAAAAATTTCCAAAAATTCGGAAATACCGCGAGAAATGCACGATTCAAACAAAAATGCATTTTCTAGCAAAGGCTACAGGCTGCGCTATTGTATCTGACCACAAACGGCACCTGTGCAACGTCCTCAATACGTTGCAAATGCCAGTCATGAGCAGAGCAATGTTCTGTGTAGTTGTCAGTGCACTGTGTCGCAGCTAAGTGAATTCGAAGGTCTGCAAATCGTTGGTGCTCATATGGTGGGTACTTCCATAACCAATGTAGACGAAGTATATACAGGGAAATATATCATTCACTAAGTCAAAACGCGGACGAAAGTGTTTGTTGAGCGATTGTGACGGGACGATCATTGAAGAGGATTAAGATTAAAAAAGGAGAAGGCAAAAGTTGCAAAAGTCACTGCAGATCTGAATGTCGCACTCACGAACCCTGTCAGCACCAAAACAACGCGAAGGAAGCTCCATAAACAGGGAACTGCAGAGCGAGCTGGAATTCCAAAACCACACATCAGTGACGCAAATGCGCGTAACAGGAAAACGTGTGGCAAAGTCATAAGAACTGGACTGTGGAGCAATAGAAGAATCTCATTTGGTCGGATGGGTCTTGTTGCTCACTGTTTCCAACTTCTGGCCAAGTTTACGTCCAGTGCGTAAAACATGGCTGGGGTTCGGTGTTTATTTGGGCAACCACATCGTGGTATTCCGTGGAGCCCTTAGTTACTCTGCAAGGTCACATTACTGCCCAAGATTATGTGAACATTTGGTTCGCCTATGGTGATGCTTTGTTCCAAAACGACAGTGCCCATTTCCATTCAGCGAACTCCTGTGGTCTACTTTGGAGAGAAGGGTGCGTGATCGCATCTTTACCAGAATTTGCCACTGTTTCGCAGGAAGAATGGTAGAAGACTCAGTTAAAAGCCATCCAGGACGTGAGTTTATCCATTCCGAGAAGACTGGAATGTCAACTGTTTTCCTACACCATATCAGGAATGGTGGTGTGTTGTGTTCCTGTTTTTTTCCATATTTTTGTCCATCACCCGTATGTGACATAATAATTCACATAAATCCACCTGATGGAAGTTTAAACCTCTGGAACGCATGGTGGGAACAAAAGAAATTGTTTTGTACTGAATGATTCCGGGTAAGCTGCTAATGGTTTCATTAGTAATCCCTCTTCTTACCTACAAGCTTGTTTCGGCCATGATGCCATTCTCAAGGGAACCTGTAGATGTTACATGTGGTGAGTATACTTACATTTATAGACGTTGTACAGAAAGGTCAGGTTGAATGTATACTTACATCTAGTTAGAACACATGTCCATATTGCCTCAGTGAGTAAACCGTTGACTGTCTATTTATTGTTAGATCGCTATAATCACGTAAGTTTTCTTTGTCTAGAATGCCATTGCGAAATACTTTTGAAAGCTGGAACGACAGTTTATTCAAAAATGGTTCAAATGGCTCTGAGCACTATGGGACTTAACTTCTGAGATCATCAGTCCCCTAGAACTTAGAATACTTAAACCTAACTAACCGAAGGACATCACACACATCCATGCCCGAGGCAGGATTCGAACCTGCGACCGTAGTAGTCGCGCGGTTCCAGACTGTAGCGCCTAGAATCGCTCGGCCACTCCGGCCGGCGACAGTTTATTCTCGTTGATGCTTTATGTTAACATTGCAATCTTTGCTAGTCCGTGATTTTAGCTGCGTTTCACTGCAATTATAATCTTTTTATCATTTGTACTAAGTTTCACTGCTATTATAATTTCTTTATCATTTGTGTCTAAGGCTACCTGTGATCTTTAGTTTGGTGTGACTTTTATCTGTTTTCGATTCCCAAAATGTCAATAAAATTCGCTAGATAATTTTTGTGTTTGAAATCGATTTGTTCATTAAGGATACTGTTTGAATAATTCTGTGTGTGTGTGTGTGTGTGTGTGTGTGTGTGTGTGTGTGTGTGTGTACAGGGAGTTTCCATAAGAGCGTGCAAAAATGTAGCAGGACACAGAAAATGCTCCAGTGAACAATATGAGATAGGGAACCTTGGGTCGGAAAACCCAGCTTAAGGAGATATGGAACTTGTCTACCGCTTTGTCTAGCATTACTGTTTTCCAGCTCATTTACAACTAAGATGTGTACAAGTTTACACGTACTACGCTGTTTATTTATGTGTACATTCTTTATTCCCCGCAAGGAAACAAGGAGGACGAGCCTGATTATTAGAAGTCATGATGCAGGTTTTGTTTACTTTATTTGTCCATAAGCTGGCTCTGTTGTATCATATTTACATTGTCTCATGACAGAACGTGCTATGAATCAACGACAGACCCATCCATTACTCAGTGCTATGCAGAGATTACAGTACAATACGATGGAGCAGTACCGGTACAGTTTCGGGGAACTCACTGACATGCACATTGTTTATGGGGAAGTACGTTGCCATGCACTCGCTGCTGAAAAGCTGTAAGGGATTGATTTCCTAACAGGCATCATCCGTCACGAAGAATGTTTATTTCTCTCGATCGATGAATGCGGGAGACTGGTTCATTGGGAAGAAGGAACGACGGACCTGGCAACATGAAGACGACTCGCACAACCGATTTTGAAGAGGAGGTGCTGGAACGTGTCGCAGCGGACCTCACTTCAAGTACTCGTTGTAGTACTCCACGAACAACAATTACACCCATATCACCAACACTGAGTCCATGCAATGCTTGTGACTGGCTTTGCGCCAAGGGTCACTTTGTGTCAGTGGTTGCTCCAACAACGGACTGATCGACCAGATTTCCTCCAAACAGTGCTGTTTATTGACGAGACCTAATTTGATTGTGATGGTATTTCGAATAGCAGGAATAACCATGTGAGGGATGAGGAAAACCCTCACGCTGTAGTAGAGCCACACCATCAAGAACGTTCTGCTGTGAATGTCTGGGCCGGCATTGTAGGCGACAATCTCACTTGGCCATATCTTCTACCTAGCCACCTGAATGGCCACCTGTACTTGAGGTTCGTGCAGAGTTCTATCTGAGTTGTTGGAGAACGTACCCTTGGCTGTTCGTGACAGAATGAGGATACAACACGACGGTGCACCGCCTCACTGCAGTGTGGATGACCGCAACCATCACAATGCTGGTATTTCCTGGTCGCTGGATTGGAAGGGGAGATCCTATTCCATGGCCTGCGAGGTCACCTGACCTGAATCCACTTAGTTATTTCCTATGGTGGTATCTAGAGTCACTTCTGTATGAGACCCAGTGTTACGGAGATGGCATTAGTTGTTAGAATTGTAGCTGCATGTGCTGTGATTCCAAACACACCAGAAGTATCTGTCAGAATCTTGTTCGCCGATATCATGCCTACATTGAGGTTGATGGCCGGCAGTTTCGGCACACTTTGTAAGATGCAATAGAAATGGTACGTTCATTATGTCAATGATGGTATTTGCAGGTGTCTCTAACTAGCGTAAAAAAAATTCACAGTAGTGTGGTTTTATTCCTATTATCTCCTTAAGCTGACTACTCCGACTCCAGGTTCCCTACCTCAAATTGTTCAGTGGTGCATCCTCTATGTCCTGTTAAATTTTTGCATTCTCTAACGGAAACAACCTGTATATGTATTTCTAATTCTTCCAAGATGTATATGGTACGTCCCTATCGTATTCTGTGTAGGCCCTGTAATGTATTTTCGATATTTTCTGCTTTGTGGTTTTGGTTTATGAGATGCTGGTAAATGCTTGATAGATGACTATCGCAATTTCTCCTCTGTTCTTTGAATCTAATGTTAAAGTTTCTTCCTGTTTAACCGATAAAGAATTTTGCAGGTTCGAGCCCCATTGAAACGAAAATAAATTATGACTGGTAGCAGTGAAGTTGTTTCAATTTTGGGGAAAAGTATGAGGTTGGCAAAAGGTATGATTGTTAAGAGAGGCGTGACTGCACGTCGTCTCAAAACGCTTGTGTTAATGACGTGCAGATTCCTGTACATATAGTATGTTTGCAAGTCTTATTCTCGGAAAATCGGCAGAGTACTATTTTCGTTCCGCCAAAAGATAACATAAATAACATACTTGTCGAAAGGTCGCTTCGACCCGAACTAGCACTCGGCTGATATCCCGAAAGAAGTCATCAGTGCAAATCGCCGCCAAAGCCTGCGTTCGCATATGTAGTATGCTTGTAAGTCGCAAGTATAATTATCTTACTTGACGATAAGCATTCTGACTGGATACTAACACACAGTCTTAAATCGTGCAGTAAGTGGTAATTCAGTAGTAAACAATAATAATCATTCCAATTTACTCTTCATACTCCACCTAAAGCTCAAAACAGATGACCTCCTCCCCCCAAAAATCCCCCCCTCTGTCTTCCCTTTCATGCAGTCGCATCGTTAGTTCACATTGCTGCCGCTGGCATGATTCGTCAGACGTTACTACTATTGACTTAATCTGTGGACGTTTTCAGTCTAGGCCCGCAGCTCGTGGTCGTGCGGTAGCGTTCTCGCTTCCCACGCCCGGGTTCCCGGGTTCGATTCCCGGCGGAGTCAGGGATTTTCTCTGCCTCGTGATGGCTGGGTGTTGTGTGATGTCCTTAGGTTAGTTAGGTTTAAGTAGTTCTAAGTTCTAGGGGACTGATGACCATAGATGTTAAGTCCCATAGTGCTCAGAGCCATTTGAACCATTTTTTTCAGTCTAGCGTAGCTTATAGCAGATGAAGCAAACCACTTCTCCTACGGAAGAAATATAGGGTTGAGCTCGTCTCATCGACAGCGAGGTTAGTAAAAACGGAGCACTACATTACTTGTTAGGAAACTGGCCGTGGTCTCTCCTGAGGGGTCAACTAGCATTCGTCTGAAGTGACTTGAGGAAACAACAGTCACTGTAAATCTGGACGGCCGAAAGACGATTTGGAATTCCAATGTCTTTAACGACTATACCACGTTGCTAAATCGGTCGCCACGTGCGTGAGGAGAGGAAACACCGAACTACATCTTTCTCTCGCAGGGCCAAACCTACACAAAGTTGCCTCAGTAAAATGAAATTATCGTGTGGAATTGGAACGGAAGTTCGACTACTGAGTTGCAAGTCATTCGGTGACTCGCGTTTCGGTGATGATGAAATGATGATGAGGACAACACAACACCCGGTTCACGAGCGGAGAAAATCTCCAACCCGGCAGGGAAGCGAACCCGGGGCCCCTGCATCAAACTGCGAATATCTTTAACTTGCATATAAATTATTGAAATATGACGCCTATTGTAAACTATACATGAAGAGAGAGGTTATTTACAACATGTACAGAAACCAGACTGCAGTTCGTTTCTGAAGAAGATAATTTTTAACATAGAATATAGATTTAAGTTTCAGGTAGTATTTACTGAAGGTATTTGTGTAGCCTTGCATGGAAGTGAGACGTGAACGATAAACGATTCAGACTAGAAGAGAGTAGAAACTTTTGAAATGTAATGCTGCAGAAGAGTGCTGAAGATTACATTGGTAGATCACATAACCAATGAGGAGGTACTAGGTTCAAATGGATGTAAGTTGCAGCAGTTATTCGAAGGCGAAGAGAGCGGCACAGCATAGAATATAAAGGAGAGCTGCACCAAACCAGTCTTCGGACTGTAGATCAAAACAGCAGCAGCAACAACAGCAACAACAGCAACAAGATTGTAAATTTTAACTAGCACACTCGCGAAGAGTACTATTTTAGTGGCCAAGGTGGGGAATGGCTGCGCTTGGTGACAACTTTCGCTGTCCAATATAGCAGGACAGAATGAGTGAACAAAGAACCAATATGGCGATCTGAAGGCGAGTATATTATAGCGTTCTGGCGCCACGTCTGGCGAGGTATACAAGCTGGAGAGAAACCTGTCATTTTGTTTCTCTGCCATGACACCACTTGGCAAATACGAAGCCACCCTGTGTGTCATAAACAATGGTGATAATTTTTTGTGTGAACGAATCTTCGATCACACCGCTGTCTTTTGTCACCTGAGAGATGTAAGGTAATAATTTATACTTAAAACATAATTCAGGAGTTTGTATCCATAACCATGATGAAATAATTACTAAATATTTATTTCTTCGCGCTTCATGCTGAACGATCGGGGGGGGGGGGGGGGGGGGAATCACGGCAATGCGGCTTCGAGTATTCAACTAGGAGCGAACCATCATCGCGCCGGTCAGAGCGACACATTTAACTGACGGCCAGTGATCGTGAGAAGATACTGCCATCCTGTTCTAGCGCCCTTTGATCAAAAATAAGTTAACTGTAATTTAAAACAAAAATAACACGTAAGAGCTGCAAAAATTTTACCTCTGTAATGTTTGGTCTTCAGACTGTATCTGGTATCGAAAGGCTGTCAGTTAACTTTACGGGGACACTGTAACATTGGTCAGACAACAATACACCTGTAAATTGTGAAATTATTATTGCTTTAATGTGTGGAATGTAATGTGCGTAAAATTAAACTTCACTGTCCGAATAGTTTAATCTGACAATTTATTACGTTTTATTGGAAGTTTTAACGACGAGTAAATTAAAAGAAATTTATTACACAGCTACGAGACAGCAAGCTGTCAAATATAAGGAACTACCTGTATCTGGCCAAAATCTGCTGTGGCTGTCTGCTTAAGTAGAAAAGAAAGAAAAGATAAAAAGCACACGTTTCTAATATGTATCGGAATTCGATATACTTCCTAATCTCCTTGTCTCCCCTGTCTCTTTCCATCCCCTGCTCCCCTCTTCTTTGTCCGTCTCCTCCTCCTCCTCCTTTCTCTTGTTTCTGTCCGTCACCTTCCCCCCCTCTCCATCTCCTCCTACTCCCTCTCTCCCCTTCTCCCAGTCCATCACAGCCCCCCCCCCCTTCTATGTCAATCATCTTTCCCTCCGCTCTCTCTCTTTCCATCTCCTCCTGCCCCCTCTCTCTGTCCATCTCCTTCTTTCTACGTCCACCCATCTATCCACCTCCTCCTCCCACCTCTCTCTGATCTTGAGCCTTGTTTATCGTTATCACAAAATCAGATTTTTAGCACTCTGCTAATCATTAACCAATAATTAATAAATACAACCTTCCTGGTTGCTAACGTTCTACTAGTATATATATACACATCTAAACGTTTATTACAGAAACGTGTAAAAATTTGAAATCAATCGGAAAGGTAGAATTTTAGATTTTTTGTAACAATGTTTTCTCGACCTTGCCGCAGTGGATACACCGGTTCCCGTGAGATCACCGAATTTAAACGCTGTCGGGCGTGGTCGGTGTGACCATCCAAGCCGCCATGCACTGTTGCCATTTTTCGGGGTGCACTCAGCCTCGTGATGCCAACTGAGGAGCTACTCGACCGAATAGTAGCGGCTTCGGTCAAGAATACCATCTTAGACCGGGAGAGCGGTGTGCTGACCCCATGCCCCTCCTACCCGCATCCTCCACTGAGGATGACACGGCTGTCGGATGGTCCTGGTAGGCCACATGTGGCCTGAATACGGAGTGCTTTAAAAATTAGGTACCGTAAAACTCGCCCGTATTAGAATTCAACGTTGTGTCAAAATTTCAAAGCAACTGGTCAAGAACTTTCGGAGATTATTAACGGTTTTGAACTAATCAACATTTACAAAAATGGTTAAATGTGCCTGAAATCCTAAGGTACCAAACTGCTGAGGTCTTCGGTCCCTAGACTTACACACAACTTAAACTAACTTACGCTAAGAGCAACACACACACCCATGCCCGAGGTAGGACTCGAACCTCCCGCGGGAGGGGCCGCGCAATCCGCGACAAGGCGCCTCAAACCACGCGGCCACTCCGCGCGGCAACATTTACAGTTTTGTAACGTATGTATCACATATATACCAAATTGCGTTCCAGTAGGTATATAAGATCACGTGATTATTCGAAAGGAATGTTGTGTCAAAATTTCAAAGCAATTCGTGAAGAACGTTTGGAGATTTGTACTTATATAGAAACTGTAAATGTTCCTAATCGCGAAATTCCGATAGTTTTTGACCGAGTGATTTGAAATTTTGACACGACGTTGCATTGGAATACGCATAATTTTACATAACTATTTTTTTTAAGATACGTAAATACAATTTTTCAGAAATTTAATAACAGGGAAACGTTATATATAAGATATGGGTACCCAAAAACACGCCTGTATGAAATGGTTTAAATGGCTCTGAGCGCTATGGGACTTAACTTCTGAGGTCATCAGTCCCCTAGAACTTAGAACTAATTAAACCCAACTAACCTAAGGACATCACACACATCCACGCCCGAGCAGGATTCGAACATGCGACCGTAGCGGTCGCGCGGTTCTAGACTATAGCGCCTAGAACCGCTCGGCCACTTCGGCCGGCACGCCTGTATCACAGAAAGCAACGTTGTGCCAAAATTCCAAAAGACTCGGCCAAGAACTTTCGGAGATACACAATTCCGAACAAACGATATTTACATTATTATTTATATATATATCGCTGTAGCATTAATAGAGAAAGATACACCGTATACGAGAGTTAAACGGTTAAAAGAAAGCAAAAAAATGATGTGCTAAGTACTGAATATACCAAAGATCAAGGAAAAACATTAATGGAAGCATAAATTGAATAATATCTCAGGCGTTCAGTAGATGACGAAATTCATTGCTGGTTGACGTTATAGCAACGAAAAGAAACAACTAATCAGGCACTGTGAACTTAACGAAATATTTGCTTGAGATGTTAGAAAACGCTTCCATAAGGGGCAAACCTTACAGACGTTATTACAATGCAGTGGGGGCAGAATTTAACAAAGGCCAAAGGAGACTACATAACAGCCCTCAGCCTCGCACCAGAAGGAAAAAAAGAAGCTGACGGTCGACGAAAGGAGTTGCCCGTAGTTACTCCATCTGTTCCGCTGTCGCCGCTTCAGACCCTGCGGCCTACACCTTCATATGGGACGAGAGCCAGCGCCGCTTCGAGAACAGTTATCTACACAAGCGACAACAGCATTTGCCGCCCATTCTCACGCCTCCCTGGAGACGTGCTGCTTCTCCTTGAGCTCTTAGTAAGAACTTCAAAAATAAATCTAAATCTAGTGATATTGGAAATCGGTTCTACGTACACATTTCTCTGTAACAGAAACATATTTTTAAATCTTATTCCAGTGATATATATTAAAAGCAGAAAGAATTCATTCCCATTTCAGGGTAATTCCTACGATCTGTAAAAGTTTTCAGTAGAACCAGAAATAACTAGACCTATTGCATTGCTCTTCCTTCAGTAAAAATTTGCAATCTGTGACACTGAATGGAACGAAAGAAAATTTTAAAAAATTAATACTTTTCAGTTTAATTATGTAACTGTTTAAATCTGTAATTAACAAAATATTTCCCTTTCCACCGTAAGAAAAAGTTGGACAAGAAAACAAAATCATATTATCCAATTTTATACTGAATTGTTAAATTTAAGACATTGTTTATCTATGTGAATAGTAGAACTCACCAGTCAGTAGTTAAATTTCAGGACCTTTTTCAAGAAACTACTAGAAACTGATAACATGGTCAAACTTTTTATGTATGCAAATGAAAAGGATGATAAATTTGCCTGCGATACGAAAAGAGAATCAGGCGGGGGGATACTGGTGACAGTATCAATTTAAACTGACACACAGTTCACTGAAATGACGAGAGATGAAAATATTTGCTCTCAGTTGGCTGCCACACGACATTTATCATTTTTCTGTAAAAATTACAATAAATTTTTTGTTGTTATACGTACAAGAGTGGATAGCAATAACATCGAAAACTCACAACTGTGAAAGTATACAATAAGCGAAAGCAAAAAGTTCCGGTAAACATGGATCCGCAAACGAGCCTACTTACGAAAGTGTCGTCACGAACCGCCACTGACTTCAGTATGAACTACTGTCCTACAAATTTATTTGAAATTTAAACTATTCTATTAACTATCCATTAAATTGGACTCAATTTCCAACCAGGACAAGATTTTATGCTGAAATCAGTGGTGGTTCGTAACCACCTACACGTAATTATTTCGGTTTTTGCTTCTATTATCGTACACTTCCACCAGTGAATGTTCTCGCTTCTAACTACGATACAGCCTGTACAAAAATTTTCACTAGCGTCCCCCTTGGCTCGGCGCCCATTTTCGACGCTTGGTCCTTTTAAGTCGGCCCTGGCGAGGGATGAACACAGTTTGGGCCTTCGCTGACGTCACTGTAACCGGCTGAGGGGCTGCTTCTGCAGTTGTGTTCCTTAAGCCCGTTCTACAGCGGACATACGGGCTTGCAAGATTACCCATGATGCACCATTTCCGTCGGCGCCTACCGTGTAGACGTAGCCACTTGCATGAGATTCACGCGTACGACCACAAGAAGGCGGAATAGGATGGATCCAATTCTCACACGTATGCAGGTGCTTCGCGAATGCGCAGACGACCAAGGGGGGAGCACAGCTGACAAACGGCGCAAATTTCTATGTGAATGACGTAACTCACTCCTGTTCAGTGAAACGTAGTACAGCAGGTTGTCCGTCTCACAAAAATTAACGCGTGAAATGTATGCAAGCTTTATCTCGGTTACACAATTTATCAAAAGCTGCCGCCATTCTAAGCCATTCCTCTTTAATTGTTGGAGCCTGTAAGAAAGTTGCATCCATTCTCACAAAATTTTAAACTGTAGTGGTTCCTCCAGCTTCAACTCCTTCATCAATAAGGCATAACAGTCCTTTTCCTGGTCCCTTCTTTGAAGCCACCACCTAGCCCAGGAGCTTCTATTTTTCCACGTCTTTCTTCCGATTTTTTCTTTATGATGAAAGCCACATCTACGGTAATAACAACCAAGACGGTATCTCCTTCCATTCTTCTGAGTCTTGTCTTCTGGAAGTATTTAAAAGGCTTTTATAATGAGGGCGTTTACAAATGTGAGCGACTTATAGATTCATGTGAAATGAGTGAAAACAATTAAATGCAGCATCATAGTGATCGTCTAAAATACAAACAAATGTAGTGCCCTTAGAGAAAGACATACAATACCCGAAAGTCTCGAAAGTGAGCTAAAGCCGTCGATTCACGTGCAGGAAGTTGTCAACGAACACAGCAAACACATCCAACAGACGACGTGACAGACACGTGCCATATAAACGCTTTTTTGTGGTTGGACATGCTACCGCATGGAGCGCTGCAGTAGACGACGACTTTCTTGTGAGAGTCTAGAAGTTCACAAGCGGGCGGCAACGACGGCGAGTCTTGAATCTCCTGTGTAATCGGGCTCATACTAACAGGTAACACTTCTTACGTTTATGCTGACGGGAATTAACATCTACCCGATGGTTACAATGAAACTAACGGTGCTTCGAGAGGTGCAGTGCAGGCTGCATACATCGCAAGACGCTGGAACATCGTAGGCATGTTCACTAATCAGTGCGCTCACAAAGTATGCTGTAAATAATAGTTCCGCTTTCTGCCACCAGGTGCAAATGTGGCGCTGTAAGCAGTCAGAATATGAAATATTTCCTTTTATGGCGTCAAATAGTTCAAATGGCTCTGAGCACTATGGGTTCAAATGGCTCTGAGTACTATGGGACTTAACATCTGTGGTCATCAATCCCCTAGAACGTAGAACTACTTAAACCTAACTAACCTAAGGACATCACACACATCCACGCCCGAGGCAGGATGCGAACCTGCGACCGTAGCGGTCACGCGGTTCCAGACTGAAGCTCCTAGAACCGCACGGCCACACCGGCCGGCCTGAGCACTATGGGACTTAACATCTGAGGTCATCAGTCCCATAGGACTTAGAACTACTTAAACCTAACTAGCCTAAGGACATCACACACATCCATGCCCGAGGCAGGATTCGAACCTGCCACCGTAGTAGTCGCGCGGTTCCGGACTGAAGCGTCTAGAACCGCTCGGCCACCGCGGCCGACTTTTTGACGTCAGTATACTATTTGTCGCTTGGAGACACGTGTTGATTTCTTTTCTGAAGTGACTGTTGGTGTACAGGGTTAAGAAAGCAGAAGATTTGCGTACATAACGCAATGGCTATAGAGAATGTGCATTGCTGCTAAAGTTGTTTACCAGGACGGCAGCATTAGCAGCGCTGCAATAGCAGGAATATCGCCAACAGCTGCGATGAGGCCCCATGTCAATAAGCGCGCTAAAGAACATTTGAAGAAACAGGTGAATCATGTGGTACAGCAGGGAGGGTGAGGCTGCCCATGTCAGTCATTGTTGGTGAAGTTGCTTTAGCTATAGTTGACCGTACTGCACATATCTCAAATTCTGTAGCTAGTGCTCCAGCTGTATCGCGGGAATCTCTTCTCTCCTATTCGACAGTTCAAAAGATTTTGCGGCGCGTTTCACACAGGTATCCCAGCAAGATTCAGAATGCGCACGAAATCAAGCCCCAAGATAGGCTACAACGCATGACTTTCAATTGTTTCTTGGCACGTATGGAAAGTGATGACATGTGGCCAGCGAATATTCTTTGGACAGACGAGGCAGAATTTCCTCTGCACTGTGCCGTGAATGCACAGAACTGTCGCATACAGGGCTCTACTTCGTCACGTGTTGAGCACGTGTTTTGTATTCAGCTTGTGTGACTGTGGTATGGTTTCACAAGTTCCTTCATTCTCGGCCCGTTTTACGTCCAGGAGATGTCACCTCGCGGGTCCGTTAGTTGAGCAGTGACATCTGCACGTTATAAGGACCTCCTTGTGCAACACGTGATTCGGCCTCTGCAAGAAAGCAGCTGTGTCCACATCACTATTTTCACGCAAGGTGGGGCGACACCACATGTCGCTTGCCAGGTGCAAGATTTTCTTCGAGAGACCTTCGGCAACGGCAGTATCATTTCTTAGGCAATTTCAAAATGTGTGGCATTCCAGACCCCCCCCCCCCCCAAATCTAAATCCATGTGACTAAAAGCTTATTAACCTTTTACACCAACAGTCACTTTCATAAAAGAAATCGACACGGGTCGCCAAGCGACAAACAGCATACCGACGTCAAAACAGGGAACATTTCACATTCTAACTGCTTACAACGCCGTATCTTCACCTTGTGGCACAAAGTGGAACTGATAATTTTTTTCAGAATACATCGCGAGCGCAGCGATTAATGAACATACCTACGATGTTTCAGCCTCCTGCGATGTATGCGGCCCGCACTGCAGCACTCGGACCACTGTCAGTTTAATTACAACCGCCCAGTACATCCGCGTGGCAAGAACAAAATGAAAGAATACGCTGATAAAGGTGTAAGAACTCTCTCTTTTAGACACTGTTGAGGCGTGACCACCCTTTTCAATAACTGTGGTATCTACAATCGCAAATCCGCAGCTCACTTTCGATCTCTTTTTGAGTGCAATACTGAAAAGGCCAAGTAAGGAGATCGCAATAAATTTACGTTTAGGAAAGATCTATTTAGTGAAACACACAGTACACTTGGTCGGTTGTCCGTATAGCCTCGTCCACGTACACACCATCGGCGGGTACGTAAATGATTAAAGCTGCAATTTTCTGTGACCTGTACAACAGCCACCTGAGTGCCTTAGTGTTGTTAAAACACCTGGTATCGCATATAATGGGCGCGAACGGCGCGAGATCTTGAGTGATCCTGTGAAGGTCACGGAGATGCCACGTACTCATGTGAGACAGCGTTAACGGCAACTGAAAGAGTTTGAAAGGGGCCTCAGTGCGGGTCTCCATTTGGTCAGCTGCTCGAGGGTCCGTTGGTGGACTGTATGGGAAGATGCGGGCAGCCTTACTCGTTGCCGAAGTACCACTGACCACCAGGGATAATTGCCGCATTGTGCATCAAGCACAACGTAACCCATACACATGCGTGCCCTCCATCTGAGAACAAGTAATGTACTCCCTGCTGCTAAATGCTGTGTGATTTCTCACCATTGGCTGGGGACTAGAATCAACTGGATTAGGGAATTACCATCTCATACTTAAGCTGTCTTTAACACCACAGTACAAACGGCTGCGTTTGGAGAGGCGTCGTGACCAAGAAGAATAGATAGTTGACAGATGGCGTCACACTGTGTTCAGTGATGAAAGGCGAGTCTGCACTACCCGAGATGACCGTCATCTGCGAGGATGGTGGCGATCTGCAGAGTCGTCCCAGTCTTCCATTCTGTTAGAGGGACACGGCGGTGTTACTCCAGGCGTCATGGTGTGAAGAGCCATCGGGTATGACTTCTTGTCACGGCTGGTAATAACTGAGGGAACACTGACAGTACCTCTTGTGAGACAGTTTCGTGATGCCATGTTTCAACAGACAATGCTCGTCTATACGTATCACCTGTCTCTAAGAAATGTCCGCTCCCGTGGCCATACACGTCACTCCTTGAACATGTATCGTACCCATTCGTCAGCTCCATCCGCCAATATCCACGATAACGAAGTCCAGTTTCCACAGTTGTGGACCAGCTTGCCTCACGAGAGGCAGTGCAATGCAAGCATCCATGCCAAAGAGTGTGCAACGTCATACTCATGAGTGGGCTCATACTGTCATGTTCTTTGTCAGCTTGATTCGATTTGGTATTCACAACACTCACATCATATACCCTTTCAACCCGTGAAGTTTCGTTTCCTTTTCTCCCTTCTGTCAACGTTACAGGTACCCGAGCTTACCTGAGTCCAGCAAGCTGGCTAATACAGCGCAAGGTGATGCAATCACAGCTCTCTATTGTCCTGCTGCCAAACCGGGAAATGAGTTACGAAGGGGACTCTTGTGTAGAAAAGCTACGTGCTATTTTATTATGGTGCTGGAGTCCGCTCACGCCACGTCCTCGGCCGTTAGTTTCAGCGTTGCAAATGCGCAGCCAGGTCCCACAGCACGCGGCAGCGGATGTTATCACAGGCAGTTCAAAGAAGGGCCGCTCGTTCCGTACAGGAAAAGGAAACAGCTGATCTAGAAGAAAAAGAGGTCGCGCAAAGCTGCAATCGGAACTGCGCCTTGCGCCTGACAACATGTACTCTGCGTTTTATTAAGTTTTAGCAGTATGTTTTGGGATGAGAAACTAGAAACAATGGAAAAATTTCCCGGAAGATACAAACAATACGTGCACAAAATTTTGGGGTACTTTAATTACTGAAAAATTTATGATGGCAGTGAATTATTTACGCCAGTAACTCATCCGCTTTTCTTTAATGGCATCAATATTTTGAAAACAGTCAAGCCCCTTTCAATGAGTTATGAGCAAAGAGCCTCTTGACGTACAAACTTCCAACGAACTTCTACCAAGTGATATACAGGGTATTAGAGAATGACGTTTCAAAATTTTGGGAGATTGTAGGAAATAAAATTTTGAAAGTTATGATATTTAGCGCGAACTTCAATACGAGATACTTTTAATGGTTTCCGCAATGAAATTCTGTCTCGAAATCTGGCTGAAAACCCAAAGAGATTCTGGTTGTATGTAAAGTACTCCACTAGCAACACGCAATCACTACGCATAACAATGGTGATGTTATTTATGACAAATGGTTCAAATGGCTCTGAGCACTATGGGACTTAACTTCTGAGGTCATCAGTCCCCTTGCACTTAGAACTACTGAAACCTAACTAACCTAAAGACATTACACACATCCATGCGCGAGGCAAGATTCGAACCTGCGACCGTAGCAGTCGCGTGGTTCCGGACTGACGCGCCTAGAACCGCTCGGCCACCGCCGCCGGCTATTTATGATAGTGTCAGAGTTACCAAACATAGTTTTCCGAAATTCCTTGACGAAAGAAGACGAAGTAAATACTCCAGAATTCGAATCAAGAACAACCGCCAACACGAGTAGCTTAGAAGTAGATATCCTCGGTGTACCGAAGCGGCTTAAAACACTTAAGGAAGGCGAAGGCTTCCGGTCCAGACTGTATACCAGTCACGTTCCTTTAAGAGAATACTGATACAGTAGCTCTATACTTCGGAATAATTTCCAACAATCGCTCGACGAAAGACATAACAGAAGCTTGGAAAGTTTACCAGAGTCAAAATATCCAAGAAAGGAAACAGGAGTAATCCGATGAATTACAGACACATATCGCTAACGTCAATTTGCAGTAGAATTTTGGAACATACACCGTGCTCGAATATTATGAATCACCTGGAACAAGACGATTTATTGACAAATAGCCAACACGTATTCAGTAAATATCGTTCTTGTGAAACACAACTAGCTCTTCTCATGAAATAATGAGTGCTATCGACAGGGGACCTCAAATCGATTACATGTTTTTGGATTTCGAGAAGGCCTTTCACACCATTCCTCATAAGCGACTTCTAATTAACTGCGTGCCTATGGAGTATCATGTCAGTTGTGTGAATGGATTCGTGATTTCATATCAGAAATATCACACTTCATAATAACTGACGGGAAGTCATCGAATAAAACGGAAGTAATATCTGGTGTGTCCCCAAGAAAGTGTTATAGGCCCTCTGCTGTTCCTGATCTACATAGACGATTTAGCAGACAATCTGAGCAGCCTTCTTAAATTGTCTGCAGATGATGCTGTCATTTACTGTCATGTAAAGTCATCAGATGATCAAAACTAATTGCAAAATGATTTAGGTAAGGTGTCTGTCTGGTGCAGACACTGTCAGTTGACTCTAAACCATGAAAAGTATGATGTCATCCACATGAGCACTAAAAAGAATCCGCTACATTTCAATTACACGATAAATCACACAAACCTAAAGGCTGTAAATTTAACTAAATATTTACGGATTACAATTACGATTAACTTAAATTGGAAGGATCACGAAAGTAATGTTATGGGGAAAGCAAACCATAGACTGTAATTGATTGGATGAACACTTGGAAAATGTAACAGGTCTACTACAGAGACTGCTTACACCACGCTTGTCCGTCCTTTTCTGTAGTCCTGCTGTGCGCTGTGGGATTCGCATCAGATAGGATTGACGGAGGACATCGAAAAAGTTCAAAGAAGGGCCGCTCGTTTTGTACTATCGCGAAATAGGGAGGAGAGCACTATGGACATGATACAAAGGATTTTTCGTTGCTGTAGGACCTTCTCATGAATTTTTTCCAACTTTCTGCTCAGTGTGTGAAAATATTTTGCTTGCGCCCATCTACATAGGAAGAAATGATCATCATAATAAAACAAGATAAATCAGAGCTGCACGGAAAGATTTAAGTATTCGTTTTTCCAGCGCTCTGTTCGAGAGTGGAGCGGTAGGAAGTAGCTTCAAGGTGCTTCGATGAATCCTCTGCTAGGCATTTAATTGTGAATTGCACTGAATGTATATGTAAATGAGTACACAAGGGACTTGGCATAACCACAGAGGAAAAAAGTCAAGTCGCAGGAGCGCGCAGCCCAAGGGACTGGGCATTCCCTTCCAGTTACTTTCGCCTGAAGTTATCCGTGAGATACGCCTTGGCCCTACGATCAAAGTGCGCTGGAGAGCCATCATTCTGAAACCACAAATGAGAGCGCAGTTGTAAGAGAACGTTCTCTAGTTCAGACAAGGCAATGTATAGAAAATTCAAACACCATGTACTATTCAAACTTTTTGGTTAGATGCGTGGTCCAGTAAAAATTACAGCCCAAATGTTCATTGAGAATCTCGCCTGGTAACTTCTCAGGCAGTGCGCATATTTTCAATAACGCAGTGGTGGCTGTAGAAACTTCATTTCACATTTCCGGCTACAGGTTTCTTGTACCAAAACGTTTAAAATTTCATCCTCTACGACCTCACAATGTTTAAAGCGACTTTCCCTGACACCATGTAAAATGTCCTCAACCCAGTATATTTCATCTTTCCCACTGCTGGATATGGACACCGGTATCTATAATAGCTGAAAACTGGCTTACTTGAGCTACTTACAGAATGCTTACAATGTTTTGCATTGCTAAGTATCCCTTTTATCAACACGAATGTTTCACAAGTGAAATATATCTCCACGACCAGCTTTCGAGCTTTTACTTACTTACCTGCACGAATGCCTAAGATCCATGAAGTCGTTATTTTGGCTAAAATGAACAGGACAACGGATATATTCTTACGGCGTTGTTACCTATTCTAATAGTTCTGACTGGTATGATCGTCGGTCGCGGGGAGTTCTGATTGGTACTTCTTGTCAGCCATGGGGAACGCTGAGACATTTTATGTAGTCCAGTTAATTAAATATTGTGAAAATAAAAATGTACTATCAATCACTTAATATAATGGCATGCTCCGTGAATGTGTGAGATGCATTTTCCTATGAAAAGATAAAATAAACAACTCGGTTCCCTGGGTCTTTAATCCTGCGAATTGTGGAAATAAAAAAAAATGGTATGCATGGTGAGAGGTATCAATGAAATTACACGTCTTCCAGGACTAAAATAAGGGTTTCGTGGTTGGAAATTACCATTTCGTTTTTCCTTGCTTGCTATTTTGTGGCCACAAATATAAGATTCAGCAGGGAAGGCGTTCCTCAAATGTACTCTTCTAAAAAAAAAAGTAAATACGCTGTACGTGTTAAAATGAAAAGTCACCAGACCAAAGATCAGTGATTACCATCACCACTTAGCGTGCGTTGGAACCAACTCACAGAACGTGTACTCCGAGTACGGCAAGATCGCCCCATCAATCTCAATGCCACTAACGTTTGTGGGCGCTATAAAAACGGTCTGGTCTCGTCCGCTGTGCCACGGACTGGCGATCTCGGCAACATTCCACGTGAACGCAACGCTGATGGGAAGCTACATTAAGATTGCATTGACGTCAGCGGGGCGAGATACTTGGCTGCAGCCACGTTATGTGCAGGGAATGGAAAATCTTACTGCGAGCAAAGGAGGCTGGGAGGAGATCGGTCGAGTGCACGCCGTCAGTGCGTGCTGGACTAAAGTTATAGCCACCCTTCTTGCCCTCAAGCGGCGCCCAGGTCGCATATTTATTTTGTAGAGTTTACATTTGTGCCATGTATTATATTACACATACACCTCGTACAAATTGGCGTGGAAAACTTAAGAATAAAAGTAACTTTCGCATAATGTGTCGCTGCCAAGTAACATAGTTCGATGGAATTTTGACCATGCATAGGAAGAACTGCTACAGTATAGTACAGAAGGTAACTGAAAGAAATACTACACTGAGGAGTACAGAAATAATTCTTTTATTCAGAGACAATAATTACACTGAAGTCGCAGCGATTCAGGATGATCGCATGGACATCACAAAAGGCAGCACATGCTTCCGGGCTGAAGTGCCTAGAACCGCTCGGCCACAGCGGCCGGCTGCTGTTGACAACTGCCGGACGGTAGTTGGTACATGTGGGCGCTCTGTAAGACAAGTACGTTTGTCCAATGCATAACATAAGTGCTCGATGGGATATAAGTCGCGGAACCGGACAGCTCAGTCCATTCACCAAATATCCTCTCGTCCCAAGAGATCCTCCACCTGCGATGCAGTCGCGCATGTCATCAATAGAAATAAAGTCACGGCCGAATGCACTCTTGAAAAGACGCACAAGGAGCAGGAGTACAGAGTCACAGTAATGTTGACCGGTAAGTGTGCCATGTTCAGGGATTTGGAGATCAATGAACAGACGCCTCCCCACACCGTGACACCTGCGCCACCAAAACGATCATGTTCGACAGTGCTAGACGCCTCCTATACGGAACACGTATTGCAACCAGGGGCATTGGCAAATACGATCGATTAGGTCATCCAAGTGAGTGGGGAAGCGTTGTGTTGCACCGGCGTACTGACCTCCAAATCTTTGAACACAGTACAATCACCCGTCCACGTTATTGTGATATCGTACTCCTACCGCAAGTGCGCCTTTTCAGAGGTGCAATCCCTGCCTTAATTTCTACAGATGACAATGCGCGACCAAATCGAAATGGACAGGTAGAGATCTTGGAGCAAGAGGAGAATATTCGGTTAATGGATTGGTCTGCCCGTTCGTCCCCAACTTAAATCCCATCGAGCATATGCGTTGGGGAGACGTCTAGCAGCACGTGTACATGCGCCAACGGCCATCCCGCATTTAGTTGTCAGCCGCGCTGGTGGAGGAATGGAACGCCCTACCACAAGAACTCCTTACCAACCTTGTGGCCGCACAGGAGCACACGCAGAGCATATACAGCCGTCCATGTTGATCACACATCCAATTAATCACCATGTCCTGCCTTTTGTAATGTCCAGCGGACCATCACGAATCACGGTAAGTGTAATTATTGCCTCTGAATACGAGGGGCGTTTGAAACGTCCGTGTAAAAACAAAAGCTACTTATTTGTTTGGGGGTAAACCTTTATTATTTTTCTACACAGTCTCCTTTTAGACTTACACACTTCGTCCAACGCTTTTCTAATTTGTTGATGCCTTCCGAAATTCAGGAATTGTCCAAGTCAGCAAAATAGCCATTAGTTACTGCAAACACCTCCCCGTTTGAATAAAATCTTTGTCCCGCCAGCCATTTCTTCAAATTGGGGAACAAATAGTAGCCCGAGGGAGCCAAGTCTGGAGAATAGAAGGGATGAGAAACGAGTTGGAATCCTACTTCCATTAATTTTGAGACCACAGATGCTGAGGTGTGTGCTGGTGCATTGTCGTGATGGGAAAGGACTTTTTTGCAGTCTAATCGCCGGCGTTTTCCTTGCAGCTCGGTTTTCAAACGGTCCAATAACGATGAATAATATGCATCTGTAATAGTTTTACCCTTTTCCAGGTAGTCGATGAGGATTATCCCTTGCGAATCCCAAAAGACAGTCGCCTTTTTTTCTGCAGATTCTCCCTTGGTAACCAATTGTTTAGATTGTTGTTTGGTCTTAAGAGTATAGCAATGTATCCACGTTTCATCCACGGTGATGAAACGACGCTTAAAGTCCTGCGGATTCCTCCTGAACAGCTGCAAACCATCCTTGCAACACTTCACATGATTCCGTTTTTGGTCAAGCGTGAGCAATCGCGGAACCCATCTTGCGGATAGCTTTCTCATGATCAAATGTTTATGCAAAATATTATGTACCCGTTCATTCGAGATGCCCACAGCACTAGCAATCTCACGCACCTTAACTCTTCTGTCATTCATCACCATATCATGGATTTTATCAATGATTTCTGGAGTCGTAACCTCCACAGGACGTCCAGAACGTTCAGCATCACTTGTGCCCATATGACCACTCCGAAAATTTTGAAACCACTTATAAACTGTTCTAATCGAAGGTGCAGAGTCACCGTAATGTTTATCAAGCTTCTCTTTAGTCTCCTGAGGCGTTTTGCCTTTCGTAAAGTAGTGTTTAATCACCACACGAAATTCTTTTTCGTCCATTTTTTGACAATCACTCGACTTCCTTGATTCACGCGAATGCCAAACACAAAGAAATAGACCAATATGGCTGAAACTTGGTGTGCGTTCTTTCCAAAGATGCTACTAACTAAACATGACCTCGATACGCGTCTGTGGTGTCATCTCTAGGACTTTGCACGGACTTTTCAAACGCCCTTCCTAAATGTGTTATTTCTGTACGTCTCATTGCGTATTTCTTTCAGGTACTTTCTGTATTCCACTGTATGTGCACGGTCCAAGTTTCATCGAGCTATGTTATTTCGCAGTGGCACATCATGCGAAAATTACTTTAGTTCGTAAGTTTTGCACACCAGTGTATAATTGTCTGTCATGTAATACTATTTCTGTCTAGGCGCTTACAGAAATAGCTACTTTTTTATGTAAACTGGTAATTCCTTCCTTACGTCGAGATTGTACGAAATATTAGTAAGGAGAATTGCTCCGTAGCTAAGAGCACTCGCCAGCGTTTCAAATGTTTTACAATTTTTATTACCTTTAACTTTTATTTATCCTGATTTGGCGAAAGGATTCTTTACTTTCATATTTCTGCTGCTACCTCAATCTGTATATGACGTTACCCAGACACGCCATCCAAATTTCTTGCAGTTCTGCGTTTCTGTTCTAGTCATTTGTGGTATGCCTCCTTGCATTCGTTGTCAATCTCATTGTTACAGCATCGATATTTCCTTCTGCTCGATTCATGTGTCGCATTTTTTATTTTTTCCTGTCAGCAATTAAAGAAAAAAAAAAGGTTCAAATGGCTCTGAGCACTATGCGACTTAGCTTCTGAGGTCATCAGTCGCCTAGAACTTAGAACTAATTAAACCTAACTAACCTAAGAACATCACACACATCCATGCCCGAGGCAGGATTCGAACCTGCGACTGTAGCGGTCGCTTGGTTCCAGACTGTAGCGCCTAGAACCGCACGGCCACTTGGCCGGCTGTCAGGAATCAAATTTAATAATTCCTGCATTCTCAATGGATTTCTGCTGGGCCTTGTCCTTTTGCCTAGTTTTTTCCCCTGCGGCCTTACTACTTCATCCCTCAAAGCTATCCAATTCCTCTTCTATTGTCCCCCCCCCCCTCCCCCGTTTCAGTAGTTGCCTTATGATCTGTGACACTCTCGACAATCTCTGTCTGTTTCATCTTATCCAGGTCCCATCTCTTTAATAGCCATTTTTTTCTGCTTTTAGGTTGCATTTTATAGCCAATAAATTAAAGCCCTGGAAAAACTTTATAATTTATAACGTGGTTTCTAAATATTTGTTAGCATTAAGTACTGTATTTGAAAATTTCTATTGTCTCCATATCTCTTCCACCTATATAATTTTTTTTTTCATGTTTCTTAGGCCTAGTGACTGCGATAGCTAAATCATGCAAAACTCTCCAGACAGCTTCTCCTTTAGATCATTTCCCCCGGTGCATGTTCTACTATTCTTCCTTCTTTCTTTTCCTACTACTGAATTCCAGTGCTCCATCATATTAAATTTTTATCCCTCTTAATGTATCGAATAATTTCTCTTACATCAAAGGGAGGTACATACTGGTACCTAAACCATAGCATTGAAACGAAAGCAACTGCAAATATTAAAACTTTGCAGCAAAGGAAGATAAGATTTTTAATACGGAACTTTGTGTTTCGTTCAGTAATATAATAGCAATAAACGGAGAAATATATAAAATAACTTGATACATTTTTGAGAGTCATAAATTAAATTAATGGATCCAAAATTCGTTATGCAAGCAGAAAGTAAATTTTAGAAACGTAAACTGCCTCAAGTTAACTACTTAAGCAAAGCTCAACAATATATACCGGGAAAGAAAGAAGAGAGAATGATGAACGAAGTGGCGAGAGAACTCGGAATAGTAGTCTCACGGTTATATGGACAGTCGCCGAACAAACGGTCACGTTTTAATTTTTTTCTGCGCATAAAGACAGGGAAACTCCATACACCGTTGCGCATATAGCGCTCTACAGATATACTATCTCGAATAAAAAGAGCTTCAGTCGGATGAGACATCACGAAAAACTGCAGATGATTCAGGACCTGGTGACTGAACTTTTTTTCCAACGCTTGGTGTGATTCAGAGAGTTGAGTATATTATAATCAGTAAACCGTAGAACTACTTAAACCTAACTAACCTAAGGACATCACACACATCCATTCCCGAGGCAGGATTCGAACCTGCGACCGTAGCGGTCGCGCGGTTCCAGACTGAAGCGCCTAGAACCGCTCGGCCACTTCGGCCGGCGGACATGGGAAGCCTGCGAGCGTTTCTTCAGCTGATGCGGCGACGTCGGGGCGGCAGCGACAGCGAGGTTGGTTTTTTCCCCGCCCCGGCGGTGCGGCTGGGCACGTCGCGTTTCGAAATGCCGGAGGAAGCGGCGAACCCCGGCGGCACGAGATGACGTCAAGGGAAGGGCTGGGGCGTAACTGAAAACCGAGCCGCGGGCTGGCACGCGAGGCGCTTCCTGTGATAACCGAGGGCGTGCGCGCCCTGCCAGGGCAACCAAAGCCGACGCCGCCGCACTCTTCACAATGCCCGACTCGCACCGTTCTGATGTACTGCAGATTTTCTCACGTGGAATAGTGAACGCAAAGGACCAAGGTAGCTGAGGTATTTCTACTGTCCCAAAAAGCATTTTACTCACCTACACTTGTTTTCGGAAGACCCATCGTACGAAGTATCAGGGGAAACTTGTGGCTCGGTTGAGCATTTCTTGGTAGGGAGATAACAGAATTTTGTGACCAGACGAAACTACAATCGTCCGCCCACAGCTGTGGGTTCTCTGAGAGTACTGGGTTGACTGTTGAGGCTGAGGTCACAAACTGGAGAGATCTTGCATGCTCGACACTATATTGGCCTCAACACGAGGGCTGTGCTATACTGAGAGGGAGAGCGTGTCTTTTGGAGTGTCTCCCACTGGTTTTGTTGCGGATTCCAGAGAGCCCTTGCTAACACCCGTGGTATCAATTCGCGTTGTCGACTTCGGTTTGGCACCGCGATGTCTGGGCGATAGCACACAGCATGTTATCTTGGATGAAGAGTCATTGACATATCTAGACGTAACCTCAGGTGTGCCCCAAAAGCGTATGTTGAGAGCCTACCTGTCCGTGGGATATATGAATGACTTGGCAGCAAACGTTAATAGAAACCTGGGACTATTTGCAGATGATGCAATTGCCTGTAATGCTGTGTAATCCAAGAAGATCTGCACAAATGTTCAGTCAAATATTGATAAGATTTCGAATTAGTGCAAAGATTGGCAACTTATTTTAAACGTTCAGAAATGTGTAAGGTGAGACGTGGGAACTTCCTTATTCGAAACGCGGATGTTACTTATAGTTATGAGAGGATGAGCACATTCGAAAGGGCGGGCCCTAATGTTATTTTTCTGGTTAGGTGCGTGCAGGTCGTGTTAATGATCGACAGTTGCTTGTTATGTGGGTGGGCACGTTAATGGGTACCGACAATGTGCAGAAAAAGTAATCAGGGCCTTCGTTAACCACCAGGACACCCGATAAAGCCGAACCTCACGATTTTGAATTCCCTTAGGTGATCTGCACGCAAACATACAGTTGTTCCAATAATTCCTTGTCGCACAGTGAGACGATTTCTTCATGACGACTTGAAATTTCATCCACGAAAACTGGCAGTGGTGCACACATTTCGTTCGCGCGCCGGTCGAAAACCTGCCTCATGGCGTCCAGCGGCGAGGCACATTTTTATTTGTCGAGATATTGTGATGTTGGAGTGGCACAAACCCCCGAGTACTTCATGAGTGACTCCTGCTTACAGAAACTCGTGGCTGTTTGGTGCGTATTATGCAAAATTGGCATTATTCACCCATGGTTTCACGAAGAGAACGCCCAGAAAATTGAAGAATTTCTTCTTCCCGAACTTGAATAAATAGACGTGGGCGATGTCTGTATCACTTCTTTGAGCGGTAATCTTCAGTGGCCAGCACGCTCACCAGATTTTGCACCCCGCGAATTTTTGTTGCGGGGCTGTCTTAAATGCTTGGAGCATACCAATCGTCCACGGACCCTGGATGAGCTATGGAACAATATTCGTGTTGCTATTGCAAACAGAGACAGAGAAATGCTGCACAATGTGGACCGAAACTTCCGATTTCGATTCTCCAAACGTACTGAGCGGAACGGAGGCCACAATCGTGATATCATATTCAAAACCTAATGAAATAACACTTTAAATGCACCTCTATGTAAAGAAAAGAGAGTTAAACTCATATCTTCAATACTTTGTTTCACTACTTTTTTAAAAATAAGGAAGTTCCTGCACCGCACTCTGTATTATGGTGCACATGACAAAACGAAAAAAATCGAGTCACAATTGCAATCGGGCAACTTCTACAAATACCTGCGTATAATAATTTTTGGGAAAATGATATGGAACGATCACATGAGCTCGTAGTAGACAAACGAGGATGGCGGAATTCGGTTCATTTACAGAATAATAGGAAAATGCATTCAGTCAGCGAAGGAGATTGCTTCCAATACACTCGTGTGACTCATCCTAGAATATTACTGTAAGTATGTGACACAAGTAAAAAGTGAGACTAACATGGAACACTGGACGTATACGAGGGTGGTTTGAAAAGTTCTCGGAACGGAATAGAAAAAAAGTACTTACAACACTGAAACTTTATTTTATTTTTCAATCCAGTCTCCTTGTAGATTAATGCACTTGGCCCAACGTTGTTCCGGTGCCTTGATCCCATCTCGAAAATGAGTTTCCTCCACGCCTGCAAAATAGTTGGCAACTCCTGCTATCAATTCTTCGTTTGAAGTGAATCTTCGTCCACCAAGAAAAATTTTCAGTTTTGGAAGGAGATGAAAGTATGACGGAGCCATATCAGCCGAATAAGGCGGATGTGGCAACAATTCATACCTTAGTTCGCGTAATTTTTCCATGGCGACTGCACATGTGTGCGGGCGCTCGTTGTCTTGATGGTAGATGACTTTCTTTCTTGCTAAACCTGGCCTTTTTTCGCGTATCTTTGTTGCAGTTTGTCCAGGAGGTTAGCACAGTATTCTCCAGTAATCGTTTGCCCAGTGTTACGGTATGTCCATACTCATGCGTTTTTGATCCAGCGTCAAGAGTCGCGGCACGCATCTTACAGATAATTTTTTCATTTCTAATTCTTCAGTTAACTGTCAACAATCTTCCCTGGGTATGGCAGGGCAGAAGTGATACCCTAAAATTCTATAACACATGTTACACACGATTTGCAAACATTTCGAATCCGTCCTAGTTACCCACTCGTGATATCAGTAAACCGTGTTCCATATAATTCATCCACGGCAAGGTTAATTTTGTCGTATGTTCTTGACGGTTACTCTTGCAGTTCGTTAAAAAAATCGCAATTGTGCAACGTAACTTCCGAGAATGTATCGGACGGACCAGTGTCTTCCAAAACAACTGAACTATAGTCACATGAGGCACAGCCATCGTCAAGACGCAGAGAAACTCCTGCGATTTATGTGACAAGGTTCTGCGGCTTTCACCTTATCATGCGCATGATGTATCCACAGCGAGTACTGGGATGAGGTGATTATCTGATCATCTTGCAGCATTCGGAAATGGGCAGCATCTGTATTACGAACGGCTGAGACTGTGCAGGGCGCACGGCTCCGATAGCAGGTTGCCTATCAAACGGCTTTCAGAGATGACAGAAATTTAATATTCAGTGTTTCACTTCATTACAGACCGAATTTAAAAATGTAAAATGCTATCATAATCTACTCATTAAGAAAGTGAATCGTGCCAGGTTTAACACAATAAGTCGACTATTAATGCAACAACCTGTGTATATGTCTTGTGCCAGCGAAACTCACGGCTCGCAAATTACCCATAATTTGTGAATGATAACTTTCAGCGACTTCCAACAGACTTCACACTTTATTTTAAATCCTCCTCCATACATAGTAATGAAAGGAATGAAATGAAGTGATTGTATGGCATTGATGGCCAGGAGTTGGAAGTTCGGCCAACGAGTCTTTTAGTTGACGCCACAATGGCCGTCTCGCGTATCTGTGACGGTGAAGAAATGATGATGAGGACAACACGACACGCAGTCTCCGAGCGGAAAAAATCTCCGACCGGACCGCGAATCAAACCCGGGACCGCTCCATGGCAGTCAGACGCGCTGACCACTCAGCAAAGGCGGCGGCCGTAACGAAAGGAGAAATGTTATCGCTTAGCACATTTTCGCTGTTCATACAGTAAAACTTTAGCATCAGGCACGACGTTTTAATGTACTATTGTTTTATTACTAAATCTATTCGGAACACAAATTGCAGACAGTAGCCACGTACAACACTGAATGTACTTGCAGAACCATGTCACAGTCCGACAAACAGATAGGGAGACATGATTTCTGTACATGAGAGTTCGATTTTTTTTTAAAGACCTGAGTTATTTTTCTTTTTTTGGGGGGGGGGGGGTGGGGGGGGTGGGGAGGTGCGGCTGCAGGTTACTGGTTCTTAATAATCTGCCAATGCCAAACACAAACCACGACCTTAAACAAATTTTTATTGTTTTTATTGTTTCGAAAGACTCCGGTAGCAGCAATGAATGGCAAGAGAGCTGTAAAAGCATCGGAAGAAAACACTTCTCACTGCATCACAATTACAATTCTCGGTTCATAAAAGTGGCGCACTAACTTTGATCTACATAGGCTCCTCACGTCAGATAGCTATAATTGCAGTCCGCATGATACATATAAAAAGACAGGAATTCCCTACATCGTTGTGAATCACGGTTCCCTTTATGCTATTCGCCATGATGATGTTGGCGAACGCTTTCTTCATTGTTAAATAAATGTTTCTTCTGACTGTGTGTGCAGTGTCACAGCGGCCAAACACGACGAAAGTTAACCAACAAAGTGGGCAGATTTTCTACAGTCAAACGTGACCTGAACAGCAATCGTTCCAATTATGCAACGAATATCTAAAATTACCTCTTTTCTGACACAAGCTCCCTTAAATTCCATATGACCTTATGAAAAATAAAGAAGGAAAGAGAGAAACCGATAATAAATCGCATCGTGAAAACCCGTTTTGTCTATTATACTGTACTATACGATGTTCTGGAAACACTGAACCGTTCGCTTAGCAAATAGGTGTGAAAGTACTGGCCAAAGCAGGATTTCTAAGCTCATGCCATGTTGCCCATGCGAATATTGCAACTGCTATGAACAACTTATCAGCTCCCTCTGATTACTTCCATCCACCCCGCAATCACAGCTCTGGAAACAGGTTGCAGAAAAGGTTACAAGAAGCCTGATTCCTCTTTAGATAAGAAGCATTATTAATGTTATGTAAAAGAACTGGCCGCCGTGAAATCCGTCGCAGCACTCTCCTTCTGCAACCATCCAACAGTTTCCTCTTGCTAACACACTCCGCTCTCTTCTGTGCGAGTAGGATGTGCAGGGGTCGCACGAAAATATGGGAACGCCGCGAGAAATGCACGCTTGAAGACAAATGCAGATGCTCAAAACAGTGTTCCGTGTAAATGCATTGTGTCGGAGCTTAGTGAAGGGCAAACTATTAGTGCGTATATGGTGGATGCTTCCGCAACCAAGGGAACCGGACTGTTTGCTCTTTCCAAAGGCACCGTATCGAAGATCCATACTGCTCTTTCCAAAGGCACCGTATCGAAGATCCATACTGTATAAAAACATCAGCCGCAAAGTCACACAGCGAACAAAAGTATCCATTGAGTTATTATGACAGACGGTCATTGAAGTGAATTGTGATGAAAAATAAGAGGACGACAGCTGTAAAACTAAAAGTCGCACCTACGAACCATTTCAGCGCCAAAATAAACACGAAGGGAACTCTATAATCAAGGAATTCCAGGGTTAACTGGAATTCCAAGACCATTAATCATTTATGCAAATAACCGTAACTGGAAAACGTGGTGCCGAAACCTTAAAACCTGGTCTATGCGGCAATGGATAGAAGTCATTTGGTCGGATGAGTCTTGTTTCACACTGTTTCCAACATATGGCCGCGTTTATGTCCCAAAAGTGAAACATGGTGGGTGTTCGGTGATCATTTAGCAGCAATAGTGAATTATTCCATGGGTCTCATGGTTACTCTGCAAGGTCGTATTACTGCCTTATGTGACCATTTTAGCTGATGTGACGCATCCAGTGGTATACCGTTTGTTCGCCAATGGTGATGTGCGCTCCAAGACAAGCACTATGGGACTTAACTTCTAAGGTCATCAGTCCCCTAGAACTTAGAACTACTTAAACCTAACTAACCTAACGACATCACACACAACCATGCCCGAGGCAGGATTCGAACCTGCGACCGTAGCGGTTCCAGACTATAGCGCCTAGAACCGCTCGGCCACCTCGACCGGAGACAACAGAGAGTTCCTGAACACACAGGTCGTATCGTGCAGAGCTGGTGAGCACGAGAATGAATAGTCGCACTGAAGATACCCTCAAATCCATGGGGTTGTACTTTTAGCACAACGAACATAAGAGTTTCATACCAACAGATCGCAGAGACAGTGACCTTAGTGCAATGACTGCAGAACGAGTGTGACGAGGTGAACTCAGGAGAAGAGTTTGGCATAATGAGTAGGTGCAGGTCCCTCTGAAACGACTACAAGGCATGAAGTTCGTAGGATGGTTCGACTGGACCTAACGAACAGACGGAGGACAACAGCTGATAACTAGACACAGGTTACAAGCAGAGCGTCCGTCGGGAACAGATTGCTTGGAGCTTCGTCGAGATCGCGACTTGCCATGCGCCGTTTACCACTGGTATACCACAGACAACAGAGTTTCATTAGGTACTGCCAGAGTCAGCTGGGACAATGATTGGGATTCTGTGGTGTCAGCGACGGATCTCATTTCTGTTTGTAGTAGCCAGATCTACGCTAATGTGTCCGTAGACGACCTGGTCTTGAAGAATATACGTGTCTTTGACAGTTCCCCTTAAGTCCCCTGATTTATAGAGCAAAGCGGATGACATTATCATGATGGAAAGATATGTACGTTCGCATGCGTCTCTATCCAGCAATATAAATAAACTGGCACAGCATGTGTTGCAAGTATGGCAATAAATTCGTCAAGATAGCATATAGAGACTGCCTTTATGTCCGTGGTGGTCCCATCTCATACTGATATTGATTACTGACCCAAGCTATGAATGGAAGGAACCTTTATTCATTTAATACCCGTTATGTGATGAACATCTCTACAAGGTTTTAACCGTTGCTTCGTGGTGTAAAAAATATAAATTTACGCCAATGTGTATTTATATACGAGTCGGAGCACCACGAAGGACTTACGTAAACTGGTCACAAATTGACATTCATAAAGGTATCGACCGGCTGATGGATGCATGTGACGCTGCAGCGCAATTTCATCGCGCAAGTCGCAAGGATAGTAAACAGGTGACATGCCGACACCAGGGCATAAAGTCTTTGTGGATCGCAATCCGCATATTCAGTTGAACAGCAATTGTACCTTGCATACAGGAGCGTGAAAAATAAAAGCTGATTTGAGATAGGATGTGTTGTTGGGCTCAAAGAAGCCGGTTGCAGTAATCGGCGAATCACTCGATATTTGATTAGGGACGATGCCACTATTCGATGATGTTGGCAGGAATGGGTGAACAATGGCCCAACACAGCGTCAAGAAGGAAGGGTCGACGTAGAGAGACGACAGAACGTGAGGACCAAGAAACCGTCAGAGAGGCACTCAGAGCCCCGGCCGGATTCATCATTATAATCGATCCGGCGTGCAACTGGTGCTTCAGTGACCATATGGACCATTAATAGGCGGCTCACAGAAAGGGGGTAGAACTCAGGCCGCCCCTTGCACCTTTGTACACCAATAGGCTCGTTTGCAGTGGTGCCCGGCACATTAGGCCTGGAATCACACTGATTGGAGTACATTTTCAGCGGTGAGTACGTCTTCAACGGTGAGTCCCGTTACGAACTGAGTCCCGATGACCAGAGAATACGTTTCTGGAGACGCCCTGGAGAGAGGTGGGATGGCAACTTGACTGTCGCCCTTCATATGAGCCGACAACTAGTAGTGCTGGTTTGGGGTGCCATTCCATTTCATAACAGGATCCCTTTGGTTGTCATCAGCAGCACCCTTACAGCACGCGGTACCTCGACGATATTCTACGCCTTGTTTCGTTTCCTTTTAGGCAAGTCATCCTGGGCTTACATTTCAGTAGGAAACGCCCGCTCGCATACGGTGAAAGTTTCTACTGCTTGTCTTCGTGCTTGCCAAATCCCACCTTGGCGATTAAGGTCGCCAGATCTCTCCCCAATTGAGAACGTCTGGAGCATTATGGGCAGGGCCCACCAACCAGCTCGGAATTCTGCCGATCTAACGCTCAAATTGGAAAGAATTCAGCACTATATGCCTCACGATAACATCCAACATCTCTATCAATCAATGCTAAGCCGAATAAATGCTTGAATAAGGGCCACAGGTGGAACAAAGCAATATTGACTTGTTCAATTCGTGAAGGTCTTTTTCTTGAATAAACCATCAGTTTGTTTGAACACGTACACCACAACCACCGATTTTCTTTCCATTCGGATCATTCCTTCGTGGTGCGTCGTTTTTATTGTCTTAGAGCAGTGGTTCCCAACCTGCGGATAATTATCCCCTGAGTGGTACAATGAAATTTTCTGAGGGATAAAAACTAAACGATTCGATTCTGTTTCAGTCATGAAACTAAATTACTTTAAAAAGATCATTATTATTATCACAACTTTGTAAGACTCTAGTACTGATTATGTAAGTTATCAATAATCCCTTTTTATCAATTAGTAGCATTAATGCGGTTGAGGTTACAGGTTCATCACATAATACACCCATACGTTGTGCTTTGTCCCGTACTTCGTTGATGATAAAGAGTGAGACATATACGTAACAAATGCTAAGTATCCCAAGAAAATGTTTTCTCCAAGAAGTAGATAATACCTGCAATACCAGGTCTGTTCAAAAAATTTCGGAACTTCGTCCACAAAATTTTTCTACTGTTGCCTTTTAATTATTGTGTATGCTCTTCTAAATATGACTACTGACACACCGCTCTCAAAGCCGTTTCCATTTCCGTTAGCAGTCTTGGTACGCTTCTTACTGGATTGCGCGAAGCGCCATCTGCGAATTTTCTTTCATCTCGTTTATCGTTGCAAATTTTCGTCCTTTCAACAGGAGTTTCAACTTTGGATATTAAAAAAAGTCCGCAGGGACCAGATGTGGAGAGTACGTGGATGAGGTAGCACAGTGATTTCATTTTTTGTGCAACAGTCACGCATCAGCAAGGATGAATGTGAGGATGCGTTATCGTGATGCAAGAGCCACGAATTGTCTCGCCACATTTCAGGCCATTTCCTTCTGGTATTTTCTCGCAGGTGTCGCAACACGTCCCGATACTATCGTCGATTAACAGCTTGTCCCTGCGGCACGAATTCATGACGAAGTAATCCTTCAAAGTCAAAGAAAACTACCAGCATGGCTTTGACATTTGACCTGACCTGACGATCTTTTTTTGGACTCGGAGAACCTTTCTCGACACACTGTGAAGATTGAGCCTAGGTCTCAACACCATAACCGTAGACTCACGTCTCGTCACCAGTTATGATACTCTTAAGCAACATCTCGTACTCATTTGCGCGATCCAAAAGCTCGTCACAGACTGCAAACCGAAGGTCTTTCTGATCTTGACTCACGAGCGGTGGGACGAACTTGGTGGCAACAAGATGCAACCCAAGATGCTGTGTCAGGATTTCGTGACATGATCCCACTGAAATGTTACATTCTTCTCCAATCTCTCGGACAGTCAGCCTTCAATTGTCACGTAAATGTTTTCTTGGGTTTCACGCAAAATTTAATGCACACGCGTTGCTTCTCTGACTCTGCTATTTCGAAATTAGCAAACTGTGCGGCACAACTTTCTACTGGGCACAGCACTGAACAATAACCAACAGACTTACAACATTGAAAGTTACGGTAGTTATACATTGAACACAGGCGTGTGCAGAGATACCAACCGCATTTCGTTCCAACAAACCATTGGCACGAAATTACGAATGTGCTGGAATTTTCTGAACAGACCTCGTAGTCCAGAAATTGCTTCATTACTCGCATCGAAACATATAAATGAATTAACTGACTGAACGAGACAACACTAACTATATATGGGCTATTACAGTGCTGTACGCATTATTATTATTACTATTAATAGCTGTGGTTGGAGACAAAGCATTAACAGCCTGAAGGCTTCCAATTTCTGTCAGTCCAGAAGTAAGGAATGTAGCAATGAAGCGATTTACGAACATTTAGTATAATGTACCCATTTTAACTTGGTTGCAGGTCAAGCTAGTGCCGTAATGGAGAGTAGTAATGCAGGGGAAGTATGTTTTGTAACAAGTGTTTAACCCCCCCCCCCCCCCCCCCCAACACACACATTAAATATCATTTTTCATTATTTTATAAATACTAGTGTTCCAAAAGAAGAGCCTTTCATTCTACAATTTAATTGGGTGCTACAGTTGGTGATGATGTGAAGGGAGGGCGGGGGTAATAGCTAATCTTTGATTGCACTAAGGGGTAATGAACCAAGAAAGGTTGGGAAGCACTGCCTAAGAGTGCACATCGTTTCATATTTCAGAAACAACGAAGAGAAAGGAGCCCCGTCTAGGCGGCGCGGCGCTTTGAAGTACAGTTACAAATAACACTTCTTAAATATGCAGTGACCCGAATTTTAAGAGTGCCTTTAAAGGCACCTAGTTGAAGACAGTAATTTGTAATAAGCCTCCATTCAAGGGGCCTTAAGTAACGCGTAACGATTATTTTCTCTTTCAAACAACAATTAGTGTGGCCGGTGTAGCGATATTAAGACAGGGGCAACAGTCAGTCAATTAACATGACAATTTACGATGGTCTACTTCGCGGTCAAAATTAATTATTTTTAAATGAAACGTGCTCTTTGGGGTTATAAACGTAATACGAATAAAACGCGCAAAATGGGCATGGCTGGTATAAATGCACACTCTATATAAAGGTTAACTTTACCTACAAAACCATAGCGTACAAGAGTATAATCAAACTGAAGCATAACACATTTCGCATTAAGTTTTATAACTACGAAATAATGTGTGCATTTTTTTTGTCTTCTAAATTAAATAATTACACCGACTACACAATGTTTCGTCAACTTACGAAGAATCGTCTTTAGAAACAAGACAAATAAATGGCATTGACGAAGTGTCTGAAAGATGTCCACACCGATTGTCCATTATTACAAACTGTCCGTAAATTTGAGGAGATGTAAGTTATAATACTGCTTTAGGAAAGGTAAAGGTATCAGAAAGGCATTTCTGACGTTGTGCCTGATAATGGAAGTAAGGCTGACACAAAAATCAAGACACGTTATAGGATTTGTCGACCTAGGAAAAAGTAATCGACAACTTAAAACTGTGCAAGACGTTCGAAATTCTGAGGAAACAGGATCAAGCTACAGGGAATGACGGATAATATACAATATGTACAAGAAGTAAGAGGAAATAATAAGATTGTAAGACAAGAACAAAAAGCGCAGATTAAAAGGGTTGTAGGACAGGGATGTAGTCTTTCGTCCCTACTGTTCAATCTATACGTCGAAGAAGCAGTGACGGAAATCAAAGAAAGTTTCAAGAGTGGGATTAAAATTCAGGGTGAAAAGATATCTACACTAATAGTAGATATGTGAAACAGTCGTGTCTGTCTGTCTGTCTGTCTGAACACGCTTCTCCAAAACTATCGCAAGAATTTTCTGGGGTTTACGCAGGCAACTTGAGCATAGCTTGAGGCATCGTATAGGCTTTAGTTTATCAAAATTGGATCACGAAAGAAAAAAAGAAAGACATCGTGATTGAAAGTTTCATTTAAAATTGTCGTATGTCTCTTTCTCTTTTTGAAGATGCTAATATTCAAAACCACTAGACGAATTTTCATGAGGTTTTCACAGTTAACTTGAGCGTAGCCTGGGCAACGTACAGGCTTTATTTCATCAAAATCGGGTAATGTAAAAAGGTATCGTAATTGAAAGATTTGTCCATACTCATGTTATAAATGCAAAAGTATCTCTATCTATTACATTTTCACGACTAATCTGCTGAACAGATTTCGATGAAACATGGTATGGAGATAGCTTGAACCCTGAGGAAGAAAACAGGCAGCTTTAGGAAGGATGCAGTAAAAGATGCTTATTGATTTGAAGAATATCACGCTAACTTAGGGAAAAATATTTACTCTTTGTAAAAATGCTTTTATTGGTTGATATGTGCTACGTGATACGATTCAAAGTCATGAATACTGTTCTTTTGCAGTCTTCAGTGTGTTTAATCCACACCTCCACACTATTTCTTGCATAGCGTACACGTTGTATAATGCACAGCTACGTCAGCAGCACAATGTAGCTCGTTGAAGCACATGTCCCTCTGTTCGCTCTGTTCGGCAGCAACACTGCACATGCTAATGCTTCGTTGGGACAGCTTGGAAGGGGAGAGAGCGGGGCGCACGTCATGAGCTGTGCTTACTCGAACAGGTAGACAAGTGAGGGCAGCTGATGTTATTGCACGTAAAGTAGCATATTTACCGACATCACTTATCATAATAAGACAACTGCTATGTGAATGCAGCCGCAGGTAACAGCTAATCAATGATAAGCTTTGCTAATGACATTGCTATCCTCAGACAATATGAATAACAGGATCTGTTGGATGGAATGAACGATCTCATGCTTACAGAATATGGACTGAGAGTATACAGGAAAAGACAAATGAGATGTAGCAGAAATGAGACCAGAGAAAACTAACATCAACATTGGTGATCACGAAGGAGACGAAGTTAAGGAATTCTGCTCCCTTGGAACAAAATTACCCTTGGTGGACGAAGCAGGGAGGGCGTAACAAGCAGACTAGCACAGGCAAAGAGGGCATTCCTGGTCAAGAGACGTCTACTGGCATCAAACATATGACGTACTTTGGGAAAGAAATTTCTGAGCACTGCATTGTACGGCAGCAAATTATGGACAGTGGGAAAATTGGAACAGCAAAGAATCGAAGCGTTTGAGATGTGACGCTACAGAAGAACGCCGAAAATTAGGTGGACTGATAAAGTAAAAAATTAGGAATTTCTCTGCAAAATCGACGAAGAAAGGACAATATGGAAAATACTGACAAGACGAAGTGGCAGGATGATCGTACATGTGTACCACGTCAGAGAGTAAATTGTATGGTACTAGAAGGTGCTGTAAAGTGTAAAAACTGTAAGGGAAGAGAGAGAGTTGAATACTTCTAACAAATAATTGAGAACGTAGGGTGCAAGTGCTACTTTGAAATGGGGAGGTTAGCACAGGAGAGGAATTTTTTGCGAGCCGCATAAAATCAATCAGAAGACTAACAAAAAAAGTTATAGAGTCTACGGTCTCGTCAACATTGAGGTTATTAGGGAAGACGAATTGGGAAGGAAGGAGAAGGAAACAGGCCGCGTCGTTTTCAAAGAACGATCCCATCATTCGCCTTAGCTGCACCACGAAAAATCTGGACTTGAGGTCGGACAGGTATTTGAATCGTGTCACATCCGAATGCGTGTCCAGAGCTTTAACCACTTCTGCACCCAGTTTGATCAGACTCTTTGATCAATGTGTTCTGGCACGACATTAATTTCATTTTTGTGCCCGCCGATAAATTACCAATACTTCGCAAGTTAAGATGGGTAGTTCCTTGCGTTTATATATATTTAAACCTCTACGACCACCAGGAGCCATTCTCCGTTTACTAGGCTCAAAGAAATCAATGAAGACTGAGATTTAATACCTCGTCGTCAATGACGTGGGTCTTAAAGTTGGAGGACAAGGATGAGGACGCGAATTCGAGGTGTCCTTTATATGTGATCCATGTTAACATTCACTTTAATTGAAACATAACCTAAACCTGGAATTGAACCCTGCTACTCCCAAAAGTGAATACTGCGGCCAAACCATAGCGCCAACTCGCTCGATAAACCAGATATGTGTAACGCAGCACACTTGTAAGAAAATATTTAATAATGGAAAGAATGTTGGAATGGAGTCGCGAAAATGCGAGATGCAAGTATGCACAGCGTCCGTTGGGAACGATGAATTGAAATGTTGGCATCCTGCTCTACATCACGTCTGTCTTCCTACAACCAAACGCAGAGGTTCTACGTGTTTCTATCTGAGACAGCCCGGGAAAATTGCAAGCGAAGAAATGACTTTTACAGCTGGTACTCTCTGGGATGTAGATAGCGCATAGGGATGTTCATTACAGAGTTGTATACTGGCGTTGGGAAGATCACGCAATTATCACTCGAAATAGGATTGAGTAATTTCCTTAATATATCGCTGACTGTCCATGGGGAAAAAAAGACGAGAAATGACTGGTAATTGTAACCGAATTTCGCCATCACCAATTACAACGTTTGGTTTGTCCAATGTACGATGTTCTGGGAGTAGAATCAATCATGAGTCACCTCAGAGGGTGGATAATGAAGGGAAAACATAGCATGTGGAAACTCAGTGACATCTATACATATCCTAAGCTCACACATAATGAGGTATATCGAAAACGGTGGCCTTCTTCTGGAAACTTGCTTTAAATGTTCAGATATGCAAAAAAAGTCCTCCTCGTGGATGTACTTACTTTCATGCAAATAGTCGCAGTTAACGCTGTCTGCAGTTACCTGTACAGTGTTTTTACACTGCCGTAAGAAAGAAAATCCAAGAGGAGGAAGATAACCAGATCTCTGCATTTCAACTGGAGTAGGCGAATCCAAACAGAAACATCTCAACCAAGACAGCACACGGGTTACGAACTAGAGTTGTACTTTAGGAGACGGGAGTTAAAATCCCCGCGTAACTTATTTAAGATCTCTTCCGTTTCCCTTCACAACTTCAGGCGATTTCTTGCCCCTCAAATGTCCTATTAAGCTTGTGCTTCATCTGCGACGACTTAGATGACGATTACACTAAAAATGAGATAAATAAATAAGAAACGAGCTTACAACCTTCCTTTCTTCTACTGAAAAGCATTAGCTGGAGTTTCATTTGCCATTTTGGGAGTCGTTTCCCTCGAGAACAGGCACAATTGTACAATTTTTCAGGTTATTTCACATGCAATGTCCATTTCGCAGCGAGACTTCAGATACCAGCAAATCAGCTGTTGGGCATATAAGGCCTACTGAGTGGTATGCATTTCGGAGAAACTAGTGCGTCTTCTAATAAGTTCGGCAATAGCGTAAAAGCGTCTCTGACAATTGTTCCGTTAGTGAAGCCTTTTTACAACCAAAATTGCTCCAAATTGAAACAAAACTCGAGAGAACGGTAGATGCGAAAAAAAAGATGGTTCAAATGGCTCTGAGCACTATGGTACTTAACTTCTGAGGTCATCAGTCCCCTAGAACTTAGAACTACTTAAATCTAACTAACCTAAGGATATCACACACATCCATACCCGAGGCAGGATTCGAACCTGCGACCGTACCGGTCGCGCGGTTCCAAACTGTAGCGAACCGAGCGAGGTGGCGTAGTGGTTAGACACTGGACTCGCATTCGGGAGGACGACGGTTCAATCCCGCGTCCGGCCATCCTGATTTAGGTTTTCCGTGCTTTCCCTAAATCGCTCCAGGCAAATGCCGGGATGGTTCCTTTCAAAGGGCACGGCCGACTTCCTTCCCCGTCCTTCCCCAATCCGATGAGACCGATGACCTCGCTGTCTGGTCTCCTTCCCCAAAACAACCAACCAACCAACCAAACTGTAGCGCCTAGAACCGCTCGGCTACTCCGGCCGGCTAGATGCGAAAGGATACCCCGTGTAATCTATATATAGTTTTACCATTTTTTCAGTCACAGTTTCGTCCTGCAGAATAACTAATAATTTATATGTAGTAGATTTAAAGAACATCACTGCTACCGAAGGAGAACCTCACTGCCACCGATGGAGATCGTATTGAAGAAATAACAGCCGCAAGCCACGTTACTCCTTCACTTTGACGTTATATAGCTAAGGCACTTTTATGGCTGAGAGCTACATTTAGAGATACAGAAAGAGCTACACTAATCGCGTTATTCGTTGAGAGGAGGGTGGCATGATTAAGCGTTGCTGTGATACTACAGAATCCCTCAAATGCAATGCTAAATAAAAAAATCAAGCACTTACTGAATATGTGCTAGTTCGATGTGAAAGATTTCAGTGAACTCAGAACATAGAAAACATTTCGTTACTTAACCCAGTCATAGGTTCGCGATTTTTTAAAGTAGGAAATCATCACCCAATTGTTATTTAAGTTGAAACGCATGGGAGGGTAATTAAAATGGCCAGAACATCATGAAAAAAAAAAACAAAGATGTTCTGGCGGAATAAAGATATGAAATGTTCTTCCACAAAAATAATTCACTGTCTCAACTATTGGAAAAAGCAATACGGTGAACGGCTTTAATAGGTTGTAACGAAAGTGGAAATTGAGTTACACAGACCAACAAATTAACACGGTAATAAAACTACCAAAGATGCTTGAGATTCCACTGGTACTCCAAATACAAAAAAAAACGTTCCCACAAAGAAACGTCGCACACGGCGAAGGTAATCGGACTATAGCCTCCACTATCATTTGCGTCTAGCAACCTACATCCATTAATTTTCATTTTCGGCGCAATTCATTCAGTTGTACCCAGTATTTACCAGTAAAGACTGCTCCGCCAGATATCGAGGACGAAGAATCAATAACAGAAGCGTTTTCCAGTAAATGGATACGTTTAACCCTACCGCATTGTCTATTCAATGCTCACAGCTACCAACGTCGTCGCATAAAATCCAATCATCGCGCCACGTCAATTACAAGTGTAAAGAAAGGTGAAGCTACTGTTCTTGGAGCGCAGAAAAAGGCGCATTTCCAAGCGCTTCTCATTTGACTAATAAGACCAGGGGCAAGCCGCTTATCCAGCTACTCGACTTTCTCCAATTCTTGGAACTGCGGAACAATGCACACTCAGCAACAGCGTCTACAGTCTGTCGAAGCCGAGGCACCTCATCGCTGTCGTCCCTTGCCAATGTACGCAGACGCTACCTACTCGGCCAGCCTCTTGACTTTTGCAAGTTCTTGGAAGTGTGGGTACACAACGTAGTAACGAACACCTACGTTACGGCCGTGTCTCTCCAAACTGCGTTGAAGGTCAAGGTTGCTGGTGATACCAGTTCGCAGCAGTTGACGGCTAATAATAATACATGTGTAAGTGCGCTCCTTTCAACGTTCATATCACCGGAAAGGTATTTTTTAATCCGTCTCCCGTTGGTTAGCACCTTAAAGGTGTAAGGCTCAGTTGCTCTATCGGAAATGAGTCTGTCAAAGGGACTGTTATTCCAGGTTACCTCGCAGCGCTACAATAAAATTTAAACCAAACGTGAGTGCAGGCTCTCTCGGCGAATTGCATTTATGAAGTCTTCACGGGTTGTGAGCCGAGTAACGTCGTCGTCTCGTAGCAACGTTTCGATGGAATGCGTCTCCATCATTTTCAGGCGAATTTAAACCAGTTTTGCAAAACTGAGAGTCCTGACGCCACGTTCAAGATAACAAACTGTACACTGCACGTTAAGACTTTATCGATTCCCGGCGCAATGATAATGCATGAGATCCTCAGCGGAATCCCGATACTCAGCTATTCCGAATTTCGACATTTCGTGCGCAACAATCTTAGAAGATCCAACCACTCCTGGAGGCGAGCTCAGGTAACCTGAAATCATCTCAGATATTTGCGATTTCTGCACAGCTACGACATGAGCCCTGCATCCATGTGTCTTTTTTTTTTTTTTACACTTTAGAAAAAAATAGAAATTTTTGGTAAGTTCTATGGGACCAAACTGCTGAGGTCATCGGTTCCTAGGCTTATAATCTAATTTAAACTAAGTTACGCTAAGGACAACACACACACACCCATGCCCAAGGGAGGACTCGAACCGCCGACGGGGGGAACCGCGCGAACCGTGGCAAGGTGCCTTAAACTGCACGGCTACCCGCGCGGCTATATATATTTTTTCAAAGGAATATAGTTGTCATGTAGTATCTTTTAATGGGTTTTTCGTCTGGTGTCTGATTTTATTCAAGATTTAACTTGTTGAGTGAAAACGTATTAAACGCTTCTGTGACTCGCTTTAGAATAAAATTTTCTTCGATCTGCCGAAATCAAAACGTAGAGGTCGATTTCTGCTTTCTCTCGTTGCTCCCCCGCAGTCAACTAGGAAAAATTCGCAGTGCTGCCTCAGTAGTGTAACTCGCTAAAGCCATATATACAAGCAGAGCGAAGTCTATTTGCGCAGCTGTAGCCATTAGAATGGACGCACACACCGCCATTACCAGGCGCCGGGACGCTTTGCGAGAGAGTTGTACTTTGAAGACAAAGCAGATATTCGCTCGCGACACTATGCGAAACACTACACAACAGTCTTTAGCACTCGGCGGCGATGATCCGCCACACACTTAAAAGAAGAAGGAGGATAAGGAGAGCTAACAAACTTGGGAGGGTGTCAATGTGTGGCCAAGTTACGGAGAAAATTTACCAGAGTTCTTTCCCGTTGGCGTCTCACAGCAGTACGATTCACCGTGCTCTTGTGCGTATCTGGCTGCATCCCACCTCATATCGACGGTGGACTGTTTCAACACATCATGTTGGTTGGACTCCACGCACAGTCGTAATTGTTCACCTGAGACACCAGCGGCATGTGGATCTCTTCAGTATTCACGAAATAATCCGCGACTGTGCCATTAGTCTATTCTCTACAAGTTTTCGGCGCAGACGCAGCGAAGTAGTTCACACACAACTCGACTGTTTTAGAAACACTGTATTCCATGCCACGAAAAGCGATGACAACCTCTTCTTAAAACTCGCATATTTCCATTTCTTTAACCATAATAGCTGCATGCGGCTTGCTTGCAGACAGCCGTTATCAGTCCCACCAGTGCACGTCACGTGACATACAACATGAGCTACACCGCTACTGATAGTGGTCGTAATAACGTCATTCGGCAGGTATTTCTACAATCCTCAATAAAAACCAGCTTTTGAAATCATATTATCAAATTTTTCGTGAGGTAATAATGGTCTCTCTTCGAGGGAAATCGGGCGTCTTCCTCAAATCATACCTGGTACCACACTCGTTACCCTTCCTATGCTACGCTGGCCACTCCCTCTTGCTTCAACTTGGTATGGAACCAGACAAACTCAATCATATGCACCCATGTTCACAGCAAACTCTTTTGCAGACAAGCTGCGTTTTCCCATTCTCCATCAAGGAAAAAAGCGACTTTCTTTACCCATATGTGGTCCCAAACGTCCCTGACTCTACTATAGTGCTTGATTAATACCTGGAGAATGAGAACTACACTGGTGTGCAAACTTACGGACGAAAGTAACTTACGCATGCTGTGTCACTCTCAAGTAACATAGCTCGGTGGAACTAGGACCATTCACACAATGAAATGCAACAGTATCATATAAAAGGTAAATGAAAGAAATGCGCAGTGAGACAAACAAAAATGATCCTTTTATTCAAAGAGAATAATTACACTCCAGTCATCGCGATTTATGATGGGCCCCTGGACATCACAAAAGGCAACGTACGCTCTCCAACGTGCTCCCATACTACGCACCACGTTAGTTAGTTAGTTAGTTGGTTGCGTGTTCCATTGATCAATCCCATGCTACAGTAGCCGTTATGATGTGAAACGTGTCAAGTGCACAAGAAATGCACATATGAAACAAAATTTTTAATATATATTACAATACGGAGTTAAAGATTAATATTTCTATTATTTACCCCATTCCCTTAAATGGCACAAAATGCATATACTATATTTATAGATTTATTTATTCCTATTCAAGAATTCATCTATGGTATAGAAGAAGTTGTCAAGGGGATATGATTTCAATTTGTTTTTTGAGCTATTACTGCTGTCTGTCAGACACCTTATTTCATCCGGTAATTTGGCGAAAATTTTTATAGCAGCATATTTTACCCCTTTCTGTGCCAAAGATAGGTTGAGCAAAGGATAGTGTAAGTCCTTCTTTTTTCTGGTATTATAATCATGAATGTCACTGTTGTTTTTAAACTGGTCCATGTTGTTGAGAACAAATTTCATTAGCGAGTAGATGTATTGTGAGGCCGTTGTAAGAATTCCCAATCTTTTAAAAAGATGCCTACAAGATGTGCGACTATGAACCCCACACATTATTCTAACCACTTTCTTTTGAGAAGTGAATACTTTTTGTCTAAATGTTGAGTTACCCCAAAATATTATTCCGTATGACATCAGAGGGTGAAAGCATGCAAAGTATGTTAGCTTACTAATTTCTATTTCCTCAAAATTGGCAATTATTCTGATCGCAAAAGTTGTGGTAGGGCGTTCCATTCCTCCACCAAAGCGGTTGACAACTGCTGGATTATCGCTGGTGCATATGGGCGTGCTGTAGCACGCCTCCCCACAGCATACGACACGTGCTTGAAGGGGTTTAAGTCGGGGGAATTGGCAGGCTAGTCAATTTGCCGCTTATTCTCTCGTTACGAGAGCTCCTCCACCTGCTCTGTTCGATGCTCTCGCGCATTGTTATCTATAAAAATCAAGTCAGTGCCGAATGCACTCCTGAAAAGATGCACATGTGGAAGGAGTGCAGTGTCACAATGAGGCTGATCGAATTGTGTACCATTTTCAAAGATTGGGGCTTAAAACGCCCATGCAAACCATCCCTCCCCAGACCATAACACTTAGATCACCAAAACGATCATGTTCGACAATGTTACTGGGTGAATTACGCGTTCCCGCCTCCCCGTCATTGGAGGGTACGTCCAGAATAGCTACTCTGAAACTGCTCTCATCTGAGAAGAGCACGCAACCCAATTTCTCATTGGCCCAGTCCCTATAGTGCCGCCGATGTGCGGGCGTCAATGGAACACAATTGGTCGGGCAAAATGACCACACCAACGCAGTCGCCATGCCAGTGTGGAGCGTAAGGTTGCGTACTTTACAATCCTCTTAAATGTTCTTGGAAGTGTGGGTAAACAACCTAGTAACGAGCACCTACGTTACAGCGATGTATCTCCAAACTGGGAGGAAGTTCAGGATTGGCTGATGATACCAGCTCGTGGCAGTTGCAACTGTACCAGCTGTTTGGCGTGGGTCTCTTCTTACCTGTTACATAATGTACCAACCATCATCTGCTGCTATGGTTGACCACTTCCTCTCCTTCGGGCATCAGAGCCTAGGGTTCGGAACGCTCCCCTCGCACATGAAACAATGCTGTTAGCGTTACCAAATTCCTGGGATACAGTCCTGACACCTCGTTCATCTTCCGGTTTTCCCATGATTCTTTCCGTTTGCAGTCATCCAAATATTCGTCTTTTTTATTCGTAGCTCTTGTATTTTTTCGTGTCTGCATTTAAAATTATTGGATATAAATTCAGCCTTTTATGCTAAGCACTATTTTTTCTTGTTATCCAAACATATCTAGGTACCTCTGTGATATTATCAGTGGGTTTTGTTTATAGAAGAACTGTAGAAAGTGGACTAATTATAGGTTGTAATAAAGATAAAAATAAGTCCTAAAGAGAGTTTTTGTTCGTATCTGTCCTTACCTTGATTCTGCATTACATGGTTTTTCAGGACCATTTGTATGGTGTCCTGCATTGATAGCTTGTCATTTGCGAACCAAACGATGTAAATGTGAATTTTATCAGCTTGTTAACCCATACCTTGATTTTTAAAAACATGATTTTTGTGTGGCAAAATGTTTCACGTATATATTTTGTTATTACTCATGTTTTGTTTTGACTGATCCTTCTTCTTTCGCATTCTGGGGCACTGCACACACCTACTAAATGTTCTTTGTGTGTTTTCCGTTTTACAAACGCTTTTCGCCTAGTGTTGCGACGCCAGTCCTATGTGGCATTCCAGCCATGCTGACCGCACATCGTGTTTTGTCCAACTTTCTATGCCCTACAGGGAGACCTCTGGCGACATGCTCCAGAAGTTACATTCATTTCCGCCGAGTAGTTAAGAATTTATGTTCCTTTATCTAGCTCGCCCTTAAGTTCTGCAGAGCAGAGTATCTAAAAATAAAAAGTCGCAGCTACACCGGAAGCGATCTGTCGTAGTGGTGGACGATAATGCAACGTTAACACGGTGTCATCCACACTTCTGTTTAGTGACCCTGTCTGATTGCTTTTTTTAAGGAAACGTATAAAAACCTTGCCTTTTCATACTGGTTAAGTGTTACTTTTATATTTTATATGGTAATGAGTAGTTGAGACAAGAAGCAACTCCTCGTATTAGGGTTTCGAAATTATACGATAACGATGTTGGGTGCATGATACCAGTACGATGAAAAAACAGTTCGGCGAAAACTACCGCTTTTGTATTGAAACGTAACCACCTGAAGATAATTTCTAAGAAATCCAGCACGTCACAAGGATGTTTCGAGCAACTGCATCACCCAATAAAATTAAACATTCAGAACTCCACAATTAGAGAAAAGCAATTGGGAAAACGGAAAAACTCGCCATTTGTTTAAGGTGGATTATGTAGACATATATTTATTGACTCAATCAACTATAATCACTTTTTAAAATCAGAAATTACATAATGAGATACAAGCTGGTCTGATCACAAACAATCTCGCCAAATATTCAAGGATTCCTACATACCGTGGGCACAAATACGTGTTATCATTTGTTGAACGAAGATGATCGCGTACTATCATATCCTGAAACTTGCTGGCAGACTAAAACTGTGTACCGGATCGGGATTCGAACCTGTGATATTTGCGTTTCGCGGGCAAGTGCTCTACCGATTTAGTTATCGAAGGGCGACTTGCAACCTGTCCTTACAGTTTTCCTTCCGACAGTAGCTTATCTGCTACTTTCCGAACTTCACATAAGTTCTCCTGCAACCTTGCGGGACTTTCATACTTAGTTATATCATTGTAATACGTTGGGGAAGGACTGCACAGAGTAAGAAGACTGGAGGAGTTATTTGAAAGTGCTGGCGGAGTTGCTGGTGATGTACCTCATATAGTTAATTCGCTTCCGTTTGTGAGACTTGAGTGATAAGTTATTTCGTCGTAGTTTGAGTCATTGGTCAGAATGTTCCAAATGTTTCAGCATCACTCGGAACCGCGTGAATTACTCCGTCAAACTGCTCTCGTGAAGATTTGTTCGCGGAAAGTCAAATACGTTACATGGAACAACGTTAATAAACAATACATAGCTGCTCAAGCTCATGAACACTGTTGGCCCCTACGTGCTTTTCGTAGCAACTGTAGACCTTCTTTCGAATGACTTTAAATAATAATGACATTAATAGTAATAAGAGGATTAACAGAGCAAGAAATTCATGAAGCCATCAAAACACTCAAACACAACAAAGCAAGAGAGGAGAGGAATTTCTCCATAACAGCAGAATTATTGAAATAGTCAGAACCAAAGATTATAAATGATGTACAACTGCTTCTTGAGAACATCTAGAGAACTGAAAAGGTTCCAGACGAGAGGAAAATTGCGTTAATTCATCCGCTACATAAAAAGGGACACAAACAAAATGCCAAAAATTACAGAGGAGTGTCACTTTTGCCAGTGGCATACAAAATATTATCAAAAATTCTCCTGAACAGAGTTGGAGAAACCTTAGACAAACAATTGGAAAAATATCAGGGAGGTTTTCGAAAGGGAAGATCCTGCACAGAACAGATTCTTAACTTAAATTCAATAATTCTCATAGAATGCTAACCAGCAAATCTATAACAGTATCATTCATTGATTTCAAAAAACCATTTGATTCGGTAGACATAGAAACAACAGATACAATCATTACAGAATTTTGTGTTAAAACAAAATTATATAATTCGTGAAATTTTTACAAATGTGATATCTAAAGTTAAATTTATGGGAGAAATATCTCAGCCATTTGAAATAAAAATTGGTGTAAGACAAGGGGATGGTTTATCGTATCTACTGTTTAATGGTGTTCTAGAAAAAATTGTAAGGATCTGGAATTTGGAGCTAAAGAATCACAAAACTGAACCAATAATTCTAGGAAGGAAAACAAATCGAATAACGGTAAACTGCCTGGGTGTCACAGACGATTTTGCAATACTCTCAGGAAACCTGACAGATGCAGTTATTCAAATAAATCTTCTGGGAAAAATAGCCAATAAAACTGGTCTCAAAATTTCTACTTTAAAAAAAAATTCATGACAAACATAAAAAATGCATCAAAATTTATATAAACTCAAATACCTAAAATAGAGCGAGTAAGTAAAATCAAATATTTTGGAAAAACTATACAACAGAATGGAATATAAAAATTGCATTAGATGTAAGAGTTAACAAAATGGAGAGAGCGTATGGATTGACAAAGAACATTTACAACAAGAAATGCGTATCTAGAAAAACAAAACTAAAACACTATACCACAGTGGTATGACCATAATCTTTATATGGACGTTAATGCCTAACAATGAACTATGAGCTGGATAGGATTGAGGTACCTCAAAGACATGTAATTAGAAAAATACTGGGTTCAATCAAAACTACAGATGGCTGGAAAAGGTGAAGTAATGTGGAGATCTACAAAAATATACAGAAAATATCAGAAGTAAAGGCTCAAAGACGATTAATCTCTTTTGGACACATCTAATGAATGAATGATAACCGGCTCAAAGAACAAATATTCCTGTGTTTCTCGAAGAAGAAGTCGACAACAGCATGGATTACAGAAATAAGGACATATCTAGAGAGGAGAGAAACAGTATTAAAGAATCGGAAATACCACACGGAAATTTTAGGAATAAAATATAAAATTTAGAAGGCTTTCAAATCAGAAGAAATAAAAAATCGGGGACAGCATGGACAGAAGAAAGGAAAAGATAACATGAGATGAAGATGAAGGAGTACTGGAAAAATAGAAAACCAAAAAGGAAGAGTAACGGAGGTTGTTATGTGATCCTAGCTGGTCAAACTAAAATAAGAAAGTGCAATTCTAAGTTTGAAATTTTAATTATTATACGATATTAAAACATGTATCATTTCACGTAACACTTTTAAAATATGGTTTTTCTTTCTTTGTTTTCTGACAAAACTTACTCTCAAAGCTATGCAGTGTACAAAACCAACAGCTTATCCTCCTTCTGAGGTCAATATCTCACTCATTATGGAGGGCTGCTGACTCAGTTTTTCAAGCTAGCGAATGGGAAGTCACGGTACACAAAATGGAAACCAATCATCGGCAAAGTGGTCTTGACGTCAGATGAGAGTGTGTGTAGTGTTGCATTACGAAACAACATATGCGTAACGTGCGCAGTGACTGGGAGAGAGAAATGAATGAACAGTGTCGCATTAGCCTCTTACATTATATTAAATGATCTTATCTGAAAAACGGTATGGTACACTCGGGATAAACCGAATGAGGTGGTACAATTTTAAACAGACTGGCCTTGTATTCGGGAGGGTGGAAGGTCAAATTTTCATCCAGTCATCCTGCTTTATGTTTCCATGGTTTCCACAAATTACTTCAAGCAAATGTCGGGTTGGTTCCCACTATAACGCCCCTGCCTACTATTTATTGCTTGCTTGTCAAGCTAGACATGTACATATGAATTACGTCATTTTTGTTGTCCTTCGACTGTAATTAAAGAATATTTAATATTCTTGTGAAAGTGGTCTACTGATGAATAAATGTATTACTACTACTAGTATGGCCAGAAGACCTGTTGACGACACGATGCCCCTCCATACCGCAGACAAATGACGTCAATCGGCAGAGCATGACACGGCGGTCCGTAGTCCTCTGGTCTTCGATACGTCCCTTTTTACTATAACTATTTCGTTGTTATTAAAAATGGTACTTATTGGTAATATTCAGTTCCGTTGTTATGTCATTTCACGCTTCCGCCATCTTTACAATGTTTTTTCAATATTCGTAAGTGTGAAGCACACATATTTTTGCAATTTTTCTGGGAGTAATTCAATTTTTTCACTCAACTGATTTAACGGATCATGGCGCCGAGTAACAGATGTGTAATTTCCGACAATCTTGTCGTTTTCCAGGTGATTAGGAGCAGCTCACAGTGACAATTGAATCTTTATGGAGTGCACGGCCACCTCATTCAGAAATCGCTTCTCTCAGTGAGCCTTAACTCCTGTAGGCAGCACCAGGCGGAAAGTCTGTCTCCTACGCCCGCCAATCACAAGAGCGCGCGGTCCTCCTGTGTCGTGAGGCGCGACTGTGCGCTATCTTGGCGTCACGCTAGCCTGCCGTCTACGGTTGCGTTCACGTGTTGACTAAGTACACAGCTGAGCACTGGGGAACGTCAGCGTAAATACCGCTTGTCCGCCATGCATCGGCCTGGTCCATCAAGTGGTTCGTTCTGTGGCATTAGTTCTACGAGCAAGACAAAACATCCGCCGGCTACAGAAAATATAAACCCCCACATACGCGTCATAGAAGGAATGCACCCGATTTATGACAAAAATGAGTGCTGCGACATGGAAATATCATCACTGATTTTCTCACGTTGAGATATTAGAAGCAGCAATCTGTTTTACGCAGTAAAAAAACTTTAAATAGCCAAAAATCACAAAAATTCGCCTTTATTTGTGGCAATCGGTTTCGGTAGATATAAGTGTCTTCTTCTGGTCTTCAAAAAATTTTTGTTACTAAGCGTGTTCATTTTGAGTTAGAGCCTCATGCCATGTTGTCATTATGGCAGATAAATTTAGCACTTCATACAAAGGTTTGTTAAAAGTAAAGCATTTACTGTTAAAAGCACCTTGTACAAATGGCCGTGCCCATATACGTAGCGCTTACAGACGATTGTTCACTCTTAAAAATCATAATATACGGAAAAACGCACATTTGCACATCTGTTTACGTTTGCGTAACCTGTTCCAGACATTGAGGCTCCGCCTTAGACGAGTTATATGGTGCAACTGGATGGCAGTTATATCTGTCAAATGGTTCAAATGGCTCTAAGCACTACGGGACTTAACATGTGAGGTCATCAGTCCCCCACACTTAAAACTGCATAAATCTAATTAACCAAAGGACATCACACACATCCATGCCCGAGGCAGGAATCGAACCTGCGACCGTAGCAGCAGCGCGGTTCCGGACTGAAGCGTCTAGAAGCGCTCGGTCACAGCGGCCGGCTTTATATCTGTTGTCAGAAATAAGGACAAATTTATACGATCTTGGCTACTGAATTTTTTTTTTTTTTACGAAATATCATCAGTTACATCACATTCGCTGAAATGAAATGAATGAATGATGAGAATGGAAAAAATGAATTCGTCCTGAAATGGTATGTTACCAGCGAAAACCAGGCAAAAATGTCGTGACTTATGGAAAATTGGTGCCACACCACGATTCGAACTTGGATTCCATACTTTTCGTGAATAGTCGCCGTAACAATTACATTACTCCATCGAAAAAAAAAAAAAAAAAATGGTTCAAATGGCTCTGAGCACTATGGGACTTAACATCTGTGGCCATCAGTCCCCCAGAAATTAGAACTACTTAAACCTAACTAACCTAAGGACATCACACACATCCATGCCGGAGGCAGGATTTGAACCTGCGACCGTAGCAGTCGCGCGGTTCCGGACTGAAGCGCCTAGAACCGCTCGGCCACCGACCCCGGCTACTCCATCATATGCTGAGTCTTTGGTCGGAAAGTTTTAAAAGTTTCAGCTAAACTCAGAAACCTATGACCTATACCGCCAAGTTACTGCCTACATGCCTACAGACTTGGCTCTGATATTTCCAATTATGATTTCCGAATATCACTACCGGAGGTTCTCCCGCGGAACATGTGGGAATAGTATCACTGCAGGAACGAGTGGGTGGACTACAGTGGATACTAACACTGTTAAAAGACTCGGATACGACGAATGACGTATGTACACGTCGGAGAACAGCAATGATTAAAATAAACAATATCTATAATTAATGACGTATTTTCAAGAATTCTACACGACTGTGAACCCAAACCATGGATAGTTAATAAATCTGCATTAACCGGCTGCACTATAACTTTGTTCGTTACGACGATAAAACAACAGTACGCCTTTTTTTAAATAGCACCCTACAATTCTTATTAATTAGTCACTTCCTCTCCTCAACACCTGTCCAAAAACGTATCACAGTGTACCGTTCACGTAAATAAGACATTCATTCATTCAAAGGTCTTCAGTTACGTTTGTGTGGGTACAACGTACACCATATTTTCAATGTCATTATGGGGCAGGCAGGTGGAGGAGAGGTGGTGGTGTAAAGTTCCTAATCACCTTACTTTGCGCCAATGCCCTGGTGTGGACACCAAACAGTGTCTCATGAAGTGAGGGCATGTGATACTGATGTTGACCTGTCCGTCGGATGGGGACGTTAACCTTGGCGTTCCCTTTGGTGCTATTCGCAAGCAGTTGGCTATGTGCCGCCACCGGGTTTCTCCCTCTCACCGCACACACACACACACACACACACACACACAAATGCATACATGTAGAATTACAAAAAAGTTGTAATTGATCATGCTGTAAACTAACAAACAAACAATGTACGCCAACGAAGAGAATGTCGTATGCTGTTCGCCAATGGAGAACAAATTAGCAGAACAATAACTGCAAAAATGTTTTCTTATTCACTACACTGGCACATGTAGTACAGTACTATAAACCTTTTAGACAATGTGCTGCGTGCAGTAAAGGCAGTCCTTGAGTAAAAACGATATCATCATTAGTTTTAATGGGGGTGAAGATAGGCGTAATGTTAGGCAGAGGAACTCTACGGCGATATCCTAACAGATCCCACCTTCCTGAAGGACGTTTTGTCGTCTTTTGACGCTTCAGGAAATTTCTCGTCTTTTGGCGCTTCAGGAAACGGGAAGTTTCCAACCAAGACAACGCAACAGTCGTAGAAATAGCACAGACGAAGCCGCCGAAGTTACTGTTCTCGCTTCTGCGGATGTGAGCACACGACAGTTTGCACAGGAGATTGGCATTCCTTAAACCAGTGCACATCGCAACTAACACGTCATAAGTTGCAACCTTGTGTAAACATCCACCAATTGCAAGCGAACGGTTTCGAGTTCGTGTACAGTTTTGTCAGTGAGCACAGCGACAAATCCTCGCCAACCAGAAAGTCGACTTGCTTTTTATCGCTGAATGTTTCTTCTCAAGCAAAGGACACGTAAATCATAGAACATACGTTATTGGTACAGCCGAAACACACGAGGGCTAAAACAGGTGGAACTTCAGCGTAAGTGTAGACAATGTCTGATGTAAGACAATTCCTGCTGCAAGATGATTGGTACTGCAATTATTGGCCTTTATATCATCAATGGTAATCTCCCGAGCAGGGCATATGCAAACTTTCGCAAACAAACTCTTCCCCGTCTTCTAAATGAAGTACCACTAAGAACCAGCAAGCTTATGTGATACAAACACGATGGATGTCCCGTACATAATGTCTTGCGTGCACATTTTGTTCCGAACCGAAGGTATTCTGCCAGACGGACTGGTCGTAGAGAAATAGTAGATCGGCCTGCTCGGTCTCCTGACTTCGTTCCTCTGGATTTTTTTCTTCAGGGTTGCCTAAAAGACGTTATCTATCGCGATATTCCAACAACTCCATAAAACATATAGGAACGTATCGTGCGTGCTTGTAATTCACTTCAGCTGACAACACTTGAAGCAGCGACGAATTCTTTAATCCAACGTGTTGAAGAGTATTTCACTGTCCACGGTCGCCACTTTGGGCACCTTCGTATGTTCTATGCCTTTTTGTGCACACAGTGGATTACAATACCACAAAATTGTCTTAAATATCGCGACTTCTGTTTCTTATTAAATTGAATATTGTGTTTACGTGAATGCGTGATATGATTTTAAATAGGTTCTGAGGAGAGGACGTGGATACTGAGCGAAAAACATACACTGAGGTGACAAAAGTGATGGGATACCTCGTAATATCGTATAGGACCTCCTTATTCCCGGCATACTCCAGAAACGAGACGTGGCATGGACTCAACAAGTCGTTGGAAGTCCCCTGCAGAAATATTGAGCCGTGGTGTCTCTACAGCCACCCATAATTGCGAAAGTATTGCCGGTGCACGATTTTGTGGACGAATTGATCTCTCGATTGCGTCCCATACATGTTCGATGGGATTGATGTTGAGCAATCTGGGCGACCGAAGCATTAGCTCGAATTGGCCAGAATGTTCTTCACATCAATCGCGAACAACTGTGACCCGGTCACACGGCGCACTGTCATCCATAACAATTCCATTGTTCTTTGGGAACATGAAGTCCATGGATGGCTGCAAATAGTCTCCGAGTAGTCGAACATAACCATTTCCAGTCAATGATCGGTTCAGTTCAACCAGAGAGCCCAGTCCATTCCGCGTAAACAACGCCCACACTATTATGGAGACAACACCGGCTTGCACAGTGCCTTGTTGACAACTTGGGCCCATGACATCGTGGGGTCTGCACCACACTCGAACCCTACCATCAGCTCGTACCAAATTAAATCGGGACTCATCTGAACCGGCTACGGTTCTCCAGTTGTCTAGGGTCCAACTGATATGGTCACGAGTCCGGTGCAGGCGATGCCGTGCTGCTATCAAAGGCACTCGCGTCGGTCCTCTGTTGCCATAGCCCACTGACATCAAATTTTGTCGCGCTGTACAAACAAATGCGTTCGTCCTACGTCCCACATTGATTTCTGCGGTTATTTGACGCAGTGTTGTTTGTCTTTTAGCACTGACGCAGACGCCACTGCTCTAAGTCGTTAAGTGAAGGCCGTCGGCCACTGGGTTGTTCATGGTGAGACGTAATGCCTGGAATTTGGTATTCTTGGCGCACTCTTGACATTGTGGATCTTGGAATATTGAATTCCTTAACGACTTCCGAAATGGAATGTCCCATGCTGCTAGCTGCAACTACCATTCCACGTTCAAAGTGTGTCAGTTCCCGTCGTGCGGCCATAATGACGTCGGAAACCTTTTCACATGAATCACCTGAGTACAAATGACAGCTCTGCCAATACACTGCCCTTTTATACTTTGTGTACGCGATACTATCGCCATCTGTATAAGTGCACATCGCTATCCCATGACTTTAGTCACCTCAGTGTAAGCCGCTATTTAAAAACACGCACTGCTGTTCATATCTTCATAATGAACAGAGGCCCAAGGAGGGCATTCAGGCTGGTCAATGATTGCTTCTGGACAAAAAGTAATTTCGTCAGGTCATGATAAATGGGATACCGTCACATATTTAATTTAAATTCACTGAAATGATTGGGGAAAATAAAGTGATGAAATCAATGTAGGCTCAACGACATGAAATATTATTAGTGAAATATGTTGACAAATATCGAACTTAAAATGTAGCGAATATGTGAAATTAGCTGAACTGGAATATAACATATCTGGCAGGGTAAGCCACGACACAACAACAAATCTGATCTCCCAGTGGAGCCAACCTAGCACACCACAAAGGGATAGGTTTAAATATCAGTGACAATGGATGTTTTAGACAGGTGTGGAGGCTTGATAAGAGAGCGGAAAGGTTTAGGTCACTTATGGCAATAAGCAGGTAATCCACGTTGGACTCTCAGTCTGCTGTAAATTTCTTAGTTGGTTTTTTAAGGACAGGGTTAAATAAAGGAGCATCAACATCGCAACAATAACTGAAAGAAAAACACCAGATGCAAATATTTTAAGGCCAGAAAAAAGTGACGCCCCGATTATGCTGCGCGTTTTAAGCGTCGCTGTAACTGATCAACGCAACTCCGCGACAGGACCTCGCTGCAACGCTGTACATGCATATTACTTTGTCATCCTCCTCCACTGGCGTCGTCTTTGGACGCTAGTACGTTACATCTGCTTCATAGGTCACCAGAGTGTCACTGAAATGATACAGGATTTGGAGCAGACAACATTAAAACAAAGGCGTTTCTTGTTGCGGCGGAAAGTTCTCATGAAATTTCAATCACCAACATTCTCCTCCGAATGCGAAAATATTTTGTTGACGCTGACCTAAGTCGAGAGAAACGACCAGCATAATAAAATAAGGGAAATCAGAGCTCGCACGGAAAGATATAGGTGTTCGTTTTTTCCGCGCGGTGTACGAGATTGGAATAAAAGAGAATTATTTTGTAGGTCGTTCGATGAATCCTCTGCCAGGCACTTAAATGTTATTTATAGAGTATCCATGTGTTCCCCCCGTCGGAGGTTCGAGTCCTCCCTCGGGCATGGGTGTGTGTGTGTGTGTGTGTGTGTGTGTGTGTGTGTGTGTGTGTGTGTGTGTGTGTCCGCAGCGTAAGTTAGATAAGTAGTGTGTAGGCTTCGGGACCGATGACCTAAGTAGTTTGGTCCCATAAGACCTTACCATAAATTTCAATTTTCAGTATCCATGTAGATGTAGATATTGTTTATGGTGAAGGATACATGGTATATCCGAATCGTTTTCTCTCATTTCTGCTCCATTCGCGCATGGTGAGTGAGATTAGAGACTGTCAGCACCCCTCTTTATGCTCCCACATTACTCCCCGCAGGAGGTAGTAAAAATGGGAAGAACGGGTTCTAGATTAGGTATTCCGTGAGTTCGCTAAACCTATTTACGTGAAGACCAGAATACTTTCTTTAAAAAGAACACGGTCGATTTCCACCTCCATCCTTTATCGCATCCGAGACTGTGCTCTGTCTCTAAACTCATCCTGGACGTGACAAAAAACCTGATCTTCCTTCCGTGATAAGTTGTTTAATTTTACTCACGCGTTCGTCACTAATTTTACTCACGCGTTCATCGCTCGAGATATAAACTGGAGAAAATAACACATTCGTGTGCTCCGTCTCTAAACTCATCACTCGTTTGTTGACTCATATGGGATCGTAGGCTTTCTACATTTTGAGAGTAAGGCTCACCTGAGGCACAAACCCTGTTTTGTACAGTCGGCCAATTGAGTTAGTTGAGCGTTTCTGTGGCCCTCTTTCGTTAAGCTAACACAAATCACTGTTGAATCTTTTATATCTCTTCCGTTAATTCTGCTTGGCAAGGGTCTTGCGCAGACGAACACAACTAAGGAAGTAGTCGAACGAAAGATTTGTAACCGACCACTTTCGTGGACGACTTACACTTCCTTAAGGTTATACCGATGAAATTGCCACATATCTGTCTTCTCCATGATTAGATTTATGTGGTGGTCGTTCTGCGCTAAATCACTTCAGATAGATACGAGGCTAATCTGAAAATTGAGGTTACAGGAATTTTTTAAAATACAAAAAATGAATTTATTTTAATAAAATTTACAAGCATTGTAGTATAGGTCTGGCATTATTTTTCCACGTGATCACCATTTATTTAGCTCAATACATTTTGTCATCCGTGGGACGTGTTTTTCGATTCCTGTCACAGACGTCCCCAGCCGTCTTTTTCAGACAGTTCTCCACTTCGATTTTCACCTCGTCGTCGTCGGAAAAGAATTTTCCACGAAGGTGTTCCTTCAATTTGGTGAAAAAATGATAGTCACTACGTCCGATATCGGGGCTGTGAGAGGGGAGGCTTAAAGCATCCCAACCAAACGAAGTCACCAACTCTTGCGTTGCATGAGCGGTGTGCGGACGTGCGTTGTCATGAAGGGGAGCGACTACTGTTGTCAGCATCCCGCGACGTTTGTTTCGTAGGGCTCTGCGAAATTTCTTCATGATCTCACAGTATCTTGCAGCATTTATTGTTTCATCTCTTTCCAAAAAATCAACGAACAGACGCTTTTTCTGTCGCAAAACAATTGACACCATGACTTTCTTCGGTGTTTGCTGAGTTTTGAATTTTTTGGCTGAAGGCGAATGAGTATGGCGCTACTGCATTGATTGTCTTCTGCTCCCTGGAGTATGGTGATAAGCCCACGTTTCATCTCCTGCCACTACAGAGTCGAGAAAAGCCTCGCCTTCAGTCTCAGAACGCTCAAGAAATTTGCGAGCGGCACTGACTTTTCATTTAGTGTGTTTCGGGAAGCTTCTTTGGCACCCATCACGCACACAGCATGCGATAATTTTGTCGATCTGTTACGATTTCATAAACAACAGTTCGTGAAATGTTTGCAGGTCGTCAATTGTCGAACGGCGATCAGAGAGATGATGTTCTTCAATTTTCTGCACCACGTCATCAGTCACTACAGACAGCCTTCCACTTCAGTCTTCAACGTGAATTTCCGTCCTTCCAAAATTAAAATTCCGTACCCATTCCGTCATTTGCTGCCTTGAATTACGTCCTCCCCATAAACTGAAACAATTTCGCGATGAATCGCAGCGGTGTTCATGCCCTTAGCATTTACATAGCGAATTACGGCACGCACTTCGCACTGAGCGGGAGCCGGAATGAGAATGCTCGTTTCTAACAATCACCACAACATTAATCGACGAGCTTTCCCTCTGCCGGCTTCCCGCTACACGGCAGTGGTACCAGCTTCCTCCACAGTCATTCCATGCTAAAGTCTCCGGATAACACTCGTATATTTGGTACTTATTCAGCGATCACCGGCTATGTAGGCCACGCACTTTCTCAACAGTCGATTCGTTGCTATTTCCTCTCAGCTGACTACATCTAGAGGGATGTCAAGTCCCTGGCATACAGACTATGTGACCTGCCCACTGGAGTCGTCTGCTGTAAGAAGCGTTCAAATGAAACCCGGTCTCTAGTGTAAAGTAACGGTAACGATTTTATTAACTCAAAAATGTAGTTATACAAAGTACATATACTCAAAAATAGTCGCCAAAAATGTTGGTGCATTTATCCCAATTCGACACTAGCCGGTGGATTCCATCCTTAAGAAGCCAGTAGACTGTTGTCAGATCCAGGCCTGAACCCAGTCACACACTTCGTTGTCCTTTGCGAATCAATGTCCGCGAATAGCTTGTTTTAGAGGTCCAAACAAGTCACACGGTGAGAGGTCGGGACTGTACGGTGGATGTTCCAGCATTTCCCACCGAAACTGCTGCAATGTCGTCTTCATCGCATTGGCCGTGTGTGGACGGACATTATCATGCAGGAGGATAACGCCATTGGACAATACGCCTCGGCGTTTCGACTTGATGGCTCGTCTAAGGTTCTGTAAAGTGGCTTGATAACGCTGGGCATTGATAGTGGTTCCATGTTCCAGGAACTCGACAAGCAGTGGGCTCTTGTGCTCAACAAAGAAGGACATCATGACCTTACCAGAACTGGTGTGCAAGGCCTTTGATTTCTTTGGAGGTGGTGATATGCATGTTTCCACTGCTTGCTCTGACGCTTGCTTTCCGGTTCAAAATAGTGACACCATGTTTCGTCACCTATGACAATACGCGACAAAAAGCCGTATTCCTCCTCATGATAACGTTGCAGATGACACAAAGACAGCGCTATTCGAGTATTGCGCTGTTCGGCGGTCAGTTGTTGGGGAACTCACTGCACACAGATTTTTCGAAAGTTCAAATGTTGATGCCCACGCCAATATCCAGTAACCGATGGATCTCGTCCACGATGATTGTCCAAGACTAAATCATTCTCTTTCGCAACCATTTCCGGTGTGATGACACGATGAGCCTGTCCAGAACGTTTGCGCCATTCCATAACACATGAACGCCTCAGACTGTACTCACCGTACACAGCCTTTACCCGTCGATACATTTCACGGCCTCCAAAACTCCCTCCGCCGCCAAAAATCGAATCACTCCTCGTTGTTCCCGCTAACTCTCCTGCATGTGCGGTAGTGGACTATAACTTGTGCGACCACCTTCTCTTCGGCGTGAAACCACACTGGCGCTATGGAACATCAAACTATGCGCACACGTCAGTCTCTCTACCAATAGATGGCGCCACCATACCCGCAGTTATGTGGTGCCACCTTAGGTCTACGGCAAAGGTAAACGCACTGACCAGGTTTCATTTGAATGAACCTCATAGTTTGATATTGTAAAACGTTGGGCTGGTTCCTCATTTCATAAATTTCTTTATTCTTTCTTCTTCTCCGCCTCCTACATGACTCGAGACTCTTCTTATCGCCTTTCTTTCCAATGTTACAAATTTTTCCATCTCCTTTTTAATTAGTGTCCAGCTTTCTGAACCATAGAAATAGAGAACAATGGGGTGTCTCACTGCGTTGTAAATCTTCATTCTCGTAGAATGTGATATGGCTTTAGACTTGAACGTACCTCTAAGGACAGATAGACAGGTGGAGCGATTCTTTCATTTTCATCAATGAGTATGTAATTATAACAAATGCATCAACTACCCAGGTACTTGAACTGATAAAAGACTTGAACTTGTCTTCATTAGCTGTGAAGTGCTCTCACTCGTATTGAATTCTGCCCGATTCATGTGATCTTATTTTTGTTTATTGATTTGTAGTCCAGTTTTATTTGCTGTTATGGCGACGCTAGTGTAAATCCCCCCAAGATCCTATTCGCTCTCGCTCTGATGGTTGTGAATAACAATTGAGTGACCGATCACCGATCATGTATTAAAACGACATCCAACCTTCTGTTTGCTAACACAAATTTGGATCTGATCGTCAGTCGTGCACGGATAGCCAAAGCAGTTAAGGCGATCGCTCGGGTAAAACTGAAAATCCGGGTTCGAGTCCCGGTCTGATATCAATTTTCACTGTTGTCATTCAGTTATACAGCTGATGGTTGTCCGTATTTGCAACTGCGAATACGTTTCATGTATTTCCTGACGGCTGTAGTCGCCGCAGTGCCTGTTCCTTCAGACATGCATACATGTCCGAAAGAACATTGTACAGCACTTCTTAACAACACACCGCTGCAGTATCGTACACAAGTGTTCAATGTGAAAGTGAAATTCAGATGGAAGCTGAAGAATTTATGTATGATTCATCATACGTTTCATATTATTTATAAAATTTCCGTTTTTCTCTATTAAAATATACTTAAATGACCATATTAACGAAAATGTTTTCTACAATAAAATTTGTTCTATAATAAATGATTACATTAACGAACATTTTTCTAACAGAAAAATTTCTCAATGAGTATGGTAAGTTACTACCGTACAAATTGCGATGTAAAAATCGCAGAAGGCGCCTACTCACGAAAACTTGAAAGGTTCTCGGTTAATAAGACTATAATCAAGGCTTACTACTGTTTTACGTCTAGTGATGTGCAGCATTATACTTTTCACTCGCATCTAGAATTAGTTACGATCTTTAGCGACAGATGGCAATTCTGTCCAGTTCTATATACTGATGCACGTTTCTTCGGATGAATGATCATCATGGTTAATCGCGTTTTCTTCGAAAAACCAATTACTTCGAATATTATATTACGTCAGTTTTTTGGTATGTAGTATGTTTAGCATCGGTCTTGGTTGGTTGATGCGGGGGAGGGGACCAAACAGCGAGGTCATTGGTGCCACCGGTTTAGAGAAGGATGGGGAAGGAAGTCGGCCGTGCCCTTTCACAAGAACCTTTCCGGTATTTACCTGAGGCGATGTAGGGAAATCACGGAAAACCTAAATCAGGATGGCCGGACGCGGGTTTGAACAGTCGTCCTGCCGAATGCGAGTCCAGTGTGCTAACCACTGCGCCACTTCGCTCGTTAGCATAGGCCTTACACACTTCAGTGATCCAACTACGTCTGTGGATGAATCTTCATCCGCGTTAACGATCGCATTACTATCTCTCAAAAACCAAAATACTTAATCGTCAGACGAAACCACACAATTTGCAGTGTGAAAATGCAAACGTTACCAATCTTGGTGGAAGCATGTGGCGACCGAACGACAAATCATTTATCGATTGGGATGGTTGAGTGGAGTCGCATTCACAACGAGTAGATTTTAAACCGTCATCTGGACCTCCTAGATTCAGGTTTGCTGTGCTTACCCTTAGGTCACTTAATGGAGAACGCTGAGGTGATTCATTTAACCTAGGTCACGACCGATATTCGTTCCCAGTCTAGTCCACCTCAGTAGACGTTCAGTCACTGAGTCACTGATATCTTCGACGTCAACGGGATGTTAAAGTTCCATGGCACTTCTCCTGTTCGTGCGTAACATTACTTCAATAGAATGCGTATTCAGTGGAAAGATCTGCAAATAACAGAAGGTATTTGTTATTACCTAAAAGAAGCCATTCTACTTATAAGTCAACCTTCTGGATGCAGCATGAGTCGAATGTTTACTGCACATATAATGTGTATATTTGGTGTCGGAAAGTCAGCGACGTTCACCAAGTGCAGAGCTGTGGAGTATTGTAAGGTAAAACTGGCCACACTCGTCCCAAAACAAGATGCATCTTTTGGCTGAATGGAGTATTACCGTAGTTTAAAAAACTACCGGGGTGGCCAAGCGGTTCTAGGCGCTACAGTCTGGAACCGCGCGACCGCCACGGTCGCAGGTTCGAATCCTGCCTCGAGCATGGATGTATGTGCTGTCCTTAGGTTAGTTAGGTTTAAGTAGTTCTAAGTTCTAGGGGACTGATGACCTCAGAAGATAAGTCCCATAGTGCTCAGAGCCATTTGAACCATTTTTTCGTTAGTCATTAAAATCTGTAGAATACTTCCCATACCCTTAGAAACATAAAATTTTGCAAGAAGCAAGGTTACACAGTGTGAGTGAACGGAAAAATATAAGAAACAGAAAATTGTTAATTTTTAATTATTTCAGACCAAATAAATATTTCTTTTGTCATTTGTTATCCGACTTCAAACATAAACTCAAAACACTGTCGTAAGTCTTGGAATTTTCGGGACGAATAACTTGCCAATATTAACGTCGATAACAGGCAAAAATCGTTAAATGCTCGCAGCTCTTAGTCGCCGTGAGCGGCTTACGGCCTGCAGCAATATCAAGTCTGTACATCCACGCAATTTGACATCAATACGACGTTCTGGAAGCTTCACTGCCGAACTGAGTGCGATATTTTCACGACAAAAACTAATAAAATCGGCATGAAGAGATGACAGTAAACATCTTCGTCTCCATTGTCACCCGGACGGTATGGATGGAGAAAACTTTTAGCTGTCGTTGCTGTCCGCGTTCGGACAGCGTTCGGAAACGAGGAGCTCCCCGTTTAAACGCGGTGAACTGTAGTAATTCAGGTTGCCATCTGAAGAATACCGAGATAAACCTGGGGTACTCCGTGTAGCGCGGAGCTCGAGGGCAGCTAATTCTGGAAGGGTCACACGATGTCAGAATGCAAACAGAACGACGTAGATAACACGCCGCCCGAGTGCAATGAGATAAGACAGTCGCCAGAGTAATTACGTTACCAGTGTCTGATGTCACGTCAGCAGAGTCTGTCGCGTAACCGACCATACCTCTTACATCTGTTCCTGTAACCGATGTAGCAGTGGGCAATAGACAGGCATGTATTTCTCACGACTGACAGAAAACACTAGAGAAGCGACCGTTAACAGCAGTCCACTGTAGTGGACGCTATGCGCCACAGGTACAGTTTGGTTTCCCGTTATTTCCATAAATCGCTTAAAGCTTATTTCGGAATGATAGCTTCGAATAAAGAACACGGCCGGTTTCTTTCCCCATTCCGATTTTGTGTCCTTTCAAGGAAGCAAGCCGACATTAGACGAAGCGATTTATGGAAATATCGGAGACGTACATCTGGACTTCCGATCAGCTGTTTAAACCGCTGTCCTCCCGAATGTGTGCCCAGTGTCTTAGCATTGCTGCAGCTCCCTCGGTATTATCCTTTGAGAATTAAGGACAAGAATTTTTAATGTGGCTTTCCGTTGACGAACAGTCGTCCAAAACAAAGACAGTGCCGCCAAAGCAGAGTTCCTAAACACAACCTTCTGAAATGCCTTCACAAAAGAAGACGAAGTAAATATTCCAGAATTCGAATCAAGTACAGCTCCAACATGAGTAACGTAGAAGTAAATATCCTCGGAGTAACGAAACAACTTAAATCACTTAATAAAAGCAAGTCTTCTAGTCCAGACCGTATACCAATTGGGTTCCTTTCAGAGTGCATTAGCTCCATACTTAACAATCATATACAACCGTTCGCTCGACGAAAGATCCGTACTCAAAGACTGGAAAGTTGCACAGGTCACACCAATATTCAAGAAAGGTAGTACGAGTAATCCATTAAATTACAGGCCCATATCATTAACGTCGATATGCAGCTGGATTTTGGAACATAAAAATGTGTTCGAACATTATGAATTACCTCGAAGAAAACGGTCTACTGGCACACAGTCAACATGGATTTAGAAAACATCTTTCTTGTGAAACACAACTAGCTCTTTATTCGCATGAAGTGTTGAGTGCTACTGACAAGGGATTTCAGATCGATTCTGTATTTCTGGATTTCCAGAAGGCTTTTGACACTGTACCACACAAACGACTTGCACTGAAATTGCGTGCTTACGGAATATCGTCTCAGTTATGTGACTGAATTCCTGTCAGAGAGGTGGCAGTTTGTAGTAATCGAAGGAAAGTCATCGAGTAAAACAGAAGTGATTTCTGGCGTTCCCTTTGCTGTTCCCTATCTATATGAACGATTTGGGAGACAATATGAGTAGCTGTCTTAGGTTGTTTGCAGATGACGCTGTCGTTCATCGACTAACAAAGTCATCAGAAGGTCAAAACAAATTCCAAAACGATTCAGAAAAGATATCTGAATGATGCGAAAATTGGCAGTTGACCCTAAATAACGAAGAGTATGAAGTCAATCACATGAGTGCTAAAAGGAATCAGGTAAATTTCTGTTACACGATAAATCAGTCAAATCTAAAGGCCATCAATTGAAATAAATACCTAGGAATTACAATTACGAACTACTTAAATTGGAAGGAACACACAGAAAATGTTGTGGGGAAGGCTAACCAAAGACTGCGTTTTATTGGCAGGACACTTAGAAAATATAATGTATCTACTAAGGAGACTGCCTATACTATGCTTGTCCATCCTCTTCTAGAAGAGTGCTGCGCGGTGTGGGATCCATCCAGACAGGATTGACGGAGTACATCGAAAAAGTTCGGATTTGGGATGGACATCACTAAAACAAAGGGGTTTTTCGCTGAGGCGGAATTTTCTCATGAAATTCCAATCACCATCTTTCTCTTCCAAATGCGAGAATATTTTGTTGGCACCGACCTACATAGGGAGAAACGATCACCATGATGAAATAAGGGAAATCAGAGCTAGTTCTTTCCACGCGATGTACGAGATTGGAATAATAAAGAATTGTGAAGGTGGTTGATGAGCCCTGTGCCAGGCACTTAAATGTGATTTGCAGAGTATCCATGTAGATGTAGATTTAGATTTTGTGATGTTAATGTTTCTCTAAACACACAGACAGGGGGGGGGGGGGGAGAGAGAGAGAGAGAGAGAGAGAGAGAGAGAGAGAGAGAGAGAGAGAGAGAGAGACACCATAGAATCTATTTCGCGTATCGAGTTTGACAACTGGTTTGCATTTTTGATCGACACGTACCAACACAATAATAACGATATTTTACTATATCAACGCCATCAGTGTACCAGGTTGCGAACATTCCTACTGATCTCATAAGCTGAAGAACAAGAAACATAATACACTGTCTGACAAAAAAAAAATGTGGAGCACCCAGAAGGGGATGTTTCTACAGTGATTACAAAATTGACTCAAATTTACAAATAACTTGACAGTATGGACCGAGTTATCAGTACGACATTGCATCCCCTCTGGTTCGATGCATTCACCGATTCAGTAGGGAAGAGTGTCATGCCGTAGTCTCCTGCTGACGCAAGCTGTCTCACGACTAACTGGTCCATGATACCTTGGACACTGGCACGGGGACAGAGTTCACGTCCAGCTGGTCCCGCACACCTTTTATTTGGGACAGATCTTGGGATCTCGTTGGCCTCGAGGCTACCTCACAATCATGCAGAAAACTTATAGAGAAATATGCCGTGTGTGGACACGCATCGTCGTGTTGAAAAGTGGCACAACGATGCACTGATGTCCGTAACGTACCGTCGTCACGCCAGAGTTTCCTCGACCACTACCAGCCGTGTCCTGAAGGCATACCCCATGGCTTCCGGTACTATGATGTTAGGGGTAATACCGCTGTGCCACTACAAGAGATGGGAAGATTTATGCCATATTCAGCGACGATGGTCATCCACGGTAGTGAAGGACCGCGATATATCGCTGAACGCTACCTATTCATCAACAATTCTTGCTTTCCAGCCACGGACCACTCCAAACGCAGCCTTTTGTACTGTGATGTTAATGGCAACCTACGCAACGGGCGGTAATTGCCTCGTCTGACTGCTGCTGTCCTACGACCAAAGTTGCGGGACGGTACCATATGTTGCAGGAAGTCCACTACTTGTTCTCGAATGAAAACGCTGGTATGAAGGCGTTAGATGTGCTTGGTGCACAATAAGGCGAGCCCACGTTTCGGTGATCAGACGTGGTCGATCGGAACCTTGACGACGAGTATACCTGCCTTGACGCTCCCATGTGGACCAACATGGGGCCACTGTCGCACTCGAATGCCCCACAAATCTTCATACTGCACGAATCGAACGGCTGCCCGAATGGAGACCCACAAAGAGCCCCCTTCAAACTCATTCAGGTGCTGATAACGATGTCTCTCTTCGTGTCCTTCACAGTGATCACTCAACATCTAAGAAATCTGGTCACGCTCCTTAATACCCTAGTAAGCCTCGCAACAATTCTAAACACGAAAAACGCTAATGCAATTTGTCTACGTGTCACACACAAACGTAACTCTTAATGATTTATATACAGCTGAGGGTATGCATGATTACGAAATAATATTGGCATATGCTCATATCCTCTCGGTTCTTCAGTTTTTTGTCATGCTGTACACTTTGTCGAGTTACATCAACGACGATCCTGAAGAAGAAGTTAGAGAAATTTGATCTTACGTGAATGGTTATGACGCTGATTCTTCTCACGCACTACCCGCCAGCTACGGCAGCAAACTGTTACTAGTACCTTATACTACCTTTCTTCCTCTATAATGATTAATAAAAGGAATACATAAATACAGAAAAAGCAATATTTGACCGGTAAGCTCTCTGCTACAAATGATACGGATGCAATAAGAAGGGTCGTCTGGAATTCAGTAACTGAGGTTCACGAGTTACATAATTAACCACTGAGGTACCGAACAACAATTTCAAATGCAATACATACAAATTTGTTATTGTAGGTACGCAGTCCGGCAAACAGCTTAACTTCACTGCTACCACGATAACGGATGTGGGACACGGACGTCAGACGAGATATCAGTACAGCTGCGTGAATAAAGGTTTTACGATTCTTTCAAGTTCATCGGAACGATAATTATAGAGCAGTGGTTCCCAACCCAACCTGGAGGTAATTACACACACACTAAGGAGTAAAATGTGATATTCTGAGGGGTGAAAAACAAAAGGGTTCCATTGTATTTCGGTACGAAACTAAATTATTTTTAAAAAATCATTCGCATTATCACTACTTTGTAAGACTGTAATATTCAATACAAAATTTACCAATGACTAAATTTTTAAGCAAATACTAACATTAACACGTCGCATAATATTGTGTGGGTTACAGCTTGTGAAACAAATATATGAATAACATTTGCCTCACGTAGTCCACCCTCTTCACGCACAGCTTTTACTTTGTGCCAAGCATCTATGACAGTAAACTTGAGATACATACATCACAAGTGCTTCGGTATACCACGAAAATTTCGTCTCCAAGTTCTACATACTACACCCAATAGACCAGAAATTGCTTCATTATTCACTTCGCAAGAATAAACGAACTGACAGCATAACACAACAGTAACTATGTAACAAGTATTACACAGCTGTAAGACCTACAATTTATTATTATTATTATTATTATTATTATTATTGTTATTGCCAGTAGTGAGAAACTAACAGTTGGCAGTCTGACGTCTTCCAATTTCCGCCAGTTCGGGAGCGGGAAGTCCAGCAATCAAGTGGTTAACGTACACTAGAACCAAGTATTGTGCACACGTTTTAATTTGGTTAACTTTAAAATGGGGTGCAGTCTGTGGGTGAAGCAAATGTTGCTAGAGAGGTTGCGGTGCAGATGAAGCATGTTTTGCAACAAGTGTTTTCCCTCAATAAGGGTAGCTAGCTTTCTTTCTTGAGAAGGAATTGTAGACATCATTCGTAAAGCACCGAGAATTGCTTGATCATTATATAAAAGAGATTATGATAAATAAGTAGTACCAATTGTCTCACTGACTCATGTTCAATAACTTTACATTAATTTATCTTTCGTTATTTCCAAAATGAAAGTGTGTAAAGCAAATTATTTTCATTTGAAAATTTAGTTATATGCTAATGATGAAGTTGGAGGTTGGCGGGAGGGTGGGGTTTGGGGGGAGGATGTAGAGTGTGGAGGTGTTAGCTAACATCTGATTGTACGAAAGGTTAATGGTGCGTCATAAAAGTTGGGAACAACTCTTATACAAAGAGAGTACTAAAGCCACGAAGGAAATTAGAAAACATTCAACACAATTCTTCCGGGTATTCTGGGTACGCGAGTGCACTGACGCTCAGCGAGGGGACAAAAAACTGAGGAAGGCCATTAGGAATAGTGGCCGACACGTTGGAGAATTTTACTCATTGACAGTGCGGTCATATCTTCAGAAGAATTGTACTGACTGTGACAACGTCCGCGGAAGCCCATGATTACCGTCAAAACCTCTATTGTTCGGTTACTGCTGTCGTGAGGTGGTACAATATTATTAGAGTAGAATGCACTGATGGCACTGCTTGGTGCATTCAGAACGGAAGCTGACAGAACAGAAAATATGTGAGATCTCAGCTAACTGTACCCCTGGGATTTTATGATTACGCGGCATACCTAATCTTTCTCACATAGGGGAGGCTATTAATTCTGGACAAACAATATAGTCCAATGACGAGATACCACTCAAGTAACTAAAATTACAAAAATGATGTCAAAAGAGACAATTCGCAGCCTTGTCTTGACTATACATTTTAAAACACTGTATTTAAATACACAATTTGCGGTTATCCTACTGCTTCTTCAAAGGACTACCGTAATGAATAATTCATTACAATATCCCACAATACCTGTACAGAAAAATTGGAATAGAGATCAACATAAACATCATTTCCGCCCTTTTTATTGCTCATGAAAACCACACATTGCTTGTTGTACCACCATACAACGAGACCTTCACGGGTGGTGGTCCAGACTGCTGTACACACCGGTACCTCTAATACCCAGTAGCATGTCCTCTTGCATTGATGAATGCCTATATTCGTCGTGGCACACTATCCACAAGTTCATCAAGGCACTGTTGGTCCACATTGTCCCACTCCTCAACGGCGATTCGCCGTAGATTCCTCAGAGTGGTTCGTGAGTTACGTCGTCCATGAACAGACCTTTTCCATCTAACCTAGGCATGTTCGATAGGGTTCACGTCTGGAGAATATGCTGGCCACTCTAGTCGAGCGATGTCGTTATCCTGAAGGAAGTCATTCAAGAGATGTGCACGATGGGTGCGCGAATTGTCGTCCATGAAGACGAATGAATGCCTTGCCAATACGCTGCCGATATGGTTACACTATCGGTCGGCGGATGGCATTCACGTATCGTACAGCCGTTACGGCGCCTTCCATGACCAGCAGTGGCGTACTTCGGCCCCACATAATGCCACGCCAAAACAGCACGGAACCTACACCTTGCTGCACTCGCTGGACAGTGTCTCTAAGGCGTTCAGACTGACCGGATTGCCACCGAACACGTATCCGACGATTGCCTGGTTGAAGGCGTATGCGACACTCATCGGTGAAGAGAACGTGATGCCAATCTAGAGCAGTCCATTCGGCATGATGTTGGGCTCATCTGTGCCGCGCTGCATGGTGTCGCGGTTCCAAAGATGGATCTCGCCATGGACGTCGGGAATGAAGTTGCGCATCCTGCAGCCTATTGTGCACAGTCTGAGTCGTAACACGACGTCCTGTGCCCGCACGAAAAGCATTATTCAACAAGGTGGGGGTTGCTGTCAGGGTTTCTCCGAGCCATAATCCGTAGGTAGCTATCATCTACTGCAGTAGTAGCTCTTCAGCAGTCTGAGTGAGGCATGTCATCGACAGTTCCTATCTCTCTGTATCTCCTCCATGTCCGAACAACATCGCTTTGGTTCACTCCGAGACGCCTGGACACTTCCTTTGTTGAGAGCCCTTCCTGGCAGAAAGTAACAATGCGGACGCGATAGAAGTCAAAATAAATTGGTAAATCAGTTGGAATCATTAGTACGTGGGGTAATAGAGAGACATCTGCAGCTGCTGGATCTGCGACTGTAATTCCTTTAATGACAATATTTCGCAGGGTTTTAATCTACGAAGAGATAGGACTATAAAGTTAGCCATAAACAGAACTTCCCTGCTTTCTATTTAAAGTGACTGCGAAAAGAAAAACAAAACAACACTATTTCACAGCACAGTTTAGCACGTTCTGCCTCACAATCAGTTTAACAGACAGTGTTTATTGTATAACACGTCTATTTCTTCAGTGGTTTAGGCTGTCTGTCAGCCTGGATGTCGATAAGGAATACATCCAGCCGAATATTTCCCCGCATTTTATGCCTACGTCTCCAGCGGTTTAGGCTGTGCGTTGTCTGTCAGCCAGCTAGCTGGTCGAGAAGGGATTCATCCAACCGAATCTCTTCTTGAATTTGTGTGAACTGAAACAGAACTATTTTGACGCCTCATTGGTGGCAGTTTCTCCACTGAAATAAACCACTAACTGAACTCAGTTGAATGTTTAGAACACACCAAATACCACAAACTGACATCAATTCAACCTTTGTTATAAGCCAAAGATATGATCACCAACGATAGCACATTGAACTATTGCTTTCAATTAGATTCTTTTTTGGAAAATATCAATATTCAATGCGGAATTTATTGCCTTTATGAAAACTTGTCACAGCAGAACTGTCAAGTTGAATATCACATTTCTTTTGTAACAAAAACATCTGACAGCAGAACTGTCAAACCAATAAACCTGATACTATCGGAGGAGAAGCTGTAGCCTTTGAAGGTACAAAGATTTTTCCGAAATAAGTACTAAAACTATCAGTTTGCGTAGATTAGTGCTAACCATAATTTGTTCGTAATTTACTTTATCGGTTATTCCTGGCTGTTAATGTATAGCTTGACTCATTCCACATCCCTGAAGAATATCCTTCGTGACGGGAATTATGGAACACAATGTGTGAATGAATGAACGTACTGCATACTCTATAGTATGTCAAAGGGAAAGCGATCGAGAGGATGTGAATAAATAATCATAATGTATCGCATAGTTCCTGGACTTTATATATATATATATATTTTGAGAAGTTGGTCCTGTGGTATTTGTTGGCGTTTAAAAGAACTATGATGGGGAACGAGTCAATTTACAGGAGATGTATACATGTTTAGTGTTAACATTAGTGGACACATTTATTTAGCCCTACTCATGTAACTTCAAAAAAACCAGGATTTTTTAATGTTTTTACAGGTTACCAGTTTTTAAATACAAATTCGTCCATGGAATAGAAGCAGCTGCCCAGTAGAAATGATTTTTGGTTCGATTTAAAACTTTATTTGATACCTGTCAAACATTTTATGTTATTAGGAAAATAATCAAAAATTTTTGAAACTGAATATTGAAGTCCTTTCTGAGACACTGATAGCTTTAACAATGAGTAATAAACGTCATTTATTCCTCTAGTTCTGCAGGTGTGGACATCACTATTCCTCACAAATTTTGGTGGATTGTTTATTAAGAATTTCATTAACGAATAAATATTTAATGTGATGGTGCAATTAAAATGTCTAACTTCTTGAAGACGTACCTACATCACAGAAGCAAGTGAACACCACACATTATTCTCATTGCTCGCTTTTGTGCAATCAGTATTTTCTTTCTAAGTGATGAGTTACCCCTAGAACATTATTCCTTAAGGCATTATTGAGTGGGAATACGCAAAATATTTAAGGAGGTTGATTCTTTTGTTTGTACAAAGGGCTAAGGTGGTCGTATCCAATGTTTTGCGCAGCTCATTAATATGCTTCTTCCATTTCAAGTTTTCATCAATATGTACTACCAAAAATTTGGAGCATTCCACTCTTTTTACTGATTCCTCTTATGTTCAACATAGATTTTGGTATCACTATTTGTTGTGCAGAGCTCAATATAGTGCGTTTTTCAGTTTTTTTTAAATTAAGGAAGATTCCATTTTCTGAGAATCAATTCATCATTGAAAAAAGAAAATCATTAACGATATCTTCTGTTGCCTTCTCTCTAATCGAATTTATTATAACACTAGCATCGTCCACGAAAAGTACCAATTCTTCTAGCTGAATGTTAAGTGAAAGGTCATTCACATACATAAAGAATAGGAGTGGACCCAAAATTGAACTTTGTGGGACTCCTTTCCTGATTCCTTCCCAGTCACTAGAATTTTCTGCCTTTCAAACATGGTTTCAATTATTCAGCAGACCTTTCTGCATTCTTTTTGTTTCGTATGATTCAAAAAGTTGTGTGTAAAGCCATCAATTTCGCAAAACTTAAGTTCTGAGTGCAATATGATCACGCAATCAAACGCCTTGCAAAGTTAACAAAAAATAGCAACTGGAGATATTATTTAAGATTTGTAATATCTGGTGGGTGAATGTACAAATAGCAAATCAGTCGAGCAACCCTTCTGGAATCCAAACTGTGATATGCTAAATAAATAGTTTCTACTTGAATATGTTACTACTCTTGACTACATGGCTTTTTCAAATATTTTGGAAAAAGATGTAAGTAAGTAGGTAAATTGGACAGTAATTAATTTGTCATTGTTGTTAACTTTCTTGTAAAGAGGTTTGAAAATTCTATATTTTAATCCGCGTGGAAAAATTCCTTGTACCAGTGATGCATTATAAATGTCACTAAGAACATTACTTAATTACTTGGAATAATTTTTTAGAATTCTGTTTGAAATTTCATCAACAACATATGAGCTTTTGTTTCTTCGAATTTTTGTGATTCCATTAATTTCGGTACAGGATGTTGGAACTACTACTAGTTGCTTAAAGCTTTGTGGAATGACACTTTTAATGTATTCTCTTGCATCTTCAACTGAACCAAAAGTACTCACACGCTGAGAATTATCAGTCACAAAAGAAACATTGCCTCCCTTCCCTAACGTATCTGCAAGAGAGCAGAGCGGGCCCTACTGAGTGCCGTTCACCTTCCGCGCCCTCCCGCCGCCGGCACGGGACGCACGAATCGCTGCTAGTTCCTGAGCCCTGTGGGCAGGAAGTGGCCGCATGAGCAAACCACTGACGTCACTGATTGTATGGAAATGGTGGGCTTGGCAGGATCTCGCCACAATGTCCAGGAAGTTACCCCGCAGCTAGTCGTCCGACGTTTGTAAGCACGTTACTCTGCAGAATGGTTCCCGGGAACAGAAAAATCGGCTTTGTAGTTAGATATGGCAATGTCTGAATAGACTGGAACTGTCAAAAGGCATGCAGCTGAGAGTCAGGCAAGAAAACAGAATGGTTTATAACGGTCAGAGATGTTTCGCAAGGAAGTGTGCTCTCACCAGTGGTTTTTAATATAGTCATAGACAACATCACAGCGAAAGGTCGCAAAGGGTCAAACAGCAGCTGATATGAAAATCATAGCATATGCAGGCGATATGATGATTTGGGAAGAAAATGAGCAGAAATTGGAAGAACAACTTAACACCTGGCAGTGAGTGATTGAAGAAGCAAGCATGGAAATCAGTTTAACAAAAAGTGAAGTAATGAAAATCAACAGGAAAAACGAAAAACATGAAGGATGTAACCTGCAACTGAAATATTATTAAAGAAGTAGATGCTTTATAGTACCTAGCAATAAATTAACCAAGAAGGGAAACATCGAGGATGAAATTTTCGAGAATATATAAAAGTGTTCTAAATTTTATCAGTGTATCAGATGTTATTAGAAACTGGAACGTATTTGCCAAAGCAAAGATCATGATTTTTATTAGATCAAGATGTTGGGCATGAAGAAAGATAGATCTGAGCAGAAAACAAGCAACAGAGATGCGCTTTCTATGAGTGACACTCGGTAAGACATGAAGGGACAGGATAAGGAATGAAATAATTAGAAACACCCTTCGGATAAAGCCCCTAAAAGAATCTATGGAGAGTAATAGGAATACACGGTTTGCTCACATTAATAGAATGGGACCAGAAAGCCTTCCGAGAACAGCCCTAGAATGGGCAGAATCCGCACGAAGACCAACTGGAAGATCATGAACGAGGTGGAGAGACCAGGGGAAGGATGATGTGAACCGAAGAGCATTCACTGAGTTTGAGAATTTTGAAAGGCTTGTAATTTTACCTGTTAATTATTTTATGGGGGATTCCCTTTTGTTAATGCGTGTTTTGAAACTAGGTTCTAGATGGCTGTCAAGCCTGAGGACTGGTTCTAAGAAACACTGTTTCTAATACCTAATCACCGTGTATTTCCTAGGAAGGGTAAGCTTAATCATTTATTTGCTTTTTCTGTTTCATTCAAGTAAGCCTCTGGCCATGCAATTTTGGTGTAAAGTTTACATAAATTGTTTGAGGAGACGTTAATTATTATATTTTTATGCTCCCTTACCAGTGATTTAAGATCTATGTCCTTTAGGCAGGTTTTTTTTGCGAGTAATATTTGGTACCTAATTTTATGATGGATTTTTGGTCTTATAGCCGTGATCTCTTAATGAGATGGTGATTGTTGTTCACGTAATTTGTATTTCTGAATCCAATGTCTCACCTATACGGCGTTAGTTAACAGAGCCTCCTAGCCTCGTGAAGCCCGAGGCCGATTTTTCGGCGGCTGCCAGGCGTAAGGGCCTGTTGCTTTTGTGCCCCTGCACTTTCCTTCCGGCCGTGTTTGAGGCGTGTCCGCTATTGCTATACTGCAACTGTTCACCTTGGCGGCTTGCCTTCTTTAAGTTTCGTCTTTCCCTTCTTTAGGTTCTGACGTACACGCTTTAACTCCTCAATATTCTGCCTAAAGGCCTATATGTGAGCGATGTTGTAATTAAATTTTGAGGTAGTTCCTTTGCCTGTATTTGCGTATACACTTGGTGTGGATTGCCATCTCATTACATTTCTATTTTTAATTACAACTCATTATTCTTTGCTTGAGCTTAATTTATCATTGTATCCGTTCTACAGATGTACGAAAATTTGTCAGACCTACCATGCTTGGGTGTTTATTCAAAATTACCAGTTCTTAACTTAATAACTGTGAGACTAATTAAGAAGATCTTTTACTTACTTGCTGCTTAAGAAAGGTTTTATTATGATTTTTTTTATTCGTTGCTGGTACTGAGTGCTTGGGATAGCAAGAATCGAAAGTTTAGTCATGTCAATCTGTGGTTAAAATTTAAAAAGACTTATTTTCATTTATACACCTCTTAAGTTCAGAGATATTTGGTGATTACTGTATTTTATTTTGCGCTATCACGTGTACTGTAACTAAATGTAATCATTCAAAGGACAAATGATGCAAGGATTGTGGTCCCAAAATTCCATGTGATTCGTTTCCTATCCCAACCTGTATATTGAAGTTACAGGGAGGAAATGCTAAATGATAAGACTGACAGAAAAGAGAAGCTTGGAAGAGGCTCTGTGATTGACCCGTATAAGCGGAAACGTTTCAGGAAGACGAATAAGTGAGCCTATTCCCTAAAATCTTCGGCATTTAAATTCGCATCATGCAAATATGCAGTGGGCGATGGGAATGGAGAAAGATGGCACTTTACCCTTCTAGGGCGTCGTGGTACAAAGGAAAGCCGACAGACAGCTGAGACACAGCGTGCATCGCGGGCCAGTTACTGCCGATTTATACTCGACGGAAGCTAGTTTTATCATCGTTCACAATGCTATTGTGTACTGCACACTCACCTTTCCAAAGAATGCGTTGTGTCCGATCCTGGTACCCTTTAGGGTGAATTTCAACATCTGACGACAGTTTTCCGACAGAATAGTTATTCTCAAAAACAAATCCACCGCGCATTCCAGCAAAAACTATTCGAGATTAAGGAAACAAAACGAAGAAACGGGGCCACTCATTGTCATAGCTCTTGCAATATTTCGGAGGAATTTTGTCAAGAATTGGCAGAGTTCTCAATAGACAAAACATGTCTCTTTCGTCCCCCAGCGTAGCTCACGAACCTGTTCGGTGCTGTCAAACACGATCTCGGTCTCAGAAAAAATTTCGAGTGAATTTTAAATTTCCTATATTGATCAGATAAGACGTACGGCGCAAAATCAATGTTTTGAGCACCACCACCATACATGTAGGCGCGGAACCAAGGGGATGGGAGCGGGGATTCATAAATACCCGCAAAAAAATCTGTGCGCGCGGTTCGGGCTTACAGGATACATTTTTCGTGAAAACGTCAGAATATTTTCATTACAAGTGATTCATATTAATATACAATTTAATAATCAATCTCTTTAATATAAAGATTACTCAGAAAAGTATAATGGTTACATAATAGATAAATCACAAGCTTGGACTGTGGCTGGCTACTGTATGCCCGATGGCTCAGCTACGTAAAGGGACGATTACACGGGAATGTTGCCCGCAATACATCCCGAGAAAGTTGTCCGGAATATAACGGCCATTGTTCCACGACGATGTTTACGGCAGTACACTTTAGGACCAGAAGTGTTTACAGGGGGCCACAAAATTGACATAAAATGGGCGAACGCGAGCTATATGGGAGTGAGTGCGGCTCTCCTGCTTTTGTATCATTCAAGGAATGACGTCAGAAAGAACAAGAGAAATGGGGCATTGTGGGTGCGTTGTTTTTTTAAGTAAGTAGAATGCTTCAGCAACTGTAACTCGTAAACTGAATCTGGATATATATCTGTTCCAGAACTTTACCAGAATGTCGAAACAAAACTTCAAATATCTCGTACAAACAATTGGTCGATGATTGCTAAAACCGATATAAATTTGAGTCAGTGTATGCTAGTTACAAGCCAACTGGCTGCTGATTCGTACATAAGTTTAATGTACCTTCTTAAGTGCATTACTCGTCAATACGCCTCTACTTTACCAGAAGTCTGCAATGCTTTGGTAGATGTACTAAAGGATTTCATTAAGGTAATTTTCAAATAAGAATTTTTATTATTTACTGATATTTTTCTCTATACAAAGGTTTTTCTCCAACAAATACCCAGAAATTACTACATCTGTTACATAGGATATTAATTTATCTCCTCAGGATGTCCGTCCACGTGTTTCGATCTTCTATACTTTCTTCCTCTGCGCTAAATCTTCTCATTGTTAACTATACATTTTGGAGCCATACATACATACATACATTAATCCTTGTGCCATTAATCATGAATACGACATTCCGTAATGATGTGGAACGTGTCACTTTAGCATAAGTTTCCTTTACACGAAATAATTAATTTTTTTACCGTTATTACTTCATATCTAATTATTCATCTATTCAGTAGAAAGAGTTGTCAGTCAGAAATTCTTTTAATTTGCTTTTAAACGTTGGTTGTCTATCTGTCAGACTTTTAATGCTATTTGGCAAATGACCAAAGATTTTTGTAGCAGCATAGTTCACCCCTTTCCGTGCCAAAGAGAGATTTAATCCAGAATAGTGAAGATCATCCTTTCTTCTAGGGTTGTAGCTATGCTCTTCGCTGTTATTTTTGAATTGGGATGGGTGGTCACAAGGCGTCCTCGTCTCTTCCTTCCTTCCGGTTCCCATTCCAAGATCAATCTCGATATTATGTCTTCCTCCATTCTTCTTACATGTTCGTACCATTGTAACTTCCTTTTATCCACCACTTCATGTATTCTTTCTCTTACTTCCATTCTCAATCGCATTTACTAATTCTATAGGCCCCTCGTTTATCCAGGTCTCCATTGGAATACACAACAACAAACAGCTAACAAAACAGATGGCTATATGTGTATGCGTAGAAACTTTGGTACAAAAGTGAAACCATACTGTTTTCGCTCAGACCAAGCTCGGCTCACAATCAGACATGTGACTGAAGCACTGTTGGTGAGGGTACCAGGCTTTGCGCATTTTTTTCATTTTCTTTTCGACGCCGCCGTAGCTCACGTATTCGCTCGCCACTAGATTTTTTTTGATTTCTTTCAACGCGCACTTTCGTCTGATTTGCTTTTTCTATAATTCCGAGCATATTATGAGTCATATGAGACGACATCTTTCAGTACTTTGTAATTTTCAGTTGAATGCGATTTTCACTTTTGTCCCGCCGAATATTTTTATTGTCTCACTTTGGTCCCTAATTGTGCTCCTCAAACTATTCCTAACACCTAAATCACTGTTCTGACTAAACGCGTTTCCTCGTTACAACAGATTAGAAGATTGAATTTTCGCTTGTTGAGAAATGAGGAGGAGTAATCTGTTTCAGTTGGTACGAAGCTTTCTATAGCCAATATCGCAAAAATTTAAATGGCTCTGAGCACTATGGGACTTAACTTCTGAGGTCATCAGTCCCCTAGAACTTAGAACTACTTAAACCTAACTAACCTAAGGACATCACACACATCCATGCCCGAGGCAGGATTCGAACCTGCGACCGTAGCGGTCGCGCGGTTCCAGACTTTAGCGCCTAGAACCACTCGGCCACCCCGGCCGGCTCGCAAAAATTCTTCTTTATTTTCGACAACCGGTTTCGACATACTTTGCTGTCAGTGGATAAAATGTAGCACACTGTACAAAGATTTGTCAGAAATAAAGCATTTAATATCAAAAAGCATCTTGTGCACATGACCATCACTGTGTATGTAGCGCTCACAGATGATTGTTAAGTCTTAAAAATCACAACATATAACAAATCAACATACATCAAACGCACATTAGCACATCCATTTAATTTTCACATTAGTACATCCATTTATGGTCCAGTTGTACCCTATACGCCGTCTAATGTGGATCGTCAATGAATGGAATATGTTAAGCTAACGTTAAACAGATGTCCTAATGTTAGCATTTGCATAACGTGATTTTTAACCCTTTCAGAACTCAAATTTTTCTGGAGAAAGGAAAATTTTACTTTATGCTCTTTACTTTATACTCTTGGGTGATTTTTTAATGACAGACGTAAGATTTCTACAAAAATGTGTACCTGTTTTCAAATTATACTTCCTACACTAGCTTTCTTTTTATGGATTAAAATAACTAATTTTGATATACTCACTGCTGCATAAATAAACTGATCATTTAATAACAGCCATGCAAAGTTGTTGATATTTTTGTAGTGAAGCCCAACAGATAGCAGCACTTGTAATGAACATTCACAAATGTTGACATGAGGTTTTCATTGGGGAAAATATTTTCTTTACAACTAACAGACATAGATTTTAACGTACACAATTGTATCCGTTGGGTCTGAAAGGGTTAAGAACTAACAATCATCTGTAAGCGCCCCATACACAGGCATGGCCATGTGCACAAGGTGCTTTTTGATTGTAAATGTTTTATTTTAGACGAATCTTTGTATAATCTGCTACATATTATCAACTAACATGACAACTTGGCATGAAGTTCCAACTAACAATGAACACGTTTTGTAACGAAAGTTGTTGACTACCACAATATGACAGCAGCCTGTCGACACCGATTGTCGCAAATAAAGAAAAAATTTATGATTTCTTGGTTACAAAAAACCGTCTTAACAATTTAAAACTTCACACTAAGCTAATTCTCAACAATCTCCTGCACGCGCTACAATAGTGCGATAACGTCGCAGGCAAAAGACATGATCTATCCGTTACGGGCCCAAGCACTCTTGACGAGTTATGTCCCGTAGAAATAGCAATTCAAATCTGACGGTATTATGTCACATAAGAAAGTTAGACCGACGAGTGAATAGACGTTTTCACGGAAAAAAAGAGCTTATATTTTTACATTTAGCAATTTCCAAATTTCACTGCGAACTTTCGGAGCATAAAATAGTGTCAAAACTTTTCAGTTGCTTCCATCAGGGCAGGCCCTCGTGGTTAAGACTTGCTATCTGACCTGCAACATACCAGCTACGTAAACTCGTGCGGGCCGACGGTTGTGGCCGAGCGGTTCTAGGCGCTTCAGTCCGGAACCGTGCTGCTGCTGCGCTCGCAGGTTCGGATCCTGCTTCGGGCATGGATGTGTGTGGTGTCCTTAGGTTAGTTAGGTTTAATTAGTTCTAAGACTGGGGGACTGATGACCTCAGATGTTAAGTCTCATAGTGCTTAGAGCCATTTGAACCATTTTTTAAACTCGTGCATTCGTAGACTTATCCTTCCCCCAATTTACTCATTTACTTGTCACTACTTGTTACCATAACACTTCTCAAAGTAACTGCATGACACATAAAATTCTGAAATTTTCGTACGTATGTTTTTCAAATGATATATTTCTCTGAACGGAAAGTCCTGCGACGTGCTGCGAAGTGCTAAGTACTGATGTAAACAAATTACTGTTTTATTATAATACACATTTATTTATGTTTTATTATAATACACATTTATTTATTGTTTTTTATTAAAATCGAAGGCATTCATAACATTGTAAATAGGGACTCAGGGCTCAAAGTAAATGCAGCCTGGAACCCCGCGCTTGCTGCCATTAGATATAGAGAAAAAGAATTCCCGACAACAGATTCGCAATAATATAGTGCAAGATCCTCATGGTTATCACTTTCAGTTCAGCTACCGGTCGTAGCATAGCTCGACAGCAAAACTGGTGAGCCAGCGCACGCGTGAGAAGGTGCTCCCGGTAGGCGTCTTCGAAAGCAACGAGTTCGCTCATGCGCGGCTTCCGCGCAATGTCTTCATGAGGAGACGGCCGTAGTGTGGACACCGGCAACTGCTACTTGCTAGCAGTAAACAGTAACAACCACCTGACTATGTCAAGCAATTGTCTCGAAGAGATATTTGAGGTACAACGCGATCCAGCGACGGCATATCTGAGAGCCGTATATCCAACAGATATCCGCCGGGAAAACCGGAAGAGTCACAGTAGGAAATTTGCTGCAAGGCACTGAACTTGACATCTACCTACATTGATCAGCCAGAACATTATAACCGCCTACCTACTATCGATATAAACCCATCTACGTATGTAGCATCAGTGAGAGTGCTGTCCATGCGTAGGATGCGGAAGGCGCGAGATCTATTTGAGTCTGACCGAAGGCACAATGTGATTTCTCGGAGGGTCGTCCGGAGCATTTTGGAAACTGCACGACTTGTCGGGTGTTCGAGGAGTACCGTGGTGAGTGTTTTCAACACGCGGCGAAACCGAGGTGAAACCACGTCCGTTGCACTAACATCAGACTTTAATGCTGGGCAGAGTACAAGTCTGTGCGAATACACAGTGCACCAAACACTCCTACAGATGGGCCTCCGCAGCCGACACCCATACCTGTGCCAAGGTTAACATCACTACATCGGCAACTAAGACGGAATCGGCACGTGACCTTCGGCACTGGACGATGGAGCAGTGGCAGAGCGTTGCATTGTCTGATCAATCCCGACACCTTCTTCATCATGCCGATGGGAGGGTGCGAATCCGTCGTCTTCCAGGAGAACAGCTACGGGACGAAGACAAGCTGGTGGCGGTTCCATTATTCACCGAGGAACATTTTCGTGGGAACCCATGGGTCCAGTGGTGCTCTTCACGGCCAAGATTGGCAAGCTGGTTGAGTTGGGGGAATGGACCAAACAGCGAGGTCGTTGGTCCCATTGGATTAGGGAAGGATGCGGAAGGAAATCGGCCGTGCCCTGTCAAAGGAACCATGCCGGAATTTTCCTGAAGCGATTTAGGAAAATCACGGAAAACCTAAAATCAGGAAGGCCGGACACGAGTTTGACCGGCGTCCTCCCGAATGCGAGTCCAGCGTGCTAAGCGCTGCGCCACCTTGCACGGACGGTCACGGCCAAGGAGTATCGTACACTGGCTGTAGACCAAGTACACCCCTTCACGACGATCATGTTTCCCGATGACAGTGGGATTTTTCAACAAGATAATGCGCCATGTCACAAGGACAGAAGTGTGATGGAGTGCTTCGACGAACACAGCGGTGAGTTCCAACTGATGTTCTGGAACCCTAAATCGTAATATCTGAATCCGGTCGAACAAACCTGGGATGTGATTGAACGAGGCCTCCCGAGCACATCGCCCCCCTGCCCGGAATTTGCGGGTATTAGATGACTTTTATGTGTGTAGATGCGGTGCCAGCTCCTTCAAGCGACTTACCAAGGCCTCATTGCCTCCACGCCACAACGCGTCGCCACTGCTATCCGTGTCAAAGGTCGATATACCGGCTGTTAGGTAGATGGTCATAAAGTTCTGGCTGATCAGTGCATATTTTACTTGAAATGGCATTGACAGGCGCTCCCCATTAACAACGCAGATCACCAAATCCGTAACTCCTGTAGATGTGCTTATCTTGTAGTCGTTCGAGTTCCAGGGTTGCAGCTCCACGGCTTCCTAAGTTGACTGGGGTGTTTTTTAACTTTATCAAAAACGACCAGCTGCTACTAGTAATGATTGTTTATTACTGTTCAGTACAAAAACAATAACACGGGACCGATGCAGTGAAACATCTCGCTAAGTATTGCCACCTTCACCCTAGGTGAAACCAATACAGCGTCATCTTGAAAGCATAGGCACATCTGTAGCTATCAATGCGTCTGCCGGCTACACTCTTCTTTATCGTGTCAAAACTGTTACCTCAACTGCCTTACTTCAGCCAAGGTTGTTGTTTTTATTCTACGTAGTAACGTCATTCCCATGGCGTGAGACAAGCCCTACGTCAGAATTGTGATGCATTTTATGAATCAAATGAGGTTCCGTGTAAATTTAAACTATATGGGTAATTAAATCGATAATTCAGTACGCTCAAATAACACTGGGAGCCCCAAAGAAATTGCCCGTTCTTTTCACATGCAAATCTGGTTATAATATATTGACTGAAGTGGGTTGGGAAGGAATGGAAGGGATAAAAACATATAAATATGAAAAACACCAGAAAACTTTCAAAATAAAAATCAAACAATATTATTGTAATATACACCAAACGATTACGTTTGATTACAGAATTACGAAACTGAAACCTTATTTTGTCTAGTATCACAAAAGTTATCGGTATCGATGTCTCTTTATCGAAGTTATAATTGATTGAATAAGGTAATAAGTTAAGTAACCTCTACATCTAAGTTAAGTATAACTATGATAATTGAGGTATTCTGACCTAGTGCTTTGATTGAAATTCATAAACAGCTTTAAAAAAATCTTTTCCAAAAATGTGTCGAAATTAAGATGGCAGCGTTACCATATCAGGCTCTGCTAGGTTGAAAAAATTATCCCCCACAAACCGCATTACGTTATTCAAAATAAGACATGGTTCTGACTTCTAATACGTGTTTGTAAAACTAGGGATAATTACTGAAAGAGAGACCAAATACGAAAACTTTAGCCAAACGAAGAAAGCTGATAAAGTAAATACACACATCAGAACAAACTGTTATTGCCTAGAGTTTAGATTAAGGCGAAAAAAATCAGTTTTCATTTGAAACAACTGATCCGGAACAGACCGAGCGCTCGCAATAGGATTTATGAAAGCAGCGGTGCGTTCAATGGAATTACATCACAAACTTGAAGCCGAAAGTGCCAGGCGAATCCTCTGGTTCCTGAAGTAAATAACATGTAGTGTCTGAAGTTCACTTAAATATTCTTGTGATAAATTGGCGTTACTCGTCATACAAGATTTTGATTCTGCTCAGCTACACTGCAGTTATACAGGCACTAACCGAACAAGGTGCAGAAACAAAATACATAAACATATTACGTAACATCTATGATACCTCAATGGCTTCTGTGAGCATATGAAAACAGATGACGGAATTTTCCACTGGAAGAGAAGTAAAGCACGTTATCCTCGAAACTGTTCACTGCAGTCGTTGAGATGGTTACGTCCAAAATTACTTGGAAAGGAAGAGGAATTAGAATAAATGCGAAGAGACTCATTAACTTGAGATTTTCAGATGACTAATAGTGGTCCTTGCCAAAAATATGGACAAAGGCAGAACCAGAGTGGAATCCCAGAAAAAGACGGAAGACCACGCGGCAGACCGCGCGACCGTTGAAATTGTACTTTAAGATCGAAGATGCTACATCTTGGAATGGTTCAATCAGCTGAATAATATATAAATAAACAAACATGTGAGAAGTATAACGATCCGAAAAATGAACACCGTCTCCGGTGAGTGCGAAAATTACATAAAGACACGAAAATGTGCTAAGCGTACGGCGGAAATGGGCTAAGCGTAAAGCTTAATTGGAGGTGGAGGACGCATCGAGTGACAGCGACCGAAGTACTTGAAAACTCGCTATCGTTCTTCCCGCTTAGTCGGGACCAACGTGCACAAAATTTCCGTGACTACAAATGCTTTTATAAACGACGATTACACACGTCCGCAGCAAATCGGATACACTTTAACCGTCTACTATCTACATGAAGGGTAAATTGGTGTAAGTGTCGAATACTCACAGCACCGAGCTTGGCGTTGTCCAAGCAACTCGGATACGACTTTTCTCAAATGACGTAGTTTCGTCCATTCGCACCATTCAAATATTTTTTAGCAGCTAAGTGTCCATTATCGTCCTGTGGTTGATCTTTCTTGCAAACTGCACTTGGTTTTATGTCTCCATTCACAAGACACTTCATCACAACACGTTTGCACGCACCCGTTTGTATGCGTTCTTGTTTTACAAGTGACTTCAGTTGCCCTTTGTCATTAGCATGCCGGTTAGCAATGGTACATATAAGCGCCAATAACACCTTGTGTCAGCATGCCTGCGCTTGCTTACGACAGTTCGCCCATGTCTCTTTCCACACAAGGTACACAAAAAATTCTGGGGAAATTTTGGAAGCAGGTTGCTCACATCGAAACGACAATAACGAGTCAAATAAACATAAGTTCGGAAACTTTTTCCATTATTATTGACGGAGGAGAATGGCACATAATATGCTTAGTACCGTAGGTTTTAACGTGCCATCGACGAAGACGGTAAGAGAGATGGAGCTCAATTTCAGAATGGACGAGGAAGGGAAAAGAAATCGACTGTGCCTTATTCCAAGAAAGCATCAATGCATTTGCGGCAGAAACTCCAGAAAACCCTGATCTGAGCGTCCTCCTCTCCTTCCGAGCCGGCTAGTATGACCGAGCGGTTCTAGGCGCTTCAGTCTGGTTCGAATCCTGCCTCGGGCATGGATGTGTGTGATGTCCTTAGGTTAGTTAAGTTTAAGTAGTTCTAAGTTCTAGGGGACTGATGACCTCAGATGTTAAGTCCCATAGTGCTCAGAGCCATTGTCTCCTTCCGAATGTGAGTCCAGAGGCTTAAGCAATATGCAAACTCGCTCGGTAGCTTGTACAAACACGAACAAAATATCTTAGTCTTGCCCCTACAGATCCGCATACTGAACGGATCATAGGCTATTGCATCAATTTCATAAAAAAAAATTACTCTTTAAGTGGCGTCGAATAGTTTTTCTGGATTCAATGACAGGTGGATAACGCGACCATGCATTTAGATGATCTTTTATGTTAACTAAGTCCTTTTTGTGTCGCCGTAGTTAAAAATCCTACGCGTTTATATCAGGTAAAGAAGCAGGATTAGCATCAGATCCACCACAAACTACCCATCTGTCATGGGAGACATCGCAGTTTGGCGTCTCGATCAGCTTGACTAAGATGTATTCGTAACACTTGATCATGCATAGAAAATTGCTAACAACTCGAAATTGCATCACAGCAGCGTCCAGGTAACAATGAGCTAGCCAACATGGTATTTTGGATTGATAGTATCACACAAGATGTTATTTCAATACTAAACGATAAACAATAAACTTTCCAGTTTGCGCTAAACAGCTTCTTTTTTTATGAGTGAGAAACCCACAACCAAGGTATGACACAATATTTTGCGTAAGACCGAATTCCCGAATACTGTGGCTACAACAAAAAGAAAATTGAAATATTTGGAATAATCATAACTAGTTGGAACAACTGCGTTATAGAAATTTCTAGTAGGCTTTTTATTTGCTATTCACAAAAAATTTTACATAGCGTGGGCAACTTGCCCCGCTTTAAACTTCCTGAAGTGTTTTCCGCTTCCAGTTTTTTCAAAAGAACCATTAACCGTAATTATAATTTAGTACAGTCAGCCACTCATTTAAAAAAAATCAGTTATACACATGAGTTAATGCACTGCTTTAACAGCCTTTAACACTTCTTTGGGATACATGATTAACATTTTATCAGCTGCCGCTACTATGCCCAGACTTCTGTAACCTGGGTAATTTTTAGGTAATGTTCAAATTTCTTGCGACGGAGGAATGGGCAGAGATGAAGCAACAGTTCAGCCTCACAAGAATGAATAACAGAATCAGATGTGGCATGCCTACAAAAAAACTATCCTACCCTATGCCCAGAAGCATTTAATAACAACCTGAGCAATGACAGACATATAAAAAAGATTCATAAACATCCAGTAAGTGATTAAAAAAGAGTATTTTGATGTACTTAGATCACTTTACACGACTTTTCACTTTACACTCCCTTCCTGCATCCATACACACGCAGCGACGTTGACATAATTATTCAAAATACTCGTCGTACTTGTAAGCAGGAAATGGCTTCAGATATTGGATTGCAACCTCCGTCACTTCCTCAAAATCAGCGGACCCCTACATTTTTATTTTTATTTGCGGGACCAGGTGGAAGTTCGTAGATTCAAGTTAGTGGATGTATCAGCGTAGTAATGCTATTGTTTATCAGGTACATTTTAACCAGTAATGACAAGTGTACAGAGGCGCTTGCAAAATTCCGATACAAAGTTGCTTTCTCTTAGAGCAGTGGTTCCTAACTTGGGATAATTACCCCCTGAGAGAAAAATGAAATTTTCTGAGGGGTAAAAATTAAACGATTCGTTTCTGTTACAGTCACGAAACTAAATTATTTTGAAAAAATCATTGCTATTATCATAATTTTGTAAGACTCTAATAGTGATTATATAAGTTATCCATAATTACTTTTTCTCATTTAGTAGCATTAATGCAGTAGAGGTTACAGGTTCCTCTCATAGCCCAACCACTACACACATATGTTGTGCTTTGTCCCATACATCACTGAGTTTAAAAGGGTAACAAACGCTAAATATCCCAAGAAAATGTCTTCTTCAAGTTGTAGATAATATCTGCAGTAGTCCAGAAATTGCTTCATAAATCGCTTCGAAACAGATAAATGAATTAATTAACAGCACAACACGGCAGTAACTACGTAAGAGCTACTATAGTGACGTGCATAGCATTATTATTATTATTATTATTATTATTATTATTATTATTACTACTATTAGTGGCTGCGGTCAGCCACAAAGCATTAACAGCCTGAAGCCTTCCAAATTCCGCCAGTTCAGAAGTAAGGAGAGCAGCAATCACGTGATTCACGAACAGTAAATATAGTGCACACATTTTAACTTGTTTGATTTCAAGTGGGGTTACAGTGTGTAGATCACGCAAATGCCGCAATGGAGAGGAGTAATGCTGGGGAAGTATGTTCTGCAAAAGTGTGGATAGTTACCTTTCTTATCTGAGAAGGAGTTATCGGGAGCACCTGGGATGCACCTCGAATTCCTTCCTCATTCTCTCTCTCTCTCACACACACACACACACACACACACACACACAAACAAACAAACAAACATCATTCATCTTAAAGATAATTCCAAGTCTTTCACTCAATAGTTTAGTTAGGTGCTAAAGTTGATGATGATGATGTGGGGGACGGGGAGGGGAGGGTGCGTCAACATGCGGCAGAGGGGGGGGGGGGGGGTCGGAAGGGGCGCAGGTACTACCTAATGCCTCATTGATAATGGCCTAAAAAAGATAGGGAATCCCTGCCTTACAGTCTCGAAGGTGGCAGAATATGTCCACACACAATGTCTCAATCATATGTTTGGCCTCTCTGCGATGAATATGTTGTGGCACTTTCGTTAACGGCACTCTCTGTTCTCGTCCACTCAGGTTTTTTACTTACCTTGAGATGTTTTAGTCATTCACTGGGTTGACTATTTCTTCACTGGATCGTGGAAGAAAAACGGTGGTTTAATGTGTCGCAACGGCTTTCAAACAGCTGCCGTCTGCACTTGCAACTATAATGAAACCACTTATCACAGACATCACAATTAATTTCTGCTTAAGAGGCAGGATTCTCGAAAGAATGCGCAAAAACCTACGATACTAGTTAAAAACACCATCCAGAACACGCTGTGACATGTCGCACGTGATAAACGTGTTTCAGTACGTACGAGACCGTCACGACACCGCTGGTACCAATCAAACACTATCCCATTTCCGCAAGTAATTGTCATACAAGTGCAGATTCTTGTACAAAGAATGATGGTTTCCACAGCACTACATGGAATCGAAAATCGCCTGCTGTTCGGTAGATGGCATTACAGAGAGTGACGAGCCGCATTCTGGACTCTACCGTCGGCAGCTGCGTAGTACCGTATTCCACACTATTGCTACAGGTGCTAATCCGAGAACCTAAATACATCGACGGTCATTGCACCAAATCGATATCGGAAACTTTCTGTCTCAGTTGTGTACCAATATTTTCTGAACGTGAGTCGTATCATTTACTTCAATGGCAACTGTGTAACGCGAATTTTAGAATTTCGTGAATTGTCAGGCTCCTACGTCAAGTGTAGGGAGAGAAAGCCAATAACCTTAAATGAATTGTTCGGCCCTCGTTTTTTTTTTTTTTTTAAAAAAAAAGCAGTCAGCCATCCATATAACAAGCGCTGAGTTCTTAGGACGTTTTTTCAACAGATTGAAGGATTTTAACACGTCCGAACTACATACATCTGTCGACATTGCCAGACATTCTGAAGAATACTAATGGGTGTTCTTGGAGAATCAGCGCAGAAATATCTCTTGTCACTACATCAGTACTCTGCAAGTCACCTTACTGTGTGTGGTGGAGAGTACTTCTGCTACCACTATCTGTTCCGTTTCCCTGTTCCATTTGCGAATGGCGCGTCGCTAAACCTCCACGTCGCTCTAATTTATTGGATTTTCTCATTGTTCTTATTTTGAGAGCCGAATTTGCGCGGAAGTATATTTTGCCCGACTCTTCCCCGAGTGTTTTCTCTCGGAGCTTCAACAGTGAACCTCTCAGTGACGCAGAACATGTGCTTCAGTTCTAAAAAATTCGGTATTTCTATTACGTTCATCGGTAACATTACAACTACATCCATGTTCTTCGATATAATGTATCTATAGTTTTTCATTATATAAGCTCAGAATGCATTTTTCTTACCCCTTTTGTTCTATTATGTGAGTGAGAATTCATTTAAATTCTGCAGTTCAAAAAATGGTTCAAATGACTCTGAGCACTATGGGACTTAACATCTGAGGTCATCAATCCCCTAGAACTTAGAACTACTTAAACCTAACTAACCTAAGGACATCAGACACATCCATGCCCGAGGCAGGATTCGAACCTGCGACCGTAGCGGTCGCGCGGTTCCAGACTGAAGTGCCTAGAACCGCTTGGCCACACTGGCCGGCTTCCGCAGTTCCGCGCCATTTGTAATTCTTAGCGAATAAATACGCTACACCGTTTGCGTTGCAGATAAATAACGGTATACCTGTCATTACTTCATACAGAAATTTAAGTCCCTCATATGATGAAAATGCTTTTCTTCTGCTTTTCTGTAAAGGGCGATCGAAAAGCTCCGTTCGAAGGCCACACTTTCCCCTTGCCTACATGTCGGTGCTTATATATCCGCATCGGAGTCTCGCTGGGTTGCATATACGCTACAGCAACGCTTTCAAACGAAAACTTTTTGATAGCCCCTTATACAAGAGTCTTTCTGGGAAATGTGACGTGCATTCTCTGTCTGCCATAAACATCCAGCGTTATTGTAGCTCTATTACTACCCTGCTTTTATTTGGTGACTGTGTTCGTGTAATTGGTCAATACTAAAAACTCTAATTATTTACAGAAATAAATCCTATACGTATTAACGGCCTCATATAACATCTTTTTCCAATATCTGTATGACGACTGACGCTTGGAGAAAGTTGGAACTAAGGAGGTTGAAAAATAAAATACTTGCTTGAAAGTTACTTTCACTCAAAGAGAGACTAGGGCTTCCTATTGTGAACAATTCAGGGAGTAAAGAGATAAAAACTTTATCCTATTAACGAAACGTAAGTTGATAATCTGAGATTTAATTAAAAATGAACAGAGAGGATAATTATTAATCCTGAGGATACTGCAAACACCTGTCTTGTAGAGTCAGCCCTACAGTTTGTTGAGGATCTCTGTAATTCTCTCGCAACGACTAAACGATCCCGCAACGAAACGTGCCGCTCTCTGTGTTGGGCTTGTCTATCTCTTCTATTAATCGAACCTTGTAAGCGTCACAGACTGAGAGCAATGCACCGGAATCGATCAAACAAACCATTTTAAGGCACTACTCTTCTCAATTAATTACACCTCATTAAGATTCCTCCTAAGACTCAGCCTATCAGTTGCATTTCCTAATATATGTTTTATGTGATCATTCCACTTTAGGTCGCTCCTAGGTATTTTACGGTAGTTACTGTTACCAGTGATTTGCCACCAATAGAGTACTCGTACCATGGTGGATTTATTATTTCTTCGCGTATTTATGTGCAATGCGATCTGTACACAGCCTCATGGAGTTTCCGACGTCTTCTTAAGTTTCTGACGTAATCTACTGTATTACTTATTTTTTATTCATTTAACCTGATTTGATTATAGCTGCCAGGCCCCTCTTACATCCGACTTGGGTTTCACACATACAGTACCTTTTTTACATCATAATTTCCAAATTAATAACAATTTTTATGTGATAAATAATATTAAAGTGATGTGAATATCTGAAACAGCAGTATGAGTGAATGATACTAAGAACTAATAAAGTTAATACTGGCAGTACTTGTGCTATTGCAGCTCCTGGTACTAATAGAGACGATAATAACAATAATGATAGTGGCAGATATAAAATGAATTTACAGGTGTACAAGAGAGATGTTTTCTGATATAGCGAGTTCTGGAGAAAGGAAATTTGTGGAATAACACACACCTTTGCGGTACTCTTGAAATTACCTTTACATTTGTCGATATTGTTCCTTTAAGAGCTAAGTGTTACTTCTATCTGCAGGGAAGTCCTGAATACAGTCACAAATCTGGCCCGGCATTCGGTAAGCTCGTATTTACTATATACGACAGTGGGGAACCATATCATATGCCTCAATCTGGACGCCGATGTCTACGACGCTTTGGATCTCGTTCAGACCACGAAATGTGTGCTTTTACGGGCGATGTAGATAATGCTGTTGAGCGCTCCAGATTCATCACCACCATCATCTAACGTCCTTACTTAAAAAATGCCATGTACATTGTATGGTATGAGAATAATCCGAATACGAATATTACGAAACACCATGATTGCCTTGTTTGTACGGCTTTTTTCTACTGAGGATATTTTGTGTGTGTTTCATGTATTATAAACGATAATTCATCTAAACTTGGTGAAGGAAAGTTAGTAAGAAGTTTGTTCCTACATTTCCGATAAAACTGTATAGCGGACCGGGATTCGAACCTGGGACCCATCTCTATCATGGAGTCACGCCCTATCCACACAACTCCTCTTCCTCCAGTACATCTTCTCCCAGTTTCCAAAGTTCACAGAAGTTCCCTGCATACCTCTTGGGAAGCACTTAATCGCAAAAGACTAACGTCCCAGGATCGAGTCCCGGTCCGGTACGCAGTTTTAATTTACCACCAAGTTTCAATACCAACGCACACTCCGCTGCACAATAAAAATTCCTTCCGGAAAGGAACAGATAGTTAAATTCAATGTCGTCGTACTTCTCTGTGAAGTAGAACCACTTGAAAAGCGTCCCCAAACTGCGACGACGATAGAGAACACCCAGAAAATGCACACAATGTGCTAGTAAATGACTAGCGATTAAAGTTGTACGAAATGGCTAGCAGCACAGGTAAGGCAAAGCAAAGAGTACTGTTCTTCCTACGTAAAAAAATTAGCAAAAGGAAAGCTTTCTGCAAGGTAGGTGTCGCATTTGCTCAAAGTTAACCTGAAACATAAAGTGAAATTGAACTATTGATCAATGATTGTAGAGTTTTAATGAGAATCCAACCGATTCTGTGAGGCGATTTGTTAGTTAGAATGAGATGTAATGCCAGCCAGCAGTTTACACCAAAACCGAAACAGCAGCGGAAGCAATGGATGGAAGTCACAGACCAGCGCAAAAAAGGACAAATCCATCTTATCGTCCAGAACGGTTCTGACCAGTGTTTTCTGGGAAACAAAAGGCGATCTTCTTAAATACTGCTAGCAAAGGGTGGTACATTGACGTATGTAATGGAAGTCTTACGGACTACCAATACATGCGAAGAGTCCTGGACAGCAAAATGATAACAAAATTTGTCTCTTCAGGCAATGCAACTACCTTCAAAATCATGCTTTGTCAGCAGAAATTTTCTCACCACACTAGTCACACCAAATTTTCATTTAGTCTCACATCTTAATATAAGAAAACTTTATCAAGTAGTAGGTTATGGCAGCCGTACGTGGGTACTTAGCAGACTTTCCATAATCTCACTTCAAGGTCAAAATAGTCACATTGGAATACTCTTAAGTCCCCCGTACATGTTTAAACAATTTGTCAGACTTCACTTTGTTTGCCAAACACTGGCTGTGTACAGTGCTGTTTGACAAGTTTATCAAGCATAGATCGTGTTTCGCGTGTTTGCGAGTAACTTTGATTGACGGAAAGTTTGACAAGAGGCCGGCCGTTATTTCGAATTTTCGCAGTACATGTTAAGTGAAAAATAGTTTTATTATAATTACAATATATTTAACTTTATCGTTAGCTTCAACAACTATCGAAAGTACGCAAGGATAAAAACGAAATAGCACTGGTAGTTACCAAAATAGTAACCGTGTCGCATCTTTCCCTGCTATATTTTACTCAGAGAGACGTTAGGAGGAAAATCAGCAGTCCAAACACAACAGACAAGCGAGAGTGGTATGGGGAAAAAAAAATCAAAGTTCTCCCGTTCGTCCACGGACGATACGGGCTACGCGATACCACACTGTGGTGTTTTAATGAACTGTAATTCGAGGACCAAGTAGAAGAGAATAAATTTTCGCATACTACTATCGTCTTTTTTTGGTGTGAAGGTGAAGTTATTAAAAGTTTCTTTACCCAACCGCAGAAAGTTGATGTACTCACGAGGTTCTGAGAGTAATATTTTAAACCACTCCCTGGAGCAGCGTCTTCTTCTTTAAACGCGGTGTTGTGATCAATGTTTGAAATGATTTATCTGCTTTTGTAGCCAGTGCAACTAGTATCAAACCGAAAAGTGCCTGCTTCAAAAGTAAGTTTAAATTGATAGGCGTTGTCGGTACATGTACGGGCTTTTTTGACACATCCATGGCTAGGTAAGAGCGAGTCTGACGAACAAGTTTGCTCTTTTACGAGATCCTTAACAAGTTATTAAAACTTTCATTGTCCAATCGAAGGAAGCTGATTAATCATCGGTTTCTGAGAGTAATATTTCTTTCAGTAGATTTTCATTGGTAAACGTCTCTCTCATTTTAAACCATTCCCCTGTATCGATGTCTTGTTTTCTTCTTAGTGTCGAAGACAATGCCAGAAATGCTTTGTCTGCATTTGTGGCCATCCTCACTACAATCAAAATACTCACGAGCACGAACAGCATCTACTTCAAAGTGAGGTTAAACTGGCAAACTCTATTCGTTTACGGGTTTGACTGATAAATCAACTGCTAAATAGGGCAATTTGATAAACAAGACTGCTTGTTTACGGTGACCTTTAGCAAAGTAAGTAAATCAGACAAAAGCTTAGCTGCCTCATGAGACTGACATTAATACTTCGAAACATCATCTCTAGCCTGGCTTCAATTCAGCGAGGAAGTGTGTGTACAAATTTCTTCGGGTATGTCATATCCAGTGATTAGATTCCCACTGTGAAGACAGGTGCTGTCATTTGGGAAGGCACGAGAGTCCACAGCGTTTATCATGAAGATGCAGAAGAAAGGGAACATCTAGCCACCGAGGATGCTGAATTAAACATTATGGTTCATTTTCACGGTAAACTGAATGTGTGGGCTTAAATCACGGTATGAAAAACACCCCCTAAACACCACACAACCACCTCCAGGCCTAAACAACACCCTCCAGACGTTAAAGGTTTAATGCATCTTTGGGGTGTAGCAGCACTCTCCGCTTCGCATTATTTGAAAACAGACGAATTCGCGACTCGTTGGACGACGTGTCCAGTCAGCTAGGATCCAGTTCTGTGTGGTAAGAAGCTTAGATTTATGTGCCGCTGTGCGAGGTACTCGACTCTTAAATGTCCGTTGCATGTTGTCCCCTTTGCAATGTTCGCTAGGAAACTGGTTGAGGTGTACCTGCATTCACAGACAGACGCAATTCCTGTTGAGTTTAACCCTGTGGTGCTCTTGATGGTCATTTCCCTGGCGTTTTCATTAGTCACGAGGCTGCAAATGCATGTATGGCGCAACACCATTAGCGAGTGCCCACTGCAGTGAACTGTGTGCATTTGCAGCCTCATGACTGACTGAAAAATCAAAGAACCGACCGTTAATACTTTGAGACTGGACACTTAGTAGAATAATGGGCCTAGGAAACAGTCGTTTATGTCGTTATTCGAAGCGTTACTGACACATGTGTACCTGATGTACTTTCACGAGCAGTACACATCAAAAGTAAAGCAAACTTCAAGATTTATATCTTACATTTACTTAAGTTCTTTGATAGATTACAAATTTTAAAATAATGATGACAGAAACTACAATCATCCTCCCAAATAAACAATGTGAGGTGAGATATTGAGCAATTTCTCCTTCTTGAGTTTCCAAAATTTCTTGCTCACTCTCAGCAAACGTGACGTATTTGTAGCAGAATTACAGCAAAATGCGAAACCTAACGAGTAGACGCACTAATTACATCAATGCGATCGTTACTGGCTCAGCCACTCGCGACACCAGTTGTTATGTTCGCTATACTGTGTTCATCGCTGTTAGTATTTTATCCTGTAGTGAAGTAGAAGTGGATAGTTCCTGTGAATTATTATGGGTGGAGGTTACACTCAACAACCGAACTAGGTTAATAGTTGGCTCCTTTTACCGACCTCCCGACTCAGCAGCATTAGTGGCAGAACAACTGAGAGAAAATTTGGAATACATTTCACATAAATTTTCTCAGCATGTTATAGTCTTAGGTGGAGATTTCAATTTACCAGATATAGACTGGGACACTCAGATGTTTATGACGGGTGGTAGGGACAGAGCATCGAGTGACAGTATACTGAGTGCACTATCCGAAAATTACCTCGAGCAATTAAACAGAGAACCGACTAGTGGAGATAACATCTTGGACCTACTGATAAGAAACAGACCCGAACTTTTCGACTCTGTAAATGCAGAACAGGGAATCAGTGATCACAAGGCCGTTGCAGCATCCCTGAATATGGAAGTTAATAGGAATATAAAAAAAGGGAGGAAGGTTTATCTGTTTAGCAAGAGTAATAGAAGGCAGATTTCAGACTACCTAACAGATCAAAACGAAAATTTCTGTTCCGACACTGACAATGTTGAGTGTTTATGGAAAAAGTTCAAGGCAATCGTAAAATGCGTTTTAGACAGGTACGTGCCGAGTAAAACTGTGAGGGACGGGAAAAACCCACCGTGGTTCAACAACAAAGTTAGGAAACTAGTGCGAAAGCAAAGAGAGCTTCACTCCAAGTGTAAACGCAGCCAAAACCTCTCAGACAAACAGAAGCTAAACGATGTCAAAGTTAGCGTAAGGAGGGCTATGCGTGAAGCGTTCAGTGAATTCGAAAGTAAAATTCTATGTACCGACTTGACAGAAAATCCTATGAAGTTCTGGTCTTACGTTAAATCAGTAAGTGGCTAGAAACAGCATATCCAGACACTCCGGGATGATGATGGCATTGAAACAGAGGATGACACGCGTAAAGCTGAAATACTAAACACCTTTTTCCAAAGCTGTTTCACAGAGGAAGACCGCACTGCAGTTCCTTCTCTAAATCCTCGCACAAACGAAAAAATTGGCTGACATCGAAATAAGTGTCCAAGGAATAGAAAAGCAACTGGAATCACTCAACAGAGGAAAGTCCACTGGACCTGACGGGATACCAATTCGATTCTACACAGAGTACGCGAAAGAACTTGCCCCCCTTCTAACAGCCGTGTACCGCAAGTCTCTAGATGAACGGAAGGTTCCAAATGATTGGAAAAGAGCACAGGTAGTCCCAGTCTTCAAGAAGGGTCGTCGAGCAGATGCGCAAAACTATAGACCTATATCTCTGACGTCGATCTGTTGTAGAATTTTAGAACATGTTTTTTGCTCGCGTATCATGTCGTTTTTGGAAACCCAGAATCTACTCTGTAGGAATCAACATGGATTCCGGAAACAGCGATCGTGTGAGACCCAACTCGCTTTATTTGTCCATGAGACCCAGAAAATATTAGATACAGGCTCCCAGGTAGATGCTATTTTCCTTGACTTCCGGAAGGCGTTCGATACAGTTCCGCACTGTCGCCTGATAAACAAAGTAAGAGCCTACGGAATATCAGACCAGCTGCGTGGCTGGATTGAAGAGTTTTTAGTAAACAGAACACAGCATGTTGTTCTCAATGTAGAGACGTCTACAGACGTTAAAGTAACCTCTGGCGTGCCACAGGAGAGTGTTATGGGACCATTGCTTTTCACAATATATATAAATGACCTAGTAGGTAGTGTCGGAAGTTCCATTCGGCTTTTCGCGGATGATGCTGTAGTATACAGAGAAGTTGCAGCATTAGAAAATTGTAGCGAAATGCAGGAAGATCTGCAGCGGATAGGCACTTGGTGCAGGGAGTGGCAACTGACCCTTAACATAGACAAATGTAATGTATTGCGAATACATAGAAAGAAGGATCCTTTATTGTATGATTATATGATTGCGGAACAAACACTGGTAGCAGTTACTTCTGTAAAATATCTGGGAGTATGCGTGCGGAACGATTTGAAGTGGAATGATCATATAAAATTAATTGTTGGTAAGGCGGGTGCCAGGTTGAGATTCATTGGGAGAGTCCTTAGAAAATGTAGTCCATCAACAAAGGAGGTGGCTTACAAAACACTCGTTCGACCTATACTTGAGTATTGCTCATCAGTGTGGGATCCGTACCAGATCGCGTTGACGGAGGAGATAGAGAAGATCCAAAGAAGAGCGGCGCGTTTCGTCACAGGGTTATTTGGTAACTGTGATAGCGTTACGGAGATGTTTAGCAAACTCAAGTGGCAGACTCTGCAAGAGAGGCGCTCTGCATCGCGGTGTAGCTTGCTCGCCAGGTTTCTAGAGGATGCGTTTCTGGATGAGGTATCGAATATATTGCTTCCCCCTACTTATACCTCCCGAGGAGATCACGAATGTAAAATTAGAGAGATTCGAGCGCGTACGGAGGCTTTCAGACAGTCGTTCTTCCCGCGAACCATACGCGACTGGAACAGAAAAGCGAGGTAATGACCGTGGCACGTAAAGTGCCCTCCGCCACACACCGTTGGGTGGCTTGCGGAGTATAAATGCAGATGTAGATAAACTTGACGTAAACAGACACAACCGCGATGATTGGTCAGCAGGTGTAGCTCTCTGACACTGGTGTTGTTCCGCTCTTGGAAGTAGGGCCAACATATGTATTAAATACCGGATTACTACATCACTGTAAATGAAACTTAAAAGACATTCTTATGTATTATTAGCCATCAACGTTTTTCTTAATCATACTTCAGCTACGTCATTTTTATTACAAAAATCGTGTACAGTCACAGTCTCTGCAAACGCTACTTGTGCTCTGATTGTCTCGCTGCTCATCGTACTGTGAAAATGAATGACACTGATTCTTGCTTCGTAGTTCAAATGTGTGCGAATTCCTAAGGGACCAAACTGCTGAGGTCATCGGTCCCTAGACTTACACACTACTTAAACTAACTTAAGCTAAGAACAACACACACACACCCATGCCCGAGGGAGGACTCGAACCTCCGGCGGGAAGGACCGCGCAATTCGTGACATGGCGCCTCAAACCGTGGGGCTCTGCTGCGTAGTGACACACAACGCGCGGAACACCGTTAATGGCTCTCTGAGCACTATGGGACTCAAGATTTGAGGTCATCAGTCCCGTTAATGGCGAGAAACAAATTGCTGTTAATGTTTGCCACAAGATTACAGAGAAAAAAATCAGCTTTGACGTTTTTCGAGAAACAGTATATAATAAAAATAAAGTAGCGTATTTTAATTATATGCGTGGCGTAATAGGTAGCGTCGTCCATTGTTAATCATGTGTATTGGCGGGTGGCGTTTCGAAGCTCTTTGATCTCTATGATTTTTTTTGTTCGGTTTGAATACCTAAATCACTTACATATGAAATTAATCAAATACCTGGTAATTAACTCATACTTAACCTCCATTTTACAAGAAAAATGCACGACTTCTAATTTCTAATTACATACTGCATGAAAAATTCTGGTTTTCATTGCAAATACACATTCTTAAGTGTCTCTATTTTATAAAAGATTGTTAAAGATTGGTGAACTTAAGAAAACATTACGCAATTGAATGTTTTGGAGAAAAATGAAAAATCAGATACTCTTTGTTTGAACAACGCCCATTGTTTTGTGGGACAGATGTGGTCTCACAAGAGCCAGAGTGAGAAACTTAGAAAACACTTTTCACCGCGTCGAGCACACTACAAAAGCTGCATTTTTACGGTTGTCATCTTAACACTGCAACAGTATTGATCCGGGGCCAAGTTAAGGGATTTGTCGCGAGAAATAACACGACATTTAAGCTGCCAAACGTACTGGCACTAATGCACGAAGCTTTCTGACAAGTCACTTACGAACGATAACGAAATGCAGAACAGCACACCATAAAGGAGGAGGAGGATTTTTTGGTGGCTTTGGATTTTATGCATATCGCCTCGTTATCAACGTAGCAGTACTGAAACGTATTGCTCGGAGTCCGATATGGAGAGAGATCAGAAAGTACTGAGACGACTGACTATAATACCTTCAGTAGCTTCAATATTTAACTACATGATGAAATCCCAGCAGTGCACTTTACGCCACACATAGTTATGCAGAAAATACCCTCGTCTGCAAGTCAGAATGTTCAGCGCTCTTGTTTTTAATTAAAATACTATGTTAGCTATTTTTAATTACAATACTAGGTTAGCTAACATCGAGAACGTGTTATGTTTTCTGTCCGGTCACCTAAGAAGCATATCGCCTGAGTTTTGCCATATATTATTTCCTGCTGTGTAAAAAATAAATGACATTCAAAGCCGTAGTGTTCTCTGCTCGTCTCATTTTACGTCTTTACTGCAATTGTTCCCATCACTGCAAGTTAGCTTGATCAGTTGTGTGGCCAGTGCTGTTCACGTTAAATGCGACGGTAATTCGGTTGCCCCTATTATCACTGAGTCGAGGTAACGCACAGCATAAAACGTATCCTCTTTATCGTACTTGACTGTACTCGATACAGCTTGGCTTCCGCTCCACATGAAACGAAGTCCAATGAGGTTCCAGCAAACGCGGAAGAATACATAGTGTAATGTTTACATGAGGTTTATTCCTAAGATGAGCGAAGTATACTGTTTCTTTCAAAATAATTCTAGAAACTGACAACAGAAGGCAGCACCAGTCACGGGCATGTAGCGAGCCGTCCGTACACTATTCTCGTACGAAAGTGTCAAGTTTTCTGATAGGTGGCGTGGCTCGCCCTATACTCGGAAGCGGTGATTTTAGTACAGAGTTGTAGCCCGAGCTATGCTCTCTCTAAAGTGCTAACAGCTGTCCACTGCAGTGGACGCTATGCGCCATAGGGTCAGAAACGACTGTCATTGATATGGTATAGGGTCAGAAACGACTGTCATTGATAGCATAGGCCACTAGTCTCTGGATCTTGTCGGTTCTGAGCTCTTTATGAATATTGTTCTTATGCACTGTTATGTGGCTGCAAGTGGTATACAGTTCCTTGTTGACAGCTTAGACACCACATTTATGCGTCAACAAATCAAGTGACTATATTCATGGTGTGGTCATGGGTACATCCAAAAACGATAGCTGCTTTCTGGCATTCTGTCACATCTCCACGTCGAGCACTCTTCGTACGATGATTCCTTACAATCGGCTGGTACATACATGTTTCACTGCTGTGACTCTCGTATGTCAGTGGTGGAGGGTCATATGCCCGCCAGCTGCCAGTTCTACACTACACACAGTGCGCCAAAGTGGCCAGTGTGCGTGACTAATATCTCTGGCGATCTGATACTTACTTCAATGTATGGTCTATGTCGAAAAATAAATGCCTCACTGACTTCTGTAAACAGTCACAGCCAGGGCGCGAAAGTTTCATACTTTCCTCGTAGTCATCAACGCAACTGAGCAGAAGCAGCTCGGCAGAATGATAGCCGATTTCGAACGACGGCAGATAGTTAATTATTTTGAGCAACTGTACCAATACTGGCGGAATAAGGTGAGCAACAGTTTCTAATGTAAGAGCAAGGTACACGACAAGGAATCGCCGGCCGGAGTGGCCGAGCGGTTAAAGGCGCTACAGTCTGGAACCGCACGACCGCTACGGTCGCAGGTTCGAATCCTGCCTCGGGCATGGATGTGTGTGATGTCCTTAGGTTAGTTAGGTTTAAGTAGTTCTAAGTTCTAGGGGACTTATGACCACAGCAGTTGAGTCCCATAGTGCTCAGAGCCATTTATTTATTTAAGGAATCATTAGTGAAGAAGAATGGATCCACAACAAGAATGATTGTGAAACTTCCTGGCAGATTAAAACTGTGTGCCCGACCGAGACTCGAACTCGGAAGAATGATTGTGACTACTCAAACGTCTGTGTCATGAAAGTGAATGTGACACAATGACAAGTGAGATGAGCATCCCACATTACACTTTGTTCACACAAGTGGTACAGGTAAGGGGGCTGAACAAGTTCCGGACCAGGCTGCACTGATTTTAGATGTAACTCTGCAACATTGCTAGATTTCTCCACCCACCCCTCTGACGTCACTTGCCAAATGCCCTAAAATTCCACAAATGGCAGGAAATACAAAATAGCACAACTGGCTACAGAGTATCCTCCACCCCTTTCACGCCACTGACCACTTGTGCAAAGAGTCCAGTTGTCCTAAGTGTAAAATGGCAGGGAAATTAAAATAATCCAAGATAAGCAATTGTCCTTTTTGGTGGTAATTCCCAGATGGTGGATCTGGGGATACTGGACCATCCTATAGGGTTTTCAGATTTCCTGGATTTTCCCCAACCCTATGATATCAGAATTCAAGATAGGAAACTGGGCCAGCCTGCATGGCTTGCATGTTAATTAAATCCAATATGACGGACCTGTGGATATTGAGTCCACAGGATGGCGAGGGTAACAATGGTCAAGAGCTTGCAAACTGCTCAAGAAGTCGCTGCAGATGAGAAAGGGCTCACCGATGCAAGAATGGGTATGCTCCAGAGCATGAGAGAGGGCTACCAACTCTGCAATGAAAACACTGCAGCCATCTGCCAAGGAGAGCAGTCTAGCATGTCCCACATGAGTATAAGCATAGCCTATGTGACCAGTAACTACTGAGCCATCAGTATTGACTACTTTCGAAGCCCAAGATGTACCAAGGATGGAGAATAATTGGTGGCGGAGGGCCTTGGGCTGAACCAAGGCTTTTGGAGCTTGTGATAGGTCAAAACGAAACTGTGGCCGAGGGATGCACCAGAGCTGTGTATGTTAAGAGAGGAGGGACCACATGCAGATTGCCATCATAATCCCTGATCTGGGCCGAAACTGTGGGAGATGGATTTCTGTGTTTGGAAAGAGATGATGGTAATTCAGATGATTAGGAGAGCTGCAAACGTGCACAGCATACTTGAAAAGCTGTTGTTGGCATCTGACCCACTATGGAGGGACCCTAGACTCCGCAAGTAAGTTGTTACAGAGCTACTTCTAAAGGCTCCTGTTGCAAGTCAAACCCTGCAGGGGTGTATTGGATCCAGTATCTGCAATGCTGAGGGTGAAGCTGAACTGTATGCCAGACTCTCAAAATCAAGACAGGACTCTATCAGGCTTTATAAAGCTACAGAAGAGTAGTGTAATCTGCACCACAGTTGATCATACTCAGGCAGCGAAGTGTCTCAGGCAGGAAAGTGTATTAAGGTGCTGCCAGCACTTTCACATAAGCTGAAGAAAATGGGGAATCCATGTCAACCAAGCATTGAAGCAATATGTCTCTACCACACTGAGTAGTTGGTCGTTGAAGTAAAGTTCTGCTTATGGGCAAACAGTATGAGGTCAGCAGAAGTGCATGGCGCGAGTCTTGGTTGCTAAAAACTAAAAGACATGAGGGCCCATGACTGCACCTTTCGTGTGGCACCTTGCAGTCGATGTTCAACGATACCCACACTAGAGGAGCAATAGTAGAGCCAAAAGTCGTCAGCATACAAGGAGGGTGATTCTGGGGACCCCACAGCTAATGCTAGACCACTGATGGTTACTAGAAACAGAGTGACACCCAGAACAGAGTCTTACAGCAATCCATTTTCTTGGAAATGGGGGATTCTGTGGGAAGCACCAAAATGAACCCAGAATGTACGGTGCGACAAGAATTCTTGGATAAAAATTGGAAGCGGACCCCAGACACACCACTTGAGTAAGGTAGAGAGGATTTGTGGCTGCCACATGATGTCATAAGCCTTTTGCAGGTTGAAGAAAATGGCTATAAGGTGTTGATATTGGGCAAAATCTGTTTGGATGGCAGCCTGTAGGTAAACCAGATTATCAGTAATGGAACAGCCTTGGTGAAAACCATCCTGGGATGGAGCCTGATGACCTGGAGACTCAAGGAGCCAACACAGCTGCCAGCTCACCGTACATTTAAGCAAATTACAGAGAACATTGGTGAGGCTAACTGGGCGATAACTGTCCATCTCTGCAGGGTGCTTACCCAGTTTCACTATTGGGATGATTATGCTATCTCGCCGCTGAAATAGTAACTGGCCCTCACTCCACATGCAGTTAAAGATGACACATATGATGCTGACAATCGACCAATAGGTGCTTGACCATTTCTTAGTGGATGCATCCGGCCCTCGGGCTCTATTAGGGCAGTGGGGTAGGACAGTGATAAATTACCACTCGCTGAATGGAACATTACATTGACGAGAAGAAAGCCAATGTGCTCCCCATGTGCATACCGGGGTGAGTCATCCAAGATGTGGAAAGGGTCCTTCTGGATGCCATAAAGGGTACAGGGTGCAGCCAACTGCAGGTGGTGGCTCATGTCGGCACTAATGATGTGTGTCGCTATGGATCGGAAGAGATTGTCTCTGGTTTCCGGCGGCTATCTGAGTTGGTGAAGACTGCCAGTCTTGCCAGTGAGATGAAGGCAGAGCTCACCATCTGCAGAATCATCGACTTGACCGATTGCGGACCTTTGGCACAGAGTCAAGGGCCTGAATCAGAGGCTCAGGTGGTTCGGCAACTGTGTAGGCTGCAGATTCCTCGACTTGTGCCGTAGTGTGGTGGGGTTTTGGGTTCCGCTAAATAGGTCTGGTGTCCACTACACAGAGGAAGCGGCTACACGGGTAGCAGGGGCTGTGTGGCGTGGACTGGGCAGTTTTTTAGGTTAGACGGTCTAGGGAAAGATCAAAAAGGGCTCCAGTCCCAAAGGGTACAGGGCAAAGAAACGACAAGAATCGACCAAGCAACAGTCGGTATTGTAGTTGTAAATTGTCGTAGCTGTGTTGGAAAAGTACCAGAGCTTCAAGCGCTGATAGAAAGCACTGAAACTGAAATCGTTATAGGAACAGAAGGCTGGCTAAGGCCGGAGATAAATTCTGCCAAAATTTTTACACAGGCGCAAACCGTGTCCAGAAAGGATAGATTAAATAAAGTAGGTGGTGGTGTGTTTGTGTCTGTTGGTAGTAGTTTATCTTGTAGTGAAGTTGAAATAGTTTCTGCGAATTACTATGGGTAGAGCTTCTACTAACAGCCGTACCAAAATAATAATTGGCTCCTTCTACCGATCCCCCGACTCCAGAGATATAGCTGAACGCTGAACGGTTCAAAGAAAACTTGAATCTCATTACAAATAAGTACCCCACTCATACAGTAATAACTGGTGGACACTTCAATCCACCCTCGATTTGTTGGCGAAAATACATGTACAAAGCCGGCGGTAGACAGAAAACATCTTCCGAAATTGTACTAAATGCTTTCTCTGAGAATTACTTTGAACAATTAGTTCATAAGCCCACACGAATTGTAAATGGTTGCGAAAACACACTTAACCTCTTAGCCACAAACAATCCCGATCTAATAGAGAGCGTTGTGACGTATACAGAGATTAGTGAACAAAAGGTCATTGTAGCGAGCCTCAAAACCATATCGACCAAAGCAGATAAAAATTCGCTTGATGCCTTCCTAAGAGAGAGTCTCCATTCCTTCCAAGCTAATTATGTAAGTGTAGACCAGATATGGCTCAAATTCAAAGATACAGTATCGACAGCAATATATCGATTCATACCGCATGAGTTAATAAGAGACGGGACTGATCCACCATGGTACACAAAACACGTCAGAACACTGTTGAAGAAGCAACGAAAAAAGCACGCCAAGTTCAGAAGAATGCAAAATCCCCGGGACTGGCCAAGTTTCACAGAAGCTCGAAATTTAGTGTGGACATCAATGCGAGATGTTTTTAATAGTTTCCACAATGAAACATTGTCTCAAACTATGGTAGAAAACAAAAAGAGAATTCTGGTAGTATGTAAAGTACATCAGTGGCAAAAAACAGACAATACCGTCACTGTGCGATAGCGATGGAAATGTTGCCGATGATGGTGCCACTAAAGCGAAGTTACTAAATACAGTTTTCCGTAATTCCTTCACGAAAGAAGATGCAGTAAATATTCCAGAATTCGAAACCAGGTGTTGTGAAACAACTCAAATCACTTAAGAAAGACAAGTCTTCCGGTCCAGATGGTATACCAATCAGTTCCTTTCAGAGTATGCAGACACTATAGAGCCTTTCTTAGCAATCATATACAACCGCTCACTTGACGACAGGTCTGTTCCTAAAGACTAGAAAGTAGCACAGGTCA